>NC_135713.1:98892852-99226725 GCF_964656455.1 Halichoerus grypus
AAGAATTCTAAGGATCTAGAGTCAGGCTACAAAATTGCCGCAACGCTGGTGTTTCAAAGAGCCCAAGAAGAGCCAAATGTCCTGGCTGACCGGCACCCTGCCCAGCCTCATACGCTGCAGGTTTGCCTCGGTTAGCACAACAGACCAACCGTTCCTTTGCTCAGAGGCAACACGAAATGATTTGTTCCCTTTTGGCTGTGTCAGTTCTGCAAACCAGATACCAGAGGCTACAAGCTCAGGAGAGCCTGCCTTTCTGGAACACCATTTGTTTGGACAGGACAGGCCAGCAAGGCTTTTCATCTCTTTAAAACTCTTGGGGTGGGGGTGGGGGGAGAGCATATTTGAGGAATTCCTTTTTTCAAAGATTTTTTTTTTGCCCCTTCCAACATTTTGTTTAAGAGAAAATGAGATGTCTATCTTCTGTTTCCTTATTTTTTTTCAGGAAAGCAAAGGGTTGTTGACTTCCTCCCTCTCCCCTCCCTTCCTTCCTTCTTCCCGAAGGTACTCATCTGAGAAAAAGAGAACGAAGTATTGTTCCTGTTCTCTTTCTTAAGTCATTTGAAACATTGTCCCTGCGAGTTCTTTAAGTTCCCTGCAATCTGTACACAAGAGAAAGAGGGAGAGAGAGAGGGAGAGAGACAGAGAGAGCAAGGGATCAGGTAAAGCACTGGGGCTGCTGCAGCCATTCAGACTCAGGAGCTGGTAAGTTACCCATGCAATCATTTCTACTTCCATTTCAATGTCCCTGGGATGGATACTGCCGTGGGCACCTCCAACAGAATATACCTTGCTGGGTATAATCCTAAATCAAAGGGTATGACTGATGGATGGCCCAGGATTTAAGCTTATACTTTTTTTTTTTTTTTTTAAGAGTTTACTGATGCTTTGCAGAGCTATGGGCTGGCTGAACTGGAAATAAAATAGCACTGGGGCTAAGGAGGACAGTGTGTTAAATCTGATTTTTGGTACAGATAGTGTGGCTGGGTTAGCCAGGAGCCACTGAGGTGTGTGATGTGTCTTACTGGAGGATTCAGTCTTCCTCAGTGCTATGTCCTGGGAAACTCAGGAGGGTGTCTGCTAAGAACTGTGGTTTGCTCTAGGGCTTTTGTTACTTGTTGTCTAGATTGAGGGTGGCCTTCTCTTGTTCTTTTCTTTCCATTCAAGACCCCCCCCCAAAAAAAGAATGTTAAGTTATAACTGTTATTCTGCATCACTGAGGCTGGAGGAAAAAGAAAAGACTGTCACTTTGAATTGTACTGCATGCTTATGTGCTCCGTTTTCACATGTGGATTGAGTGTAAATTTATTATCCACTGTCAATGGAAGATGTCATCTGCCACACGAAAGAAGGCAAAGATTTTGGGGCATATAGCTTTAGTTTTGGAAAACAACATGTGGCTAGAATAGGATTAAGATTATTGATCTCTTCTGAGAATAGGAGCGAAAAACTAAGCTACAGACGCAATTGAAAAATATTCACCCAGCACCTGATTTTCCAAGCACCAAATAGAACAGAGCAAAGTGGTCAAGCTTATACAGACAGCTAGTTTTTAAAAGTCTAACTTGCTTCATTTAAACTTGTCAGAAAGGATAATTTTACCAAGAACTCATCATGGCAAGCCATGAGGGAGCCAAGAGCACACTGTCAAAAATAGGCCAGCAAGGTCACTCGGAAAGACTACATATAATTACTAATATTAGCTATTTAATTCAGAGAGGTGTTGAGTGGGTGAAAGACAAAGATCATGCAGCTTTTTAAAAATATTCATTTCTATAAAACTTAGAGAATGAAGTAACCTAGGAAGTGATAAAAACAACCAGTCTCTCATTTATAAATTAATTTGGCCAGACTGCGTATGAACCACAATCAAGTAATTAATCTTTACTCAGAACTGAGCCATCATTTTAATAAGACTGAGAAAGTATGCTGCCACTAGGCTGTAATGTACATTTTATTCCATTAGTCAGATTTCTTTTTTCTTTTCCTTTTTTCAAGAGGCTTACCTTACGAGCACTGTAAAATGAGCAATGTAAGAAAGGCGTGATTAGCGTTTGCCTGCTTGAGGATGCAAAATTATTCTAATAACACTTGAAAGGGGCTTCCAGCCACCCCATTTCATAGATCTTCAGGTGAAAAGGTAGCCAGGACTGACTGACTTGGGCATTTTGCATCTTTTATCAGCAACTGTGACCCCAGCAGAAGACTCTGGGTTGCGATCTTGACTTGCTTCTTTCGGTTTCATTTTTTCTTGATAACATACTTAATTTTGTGCTTAATTAAAACAACATCATAGAATGCTCTGTAGTTCGGGTTATTGAATAAAAGCGTCAGATGCAATACAGTATGACAAAAAATGACAGCAGAGTCACACTGTCTAAAGACAAGTAAGGCAAAAGGTGGGTATGATGTCAATGGCGCAGAAAACAGCCACACTTTCAGCATGCGTCTTCACTGTGGCCCAAGATTAAGCTCAGGATATGTTCTCTTCTTTAGAAGAAAAAAATACATATTATTTCCATTTAAGTTGTTAAGCCATTGCAATGAGAATATTTGTTTGATGCTGGGGGGAAATATTCAGCTACCTAAAGAAAAAAGCCATTGACTCATTTAGTGTATTTGCTACCAATCTGTCTCCACTCAACTCCAAGGAGTTGGCATTTGTGGAAACTTCCACCGTGTGATTCTTCTTTGGGGTCATCAGAGGCTCTTTTGTGATATCATCAGGGGAACTCCAGCTTGGAATGATTCAGAATTTGATGCAAAGAAGATTTCATTAATTAATTTGGGTCAACACGGTGCATCTAATTACAAGTTTGTCGAATGAATGTCAAATTATGTTAGGATGTGTCCTGTAGGTCTTTGTGCTGCGATGTGAATCAAATTAGAGCATTGAAAGCAGAGCATCAAAAGCACAGACTTTGTTGTCCTACAAATGTGGATTTGAATTCCAGCTTTGTCACTTGCTGCCTATGGGCCTTAGGCCAGGTTGTTCACCTCCCAAGCCTCAGTTTCCTCAAGTGTAAACCTGCATCCATGTAATAGACTTGTGAGGATTAAATAAGATTATGTATGTAATGCAATTAAGTGTGGCGACTATGGACAATGCATGGCAAGCAGCAGGAGTCAATCAATGTCAGTTGTAATCTTTTAAGTCGTATATTACTTAAGGGTACTGTATTTTTTTAACGTATTTTAAGATGTATTTTAAGAGAATACATCTTCCGTAATTTGTGTCATTATCTTTGGTCAATACTGTGCCAAGGGTCCATCAGAACAAAATGATTCCTCATGGCTTTAGAGGTGGGCACACATTTAGTAAAGGTATCCTGGACCCCAAATTCTTGTAAAATAAAGGAAGGCAGAGCTGAATGTTTTGATGTTCCTCTCCGCTCATGGCAGAAACACCAGATTTAGCCTTACTAAAATGCCAGCTCTGTTTAACAGAGCTCAATGCAGGGGAAAGGTTGCCTTTAGAAGAAAAGGTTTCAGCTTAGATGAGTGTTCAAAGAGACTGCAATTACACTGCAGACGTCCCATTCTCCCTTTCACCTACTTCCCCAAACTGTTGAGCTCTGTGTTGTTGGTGACCTTTTCCCTGGCCATGGAGGGCTGGAGACACGGTTTTTGGAGACCATCGTGGCAGTTCCGTGACTCAGCCACAGAGAAAGGACTTGAAATGACATGTTGTCTTCCTACTGAGGGCGGCACACTCAGTGATCTATTTCCCTAAACGTTTTTGTAAAGAGCCACTTAACTTCACATGGATATTAAGAACACCATTATCACCATTGTGTGTGTGTGTGTGTGTGTGTGTGTGTGTGTGTGTGTGTGGCTGGAGGTGGGTGGGTGGGGGGTGTGGTTCATCCAACTGCTATTTTTCTCTCACCCTAAACTTTAAAACATACATACTGATTAATTTGTCAAGTAATAATGATACTTTAGCTTAGGTCTTGGTTAAACTTCCCTCTCTACTTTCCCGAAGAAAATGTACAACCACAACAACGACCAGAAATCTGTCACTAATAATGCGAAACTTTGAGGTTCCTTGTTTTAATAAGAGTTTCTGATACAATAAAGACTTGTTTGAACAACTTAATCTTGGGAGAGCAAACTGAAGTTGGGTTGTTCTACACTAATGTGCAAAAGGTGTCTTCTAATGTGGCTTAGTGCAGTAGAACAAAGAGCAGATTAGGAGTCACAACACTTTGGTTCTGTTCTTGTCTGACCTCCACCATTCCCTATATGTGTGACCTGGAAGGTTTCTTTACTTTCTTGGACCTCAGTTTTCTTATCTACAAAATGATGGAGTCAGAGCAAATCGATAATTCTCAGGGTGGTCTGTGTGTGTTCAGTGTGTATCAGAATTCACCTGGGGGCTTGTTTACACTCTTCTCTCCTGCCCACTGCACTGGATGATCTATGAGATTCTGATACTGACATCCTATGATTCTCTAAACAAATAGTAAGTGTCTTGTTCTGTTTCGTCAGGATTGCATTGACATTAAATAAAAATGTATGTTTTAAGAACCATGCTTTTAAGTGGAATTCCTATTCAGCATTGGATATCCTCTCTAGAAATTAGTTTTAAATTTATCAATTGTTGTTCTAGAAGCTGTTAGTATTATAAAGTGAGAAATATGCTAGCCGGTCAAACAATCTGATGAGACTAATCAATGTTCTATAACCATACATAAATCATAAAAAGAGCAATTACTTAGGCATATAAATATTGTAATGCTGCACGCATAGCACTTTCTGATTTATGCATTTCTATATTATTTTCATCTTATAATGAGCATGCATTGTTTATTTGGTCAAGAAAAACAGATACTAAATTTTTCTATGCAAGTTTTAAAAATTATTGCTAGATTCAATCTCATAAGCTTTTTGTTTTGTTTTTACACTTTTACAGTGTATGCTTGCTGAGCCTATTTTAGACAACAGATCCTTGTCTCTAAGTTAATGGTGACATGGAAAGGCAAAAGAATGATTATGGTGTTTGAAAAACCAGCACTCACAAGTGATGTTAAATCTGCTTTAATTATAAGAAAAATCTGCAACTTAAAGAAAACGTTGTTCTGATTTCCCTGATTTTGTTTCTACCTAAATCACCCAATTTTTTCCCCATATGTTTATACCTAATTAAGTTGAGCAGCAATGGACGCAGGTCTCCATCTGCTACGAACAGAAAGACAACAAGTATTTCGATGGGTACTCTTAGAAACAGCTAGCCTAATAATGGTTGCTTGCTTTTGACCATTCAAATACCAAATAATTTTAGATAAAAACGAAGACATTTAGATAAAAGAATAAGAACATGTCTTCATCAGGAGATATGTGTAATATAGGAGTTCACCAGAAAATAGGCACCATGAAGACAGGGACCTCATTTGTTCACTGCTATGTGCCCAGGGCCTAGAATAGCTCATGGCATATAACAGATGCACAATAAATATTTGTTGAAGAGGTAACTTAACACATAAAGGGGCTGTGGAGTGACATATGCTATCTTTATATAAAGCCAAATGCAGTAGTTAGTAAGAAAAAAGTTAGTCAAACTTTTTTAGGGTCTAGACAATGACAAACTGCCAGCTTTACATATTTATTCCCTGCCTGAATTGACTGCAATTATGGCTTATTCCACCATTATGTGCGGGGGCTGCTACATTTATGTATATTAATGTGTCATCTTGGCAAGGACCCCACCTACTCGCTCGTGGGAGATAAACATTTATCAGATCCTCAGAGAAGACTGTTGGTTGCATTTTATTTTCCATTTGTTTTCTGGGCAGATGATGGGTTAGCAAATTGTTTTTAGAGAAAGAGAGACAGAGAGAGGCCATTTGTTTTTCCTTGGCTAAAAGAGCTGTGAGCCAAAATTCAGCCTTGTAGGAAATGCTCAGTGCTCTCTGTTTTTTTATAGGCAGGGTTGTAAATTCAAGTAAAGGGATGCCACTCGGGCTGAGTTTACACAAACATGAAGGGGTGAATTCAGGGAGGAAAATGTGATATCCTTGTGGTGCACAACACCCTTTCCTTTATAGAGTAGGCAGTAGAGACAATCAAATGAACAAATACTGGTTTGAGGCAGTCCTGCACTTATTTGGCCAATTTAAAGTGGTAAATATAACAACAACAAGGGGTTTTGCCCACGGGGTCCAAGGTTTCCGTAATTTGCAGTAGAAACTGGAAAAGCTCTTTCTGTTCACATTGATAAAGCCAAGCACCAGACCACACAAAAGCAATTTTGACCCATTCTCCTATTTTCCTATAACATGTTATGGCCTCACGTGGACCTCATTCTATGATGGCCACTGATATTAAATGGGAGAATGAGCCCCACAAGAGTACCACCACCACCAATGGCAACATTTATGGGAGTAATTTCCAAGTCTGGGGCCTGCTAAGAATTGTATATACATCATTTCACCTAACATTCCCATTCTAAGAAGTAAGTGCTTTCTTGCTCTCATTTCTGAAATGAAGAAAGACAACCAACCACCTTGTTTAACAGATAAACTAGAGAAAGTAAGTGATTTACTTAAGTCACTAAATTGATGTTGCTTGTGTTGGGTTTCTCATTAAGGAGAAAATGTTATCTGCAGCTAATAATATTTTTAAAAAATTAAGTATCCCTTAAGGTAGTGCTCCTCAAATGTAGTCCAAGAATCAACAGCATGGCATCACCTAGGAGTCTGTTAGAAAAGCACAACCTCCAGCTCCATCCCAGACCTCCTGAATCAGAATCAGTATCTTAACATGATCTCCACGTGATTAAGGTACACATTCAAGTTTGAGCAGCACTGTGTTAGGGTTTTGACTGGTTGTATACAGAGTGATTTCAGAATGTAGGTCCCTGTTCAAAAGAGTTACAGAACCATTGGTTAACTTTGACCTTATCCAAGACAACAGAACTACCTCTTGGAGAGTGGTTACAGTGGTTATTGGACAAGTCTTGAGTCTATTCAGCTCTGAGCAACATTAGGCATGATTTTTATGGTCTCACCAAGCAGGTCAACTCCACACCAAGGGACCCTGATAATATCAGAGAGGAAAGGTCTGGGGTATTGTTTTTCAAGTGTGTTCTGAGCATCAAACATCAGAATCACCCAGGGCAGATTTCTAGGCCTTCTCCAGGTCTAATGAAGCTGGGGAGGGGGCCAAGTGTCTGCCTATTCCATAAGCTACTAGCTCAGGGTAAGGAAGTCCCAGCAGGGGTGGTGACAAGTATTTGGGTGACAACAGTCCCAAAAGACATTCAGCTTTTCAGCAGCTTGAAAAAAAAATTTAAGCAACCACACCAAAGAGAGTAAGCTCAGAGTCCTTCCAGGAAGAAGAGGTACTCTACCAGCTTCTTCCATTGACTGCTGGAGGAGGGGGACAAGAAACCCTGTTACCTGCCTTGAGTCTGCCTCAGGGAAAAGCATGGGGACCTCCAGGGTCTCCAGCATCCCTGCCAAGGAGCAGATGCCAACACACACACCTCACTCTTCCCAGTTAGAAAACTTCATGGAAAGAATCCTTAAAGTTTCCTTTTCATTGGGACTCACCGTTCTGTCTTGGAACAGAAATCAAGAGGGGGTATTGTTGGAGGGGTGGGGAAAGGAAGCAGGGCCGGAAGAGAGTGAGGGAGAGGACCGGAATAGCCTCTGGTTTGCTTCATCCAGGCCTCTGCCTGGATGGAGATGGTGGCTTCTCCCCCTTAATCAAGGCCCTCTGGGCTTCTTCCACAGGAAGTGCAGGGAGACGGAGAACTGCACGTTTTCAGCTCTGTTTTATGGAACACCCACTGTAGTACACCACCACTTTGTTTCTTGCTGTTTTTCTAATTCAGGCAGTTTTCTTCCCCACAGCACAGTGGATCCTCCCTCCCCCAGGCACCACCCTACAGGACTTTTTCAGTCAAGAAAGGAAGATAAGGAGAGATCTTCCAGCATTATCCTAAAAAAAAAAATATATATATATATATATATATATATATATATATATATATGTATATATACTTCAGTATATATATATATATATATATATATATATATATATATATATACACACTTCAGTATATATATATACTGAACAATTTAAGGTGCTGATGAGAACTGTACTTAATCCATCAAGATGGGGTTCCTGAAATGCTAGACCTTGAATTTTTAGGGTGAGGAACATTCAAAAAGTTCCACACAGTTACTCATAGGTATGTGCAGAATCTCTCTTTCTACCAGGTTTTTTTTTAAGAGGTGAGTGAGGAGGGACTATTCCGAGCACCATCTTTCTTGACACTCAGGAGACATCCAGTAATGCAGCAAGCAAGTCTGTGGTTCCTCCAACTTTGTCCACAGTGCTCCTGCCACCCAGTCCCATCTCAGCACAATGACCCATCTCTGGCTCTGTCTAGGTCCCTGGGGGTAGAGTTCTTATCTCCTGACTGCAGCCTGGGCCCCGGGTCTGCGCGCGCATGCTGGAGAGAAGGGGTGGAGAGCCCAGTTTGGGGACAAGAAGATACAGCCCAGTACTATGTCATTTTGAAGAAGGCAATTCTATCCAGGGTGTCTTCACAGCCCCTAAGGGCTCAGACGGCCCACTCTTTACAATGGCTTACACTGGCCCCTTCGTGCTCCTTCTGACCCTCCTGGGAGAGAAATACTGGCATCACATATTCATCCATGAAGCTGGGAAGGACCCTGAACCATGAGCAAATCCCACCCCAGAATGATTAGGACATGAAGTGACAACCTTATTTGTTTTTCAACCACTATGGATTTGGGGGAGTGGAGGATTTGGTTTATTTAGTAAAGTGCTATTTCTTCTGTTTGTGGCACATGAGCTTTACACACATGTGTATAAACATACACATACACACACAGAGACACAGCTAATCCAAAGTCATTGGTTGTTCTAGAAGGAAACCATAGATTAGCACCAACTTATTTATTTGACTCAAAAATGTAGTTATCTGATTATTAACCACCTATGCTTCCAAACAGACTTACTATCCTAATCATATTTTCCTTAGGGATGTTAAAAAGAGTTTGAATTTTGTTAGCTAGTAACAGCAGGATAGAAGGTGAGAAAGGACGTAAGTGTTATTGTAAGCAATTCATAAAGGCTTTCATTCACTGTCATGTTGAAAATATACGTAACACAGGACAGAAGGAGTCAGAGAACAGAGGGTTGAGCATGCTTATCAACACATGAATAGATGGCAGATCAGTAAACCCGAATGTATATGGAAATTTAGTATATGACAAAAACAGCATTGCATTATCAGAGGGGAATGCTGGATCATGTAATTAATGATGTTAGGGACACTCAGTAGCTATTTGGGGGGAAACTGACATCCCTACTTTATCTCTTAAAATAAATTCCAAACAGATAAAAAATTGAAAAGATTAAAAATAAGAACATCAAAAATAAAAAAAAAATGAGAGATTCATCTTTTGAATCTCAGAGTAGGGAAAATCTTTCTGGTTTTACCAAGAAGCCTTAACATTTATTATACATTTTATCACCTAAAGGGCTTCTACAGGGCCAAAACTCAATTAACATAAGGTCAAAAGACAAACACAAAACTGGGGGAAACATATAATGTGTATCACAAGGAACTTAATATCACAAGAAATGGGCAAATGACATGAACTACTACATTTCACATGAAACAAAATATAGTTGGCTCTAAAATTGATAAATAAAAGATACTTATCCTACTTCATAATAAGAAAATATAAATTAAAACTATGAGACACTATTTTTTACCTACTCGATGAAACAAAAGATGAAACATTTGTTAGCATATTTGTTTCTGGGGATCTGGAGAGTATTGTCATGCATCTGGTGCAATAGTGGACTAGCAAAACTTACTGTAGGGAGCAACTTGTTAATGTCTATCAAAATGTAAAACTGACTTCTCTTGGAATTAATCCTACAATATACTTATGCAAAAAGACATTCCTACAATGCAATGTATTTGCCCAGCATTATTTGAAATAGGAAGAAAAGATTGTAAGTAACATAATTGCCCATTAATAAGGGATTGATTAAGTTAAGCACAGTACTGCTATAGAATGGAGTATTATGACACCCTAAAAAAGAGTGAATAGAATAAAGACCAGGAATGGACTCTAGGTATATGGTCAACTGTGACAAAGGTGTAAAGGTAATGCAATGAGGGAAAGATAATCTTTGAAACAAATGTCACTGGAGCAACTGAATATCTATATGCAAAAGAAAACCTGACCATAGGCTCTTACTTCACATGATACACATATATTAACTTAGAGTAGATCATAGACTTAAATGTAAGAGTTAAAATTATAAAAAAATTTTTTTAAAATGTAGGAGAAAATCTTTGTAACCATGGTTAGTCAATGATATCTTAGTTATGACACAAAATGCACAAACAATACATGAAAAAATTGATAAATTGGACTTTGTCAAAATTAAAAACTTTTGCTGTTCAAAAAAAGGACACTATTAGTAAAATAAAAAGACAAGCCATAAACTAGGAGAAAAATATTTGCAAAACAGAGCTGATAAAGCACTTGTCTCCAGAATATATAAAGAACTCTTTTTTTTTTTTTAAAGATTTTATTTATTTATTTGAGACAGAGAGAATGAGAGAGGGAGAGCACATGAGAGGGGGGAGGGTCAGAGGGAGAAGCAGGCTCCTTGCTGAGCAGGGAGCCCGATGCGGGACTCGATCCAGGGACTCCAGGATCATGACCTGAGCCGAAGGCAGTCGCTCAACCAACTGAGCCACCCAGGCGCCCTATAAAGAACTCTTAACAACTCAAGAATAGGACAATTAAAAGCTGGGCAAAATTTTTGAATAGATACTTAACCACAGAAGATATACAAATGGGAAATAAGCACATGAAAAGATATGTAATATCAATAAATAAAATGCAAATTAAAACCATGCACGATGAGATATAACTACACATCCAGTAAAATGTCCCAAACCAAAAAGACTGAAAATACCAAATGTTCTCGAGGATGTGCAGAAACTAGAACTCTAATACATTGCCGGTGGGAATGTGGCAGGGTACTGCCACTCTGGGAAACAGTTTGGCAGTTTCTTAAATGGTTAAACACATACTTACCATGCAACCCAGCAATTCTACTTCTGAGTAACTACCCACTAATAATGAAATCAAATGTCCGTATAAAAGACTCATACACAAATGTTCACAGCATCCTTATTCATAATTGTCCCAAACTGGAAACGATTCAAAGGTCAATCAACTGGTGAGTAGAGAAACAAAAGGTGGTAGATCTGTGCAATGGGGTACCACCCAGGCATGAAAAGGGACTACTGTTCTATGCAATAATGTGGTGAATCTTAAAAACATCTTGCTAAGGAAAAGAAGCCAGACACAATAGTATTTAAGAAGCCAGAGGTATAACAAATATTGAATGATTTCATTTATTTGAAATTTTGAAAACCAAAAAATCTAGAGAGAGGAAAAGTACCTGGGTGGCTGCCTGGGGTTAGAAGTAGAAACTGGAAGTGACTGCAAATGAGCATAATGGAGCTTTCTGGGAGTAATGAAATTATTCCAAAAGTGGGTTTTGGTGATGATTATACAACTATATAAATTTTCTAAAACACATCACATTGACACTTAGAAATGTATGAATTTTATATTATATAAATTATATCTCAATAAAGCTGTCAAATTTGTGAAAGAAAAAAAGTGAGGAAGTTCTATACATTGTAATGATGGAGCAACCTCCAACCTGTATGGTTTAAGGGAATAAAAGCAAGATTCTGCCAGTGTACATAATGCTACCACTTTTGTGTAAAAAACAAAACAAAACAAAAGTATATTTTTTGGTATGCAGAGAGTATCTCTAAAAGGATACAAGACGCCTGCTAATAGAACTTGCCTTTGGGAACAAAAGAGATGAACATAGGGGAAGGGAAGGAAAAATAAAATAAGAGGAAAACAGGGAGGCAAACCATAAGAAACCCTCAACTCTAGGAAACAAACTGAGGGTTGCTGGAGGGGAGGAGGGGAGGGGGGTAGGGGGATGTGGTAACTGGGTGATGGACATGAAGGAGAGCACTTGAAGGAATGAGCACTGGGTGTTATAGGCAACTGATCAGTCACTGACCTCTACCTCTGAAACTAATAATACAGTATATCTTAATTAAATTTAAATAAATAAATTTAAATTAAAAAAAGAAAAGAATTTGCCTTTGGGCAGGCGAGTGGGGTGGCTGGGGTAGGGGAAGTGGCATAAAGGAAACATTTTCACTGAATATCCTTTTGTACTCAATCAAAACAGATGAGAGGAGAGAGGAAGAAAGAAACAGGCGTTTTGAGTCCCACACCAGCTCCATGACTGTGGGCAACTGTCTGAGCCTCTTTTCCTCATCTGTAAAATGAAGGCGTTGGACCACTTGCTCTCTAAGGATGCCTCTGACTTCAAGTTCCGTACTCTGAGAATTTCTTTAAGGATGATCATCTCACATCTGTCTACCTTCCTGTTGTCTTTCCCCTGCCAGCCCGTCACGGACTACCACATAGAAAGCCATAACCCAAGGCTTTGTTCTTTCTCACTCAGGTGCATCTCAGTGTATCAGGTCCCCATTGTCTCGGCAACATGTAAAATATGGTTGTCAACCAGGGTGACAAGGCATCCCAGCAAGCAGATATGTAGGGAAGGAGTGACAAGACAATACAGAGGAGTGCTCACAACTCATTTGTCCTAGGGGCAGCTGGTTGAAATCAAGTCCCAGCCCTCCTGCTTGCCAGCAGTGTGATAATAAACACATGGGTAGTTCTCATTTCTTCATCTGCATGATAGGTATAAAACAGCACCCCTCTGCTTAAGGTTTACTGTGGGGATTACGAGTGATAATGCATGTAATTGCTTAGTACAGTGCCTGCCTCATAGTAATATTCAATAAATGTTAGCCCTTGTAATTATTAATCTGAACTCCACTGCTAATGGGACCCACTTTCCTGGAAGTGGAGGGAAGAGAGGCAGCTAGGTTATCAAGCTGTGTACTCACTAATGTCATGAACTGGGAGTTTGGGGGTGACAGAATGGCTTGTTTTCTTAATCCCAGGACCCAAATGGAGATATTGGAGTCACTTCTGCTGCCCCCAAGCCAATATCACTGAGGGAACTTCTAAGATTTCATCCCTGGAGTTGATTATATCCTGAACATGTGAGGAATGCAAGCTGCAAAATCATGAGACTGTGACATCAGGCTAGGGGTCGAGCCTGTTAAGTTAAAGAGCAAGTTTCAATATGCATGATAAAAGTGCTTTACATTTGGATCAAAATATCATCAAATATTAATATCAGGGCCATTGTATAACCTCCTCACCATGGTAGCTACTCAATAAATGTGAGTTGCAGCTTTCCAAGCAAATCAAACCAAACCTCTTCCATCACCACGATGTGCACAGGCTCATGGTCCCCAACTTCAGTCTCAGCGCCACACAGCAAAGGGAGGTATCTAAACCCGGACAACCTGGGGTCCCTGTAACTTCAAGTGTCTCAGCCACAGATAGCAGCCCGACCCTAACAACAACAAATTGATAGCTTTCAAGTGATTTAAATTTCCCCCGTTTGTAAGGTGATAGGGAACCCCTTTTGCATACACTCCCTGCCTTATACATTATCACGTCACATTCTAGAACTAGGTTCCAGAAGGCATAGTTTACTTTAGTGGGTTGCCCAGCTCACTAAATCTCTCATGTGTTTCTGTTCTGCCTAACTACATTGGAACTATATTTGTTAGGCACTGTGTTTTTAAGCATTTTTGTCCCCTCAAGAACAAGAGCCCTCCAATTCCTGCTGGTCTCACACTAATTCTCTCTGAGATCCTATGGAAAAGCTCTTATTATCCCTACTTTAGCGATGAGAAAACTGAGACTCAGGGAAGAGAAATAAGTGGCTGAAGTGATACAGCTCTGTGGATCTCTGGGGGTCTGGGGACTCAGTTTAAGGAGGCAAGGAATCTGTATTTTGATATCAAGCGCTTAATAGTTTGCATGCAGACTAAACAATGTTGTGAATGTATATGTACCTCTGCTTTTCAAATCTAATTATATTAGGGTAATTAATAAAAGAGAAGTTAATTTGAAGAGGTTACTGAACTCAAAGAGCATTGGGTTATTTCATATTTTTTCTAACGTACTGGGGATTTGGAAAATGGGTTTATTTTTATAATTTGCAATGGGAGTCCTCATGCTGAGAAGCCTGGGAATCACTGCAGGAGACCAAAACTGGGAGGTACTTGGAATAACCTAGGTCTTTGGTGGCAATGAGTTTTCCATTCTTAAACTGCTACCTAGAATCAGTTTGTATATTTGATAGAAGTCTAGAAAGTGTCTGGAAGTAGGCGTCATTACTATTTAATTTCTTCATCTAACAACTGTCTTCAAAAAAAAAAAAAAAGTCCTGGTTCCTTTCCTTTATATCTGTGTGACCTTGGACAATTTGTTTAACTTATTCATGTCCTAGTTCCCTCATTGGTAAGATGGGGAAAAGAATAGTACCTACCTCACACAATGCTGGGACAGTCACATGAGTTAACTCATGTGATGTCTTTCACACATTCTTGACACATAGCAAACACTCAGCAAATATTATGGTTGTGTTAGGCACCACTTGCCACTGTTTTTTGACACACAGTCGGGACTTGATAGACATTTTTGGAACGAACAATGAGTAACTGAAAATGTGAAATCGGAAGAGAGGACAGTTCTAGATACGTGATTCATCTACATTTCCTTCATCCCAGGACAGCTGCTTTTGTGCAGGTGCTCTGTTGAGGAGTTTTTGCTTCAGTGAGCTCAAGCTAGTGAGATGATGATGACTTACCTAGCCTGGTCCCTCAGACTTTACAAGTCTCTCAACTTATGTGTAGACACATCAAGACACGTGTGGAAGGGATCAGGCAGAACGAGCTGGGCTTAGAACCGAAGTACAGGCTATATTCCTCTTTAAAAACTGTAAGAGGAAACAAGACCAGTAGACCTTCTAGATAGGAGAGAAGCAATGCTTTCTTACCACAAACCAAAATGCTGAGGACCACAGTTATAAGAGGGTCAAAGGAAGTTAGAATGAACTTTCATAGCAGGCTCAATGTTTATCTAGCTTAAAATTTCACTTCCAGATTATCCCATGGATAGTTATTTGGCTTTATTACATAAATAATCTTTGAGCCTAACAGAAAGAGGGTTTTATTTTTGCAAAGTGAAGTGTTGAAGGTGGGGGTAAAGCACCTGTTGCTAGACTTTAAAAGATGGGCTGCCCTGAGTTTCAGTGCTGGCTGACATAGCTTTCTTTTCTTTCTTTCTTTCTTTTTTTTTTTTTTAGAGGGGTTGGGGAGAGGCAGAGGGAGAGAGAGAATCTTAGGCAGGCTCCAGGCCCAGCATGGAGTCCAAAGCAGGGCTCAATCTCACAACCCTGAGATCACAACCTGAGCCGAAATCAAGAGTTGGATGCTTAACTGACTGAGCCACCCAGGCATCCCTGACATAGTGTTTTTTAACATAAGTCTCAGGCAGATGGGCCACTGAAGAGACTACCAGCTTCTCATACTGGTTGCTTTTTTTTTTTTTTAAGACCAGCCAGTAATAATCCTAGCAGCTACCACTCCGTTGCTGTCCATGCGGGTGAGGATCTGGGCTGATGCCATGGACACTAAAGTGAATAAAATCCAGTTGGAGCCTTTCAGAAGTTGCCAGCAAATTAATGGTTGCACTAAATGGAGATGAATGCTTCCCTGCCACCTCCATCCATTGGCCCTGTTTCTGCCCACTGGGACCTCACAACATAATCCAGTCTTTCAAGTATCAGCTCTTTGAAGTATGTAAACCTAGGTTATCAAGCCCCAGGCCTCCAACACACCTTCTTCATAACCCCGTAAGTCCCTTCAGCCACCTCAATAGGGTGTGGCTCTAGGACTCCCCAGCAGCAGGTTGTACATCTCTGCAAACTCTAGCTTGTCTCCATTGCTCGTGTTTGACCCAGAATGTCCCCTTTCCCCATCCCAGTGGTCTGGTCAATGACCAATAGACTGGGCTCCTGGAGGCCCATTTTTAGGGCCAAAGCAACTGCTGGGATTCTCTCTCAGAAGGTCCATGAAGGAGCCTGGAGTAAAAATCAGGGAACTTGAAATGAGAATTATTTATTTGCCTAATTATTTTTCTAGCTCCCAGCCCTCATCTTGTCTTAGGTCTTCTTCCTTCCTCTTTACAACTATGAGAATGTCTTCTTACCAGCATTGTGAGGAAGCCCAAATACTAGTAAAGGGTAGCTACTATTTATTGAGTGCCTTTTTTAGTATCAAGTGGTTTATATTTCTTATTTTGTGAAATTTCCTAATAACCCTGTGAGGTGGGTTAATTATTTTTTTTAATCACCATTTTCCAACTGAGGAAACTGGGACTCAGCGATTAAGTACCTTGTCACAGATGATAAGCAGAAGACCTAGAATTCAAGCCCTGGGCTTCCTGACTTCCAAGTTTATGCTCCTTGTCATATATCGCTCAGCCTCTCTGTGATAGAACACACCTGAACATTCTTAGTACTTTACCTGGTCATATTGGGTGCTCAGTAAGTGTGTTTCCCTTTCTTCTATCATCTTTTGTCTTCCTTGTGGAAATATGTAGACAGCAAGTGCCATCTCAGGGAGAAGAAGGGCGTCTCAGGGTGGACTTCCCTCTCACTCCTTCTACCCTCACTGGGGTCCCTTATGCACCTTTGAGTGCTTGGTTCTGTCACCTCCAGCAACTACCATTACTCAAGTTCAGTAGTTCTCAGCTGGAGGCAGTCAAGTCCCCCCACTGAGACATTTGAAAACAGGGAGGATACCTTTTGGTTATCAGAATGAGTAGGGGGCACCCTTGGCATCTAGTGGTTGGGATGGGCCGGGATGGTAAAGTTCTGCAATGAACCCATGCAAAATAGCAATGATGTCTATTCCCTTTGAGAAAGTCAGGGCCATGACTGTCTTCTTGCTACCATCCCTCCATGCTCGGCACAGTACCTGTCCCTCCGTAGATGCTTAATACAAATCTTTGTTCTCCTTTGCCACCCTTCCCATTTTCTGTATCTCTCTTCTCCCACTGGAGGTTCTGAAAGAGAGTTGTCCAGCTTGCCTCTAATTCTAATTTCTGGAGGCCTTATATAGCTCCATCTCATCTATATTCCAATCCTCTTTCCTTCCCCTCTTTTCAAAATGTTCAACAATTTGGAGGCCCACAGCCCTTATGAATGCCTTCTAACTTGATCAGGGATGATTTACTCTTTTAGTAAAGCTCAAAGACATGGCTTTCTAGAGTAATGTTAGGTAGAAACTTCTTTCTTTTAAAGTGGATTTAAATACCCTAAAAAGGTATTAGGTGGATGGCCTCAGTGAATGGATTGTGACGTGATTAACTCTAAGTGATCTGGTTTTGGCCCAGGCAGCAGCAGTGGCCCTGGCTGGCTTTCCCTCTCAGACCCATGAAGCTACAGTCTGGATCGGGTGAAGGAAGGGAGAGGCCCCTTAAGAAATCAGGGAGGAAAACGCTAAAAGCTTGAGGTCTGACCAGTTTCATCATTCTCGCTGACATGTCAGGAAAGCTGGTACTGTGTAAATCAAGGACTCTACTTCACTCCAGGACAGATAACCTAGTAAAGAGGAGTCAAAACTGGAATCCCAGGAGATGTCTGTGCCCTGATTCCAGCTCCAGAATCGTAGCATGAAGCGGCAGGGTGGCAGATATCTGTGGTTGGATATTTTCAGAGTTCATTGCTTTTATTTTCTCACTGATTTCTTTGATAAGACCCCTAGCTCCTTTCTCTTTTATAAATTTCAGGTAGGAGGTTCTCTTCCCATCCTGGGAATTCCCCACTCTAATCCACTCAGGCTCTCTCACTTTTGAGAGCATATTAGGGAATTAAGAAGTCTTAAAGTTCATTTTCATTCTTTCTTAATTAAAAATCACTCTCTACAGAGTAGCACAGCTTAGGACTGATCAGGAAGGGCTGAGAAGGATCACAAAGCAGAGAAATGTGGTGAAGGTCAAAAGAGCTAGCATTTACTTAGCACCAGCTATGTACCAAGCAGACTACCTGTCACGTATCACATTCTAATCTTTCTCCAGATCCATGCAGGAGTATATTAGTCAGGGTATACTAGCCTATGCTTTAATAACAAACAACCTTCAAATTGCCATTGCTTAAAAAAAAAAGAAAAAGGAAAAAAGAAAGAAAACAAGGATTTATATCTTATTTCCATTACATGGTTCAACTGTAGCTTTGTTCCAGGTCATCTTACCTTTAGACCTGAGGCTGACAGAATAGCTATTACTGGAAATGTTTCAGGTTGCTATGGCAGGGGGATAGAAAATTATGCAAAATCATGAACTACTTCTCAAAGATTCCACAAGGAAATGACACATGTCACATATGCTCACATTTTGTTGGCCAAAGCAAGTCTCAAGGCCATGCCTACATATAAAGGGAAGAGAGAAATGCAATCCAACTATATGTGCAGAAGGAGAGCTAGAAACATTTGGTCGATAAAGTGTTATTATAGCTGAGAAAATGGATGCTTAGGAAAGTCAGTAGGTGGTAGAGTTGGAACTCCAAGCTGCGTTTTGTGACTTGGTCTCCTGGGCTCTCTACTCTCCTACAGCAGGTACGTTCTATAAGCACATTGTCACATACGTGGTGCTGCACCTTCTCTCCAAATAAAGTGTCCCTGGGGCTTAAGAAGGAAGTGTGCACATGCACCTAGGTATGAACAGGTTAGAGTCAAATCAAAGTTAATGTGACTCAGCCTTTACTTTATTGTACCAATTTCTACTCTCTGTAAAGGTCTTTACCACACTTGGCATGAAATCATTATGTAATAGAAGTTTCATCTTTGAACACATGCCAGATTTTTGTTTTTAATCATAGTTTCAAGTACAACAGGTTTCTTTGCTTATTGCTTTTATTTGCTATATAATGAGAAAAGGGCCACTCTGCCCTTAGTATGGTAAGGCTGCTGCCTGGTGGATGTTCAAAGTCCAGGGGAAAGGATGTCCCAGTTTCCCTCTATTACTTTCAAGACAATCTCTAGAAAAAAAAAATCTTGCTCAAAGAAACAAAATAACAAGACTGATTCTACCAGCCCTTAGAAAATCAATCCCAATATTTCATCTCCCTGGAGCCCAGACGAAAGGCTATGCTATGTTAGTTCTTCTCAGACTTTTCTAATCCAAGTACCCCTAATGGGAGAGAAAAAAAATCCCAAGTGGTCTACCACAGGTGCAATTTCAGACTTTAACCAGTCCTGGGTGCGTGCATGTAGGTTTGCATTCTGCTCCATAACATAGCCACATTTGTTTGCATGTAAAATGTTTTAAATCACTCACCACTACATAAAATTGATAGGCCAGAAAAATATACTTATTCTTGATTTTCACCACTCCCTAGGAACCTGACCTCAAGCCTTCCCCATCCATGAATAACAATATGCTTATCACCTGAAAATGGACCCCAGAGGGGCAGGGATAAGGATTACTTTTAGGCTGGGGATATGGGAGGTTTCCCTTGGCAGCTAGAGTACCCCTAGAAACCAGGAGAGGATAAAGGTGAGAAAAGGAGGAAGAAGAGTGGGGCGCCTGGGTGGCTCAGTTGTTAAGCGTCTGCCTTCGGCTCAGGTCATGATCCCGGGGTCCTGGGATCGAGCCCCGCATCTGTGATGCTTCACAGGGAGCCTGCCCCTCCCTCCCCTCTGCTCTCCCCCTCCCTCCCCTCTGCTCTCCCCCCTGCTCCTACACTCTCTCTCTCAAATAAATAAATAAATAAAGTATTTTTTAAAAAAGGAGGAAGAGGAGGGATGGGGAGAAGGGAGAAGAGGACCATGAAATGGTAGCTGGAGGCAAAGAGAAGCCAGGACAGTAAGGCAGCAAGTTACAAACATGGCTTTAAAAAGCACGTGGAAAGAACTGAAAACTAATTTATTAAGTCAGTTGCTAAAGAATAACATTTTTATTGGTTATATTTCCTTATCCATTAAAAAAGCAAAGTGCTTTGCCTGAAGCACAGCTAGCTAGAATCTAAGCAAATTATTTAACCTTGCTGGTTTCTGAGCCATAGAGCATGAACTCAAGTGCTGCTCAGCCTAATGAGTATATAGTTTGCAAAACTCTTTGAAGACAGAGAGGGCAACTGAAGTATTATGTATTATTAAATAAAATGCCTATTTAGGAAGGGAACTCTCCATTAGCATTATATATGCCTTAACTAGTAGTCAACACCTGGTAGAGCTAGAAGTCAAAAATTTTTTGACATAAGGGACCCAGGCACTGATCACTTCAAATAGAAAATAAGAGAACAAAGAAACAAGCCCGGGCAGTGACAAATGGCAGGCAGCATTAAGGTGCTGGCTTGGTTCAGAGAGAGATTCCTGAGCTAAAGAAGGCCTCATTTACTGGAATGGAAAAATGTAGGGCCAGGAAATTGCTCAGAGGTCTTCTGTCTCTTCCTGTGCACATGGAGGTGCACTGTGCTACTGTTTTGGATCAGAATCTCAGTTTTGGAAATAGCCTGAGTTGTGTCCTTGGAAAGTGAGAGGGTTATGTGGTGTATTTACATGCGATGAAGGAGGGGGAGGAGGAGAGGATGTTGGGAGGAGACATTTAGATGCGCTCTGGAACCAAACCATTTCCTTGGGCCTCATAGACAGTTACCAGAATGACACTGGGAAACTGGGCAGATGATCCAGGCCTAGGGAACCTCCAAGATTCCTGAACCAGCTCCAAGGTAGAGCCAAGTCAGCCTGCTGACAACAAAGGCCACTTCTGAACGTTCAGACTAGATGGCTGATTTCAAGCCTGCCTATTTCTCAGCATGGGCTGAGTCTTGGTTTTTCATTCAACAAATGTCTATTAACCGATTCCAGCAGATACTGTTTTAGGCACTGGGGATATATCAGGAAACAAAAGACAAAGATCTCTGTGCTTATGGAGCCTGTATTCTAGTGGACGGAAACAGACACTAAATAAAATAAATAAGTTACATATTAAAAGGTATGGAGCATTACAAAGCAGGAAAAGAGAGTGAATAGGGAGTACGAGTGCTGAGGGGGGCAGGGTTAGGGTGGCCTCAATGAAAAGGTTGTACTGCACAAAAACTTGAAGGAAGCAAAAGAGAGAACCATGTAGATATCTGGGGAAGAGCTCTCCAGGTAGAAAGAGAAGCAAGTGCCAAGATCTGCAAGTGGGAGACTGCTTTCTGTGTGTGGGAAACAACCAAAGGCCAGTGGGGTTGGGGTGGAGTAAGCAATGGAGGGTGTGGTAGGGTATGCTCTGTGGGGGAGGGGGTAAGTGTATCATGGATAGCCTTGTATGCCACTGGGTGGACTTCGGCTTTTCTTCTTCTTTTTTTTTTTTTAAGATTTATTTATTTATTTGAGGGAGAGAGAGAGAGCACCCAGAGGGAGAGGGAGAGGGAGAAGCAGGCTCCCCGCTGAGCAGGGAGCCTAATGCAGGGTTCCATGCCAGGACCCTGGGATCATGACCTGAGCTGCAGGCAGATGCTTAACCGACTGAGCCACCCATGCATCCCTACTTTGGCTTTTATTCTAAAATAAAAGATGGCGGGAAAAATTTTAGGCAGGGGAGTGACAAGATCTGACTTACATTTTAATAGAATCAATTTGACTATTGTGTTGAGAGTAAGCTAAAGGGATCCAAAGTTTGGAAATGAGGAGAAGAGCTAGGACGCTATTAGGAAGTGATTTTCCACTGATTTTAGAGTAAAAGCCAAAGTTTCTGGGGGCGCCTGGGTGGCTCAGTAGGTTAAGAGTCTGACTCATGATTTCTGCTCAGGTCATGATCTCAGGGTCATGAGATCCAGCTCCACGTCGGGTTCTGGGCTTAATGGGGAGTCTGCTTGGGATTCTTTCTCTCTCCTTCTGCCCCTTCCCCTGCCCTCTCTCTCTAAAAATAAATAAATAAATCTTTACCAAAAAAATAAGCCAAAGTTCCTAGAAGCAGCCTGTTGTGGTATGGGCCAGGGTAGGGGCAGTGCAGGTGGTGAGAAATAGCTGGAATCTGCATGGACAATGAAAACAGAACCCAGAGAATTTGGCAATCCATACACTTGGGCACTTAGGAGGTCTGTTCAGGACTATGTCAGTGAGCTGTGAGAGAACGGTTATGAAGGATGTACCCTCTTCCCTTACAGTAAAGGAAGAAGAGGCAGGATTCTTGTTGGTTCAACCACCTTGCCTTTTGTCCTTTTTCCTTCATGTAAATTGAGGGCCTATTTTGTGCCAAGCACTGTGCTGGGATATAGCAGTGAATGTAAATAGGATCACTGCCCTTACAGAGCAAACAGTTTACAAAGGGAGTCAGATGTTAAGTGAATAATCACACACATAAATGTAAAATGACTACTCTGATACACGCTGAGTGTCAAAATTGGTTTATCTGCCCTGGTCAGGAGGTGCTGAGGAAAGAACACTTGAGCTGCGATCTGAATAAGACACATGCCAACCATGGACAAAGATGGCAGAGGGAGGAGAAGAGTGTCCTAGGCAATGGGAATGGCATGTACAGAGGTTCTGGAGGGAGGGGGAGCACAGCATGGATGAGGAACTGAGAGAACGCCAATGTGAGTAAAATGCAGAGAGTTTGGGGAACGTGAGCAAAATGCAGCTGGAGAAATGGACAGGGTCAGACTGTTGGGCTTGTGGGCCATGTTCAGATTTTGAACCTCATCCTGGAATCAATGGGAAACAGCTGGAGGCCTTAAAGCAGGGGAATGATGGTCCTATGTGCTTGCTAAGTGGAGTAAGAGTGATGTGGAAGGCCAAGTACGAGACAAAGGCAGAAGCTCAGGTGAGTTGGTGCTTGGTGCTCCTGTGGACCCTGGAGAGAGCTGGGAGGTCATGATGAGAAGAAAGATCAAGATCCGAGAGCTATTTAGAAAGTAGACCTGGGTTTGGATGGCCCAGTGGTGTGTTCCCAGTTCTTTGTTTCAAATACTTGTACCAGTGGATGTAAGACTCTCCTATTTGTAGAACTCACCTACTTGTATTAGACCAAGCCACAGGGTAAGTTGGAAAATCTATTTTTCTATAAATATTTCAAAAAGATAAGATTTACTGTAGGATGGTTTAGTGTCTGGGCTTACCAGAAAGAGAGGGTGAGAGAGACGACTGTCCCTAGCCCTCTCCTGGCTTGGTTGTATAATGAATTAATGTAGTCCCTGCATCGACGACACAATCTCTAAACCAGCATTGTCCCATAGAAACATAATATAATGCAAGTCACAAATGTAATTTTATATTTGCAAGTAGCTATATTTAAAAAAGAATAAAAAACCCAGATGAAATTAATTTGAATAACCTTTTTTATTTAACCCAATAAATCAAAATATTGAGACATGTAACCAACAGAGTAATTATTAGTAAGGTACTTTAATTTTTTTTTAACTAAATTTTTAAAATCCAGTGTGCTTCTACACGTACAGCATGTCTGCATTTGGATTAGCCATATTTCATGTGCTCAAAAGCCACATCACGCATGGCTAGTGAGTACTGAACTAGATCACATAGCTCTAAGACATTAAAGCAGCCACGCAGATCCTAAACCCACATACAAAACACTGAAAATATAGGTCCTTCTATAGTAATTTAAAAAGGCAAGTAATACTTTAAATAGAACTTCTTCAATTTCAAAAGCAATTAATTTGTGATTAACTATATGAATTCAAGGAAGTTGGTTTTCTTTTCCATGCCTCAGTGCCCAGAAAAGAACCACAGTGGGGCTGGATAGTATGTGTCAATGTTTTCAATCTTAACAATCACTGGCTCCCCAAGAAGGAAGTCCAAATAGTTTTCCTCCTCTTTGATTATCATTTCCCAAAGAAATCTTTCCTTCCAAACTTCTAAATTCTATGATAGCTGAAGGTGGGAAATTAGCTAGTTCAATAGTAAGCAGACAAAATTCCAATAATGGTTTTCATTCTGAGGCAAAAAAGTTGGATTTTCTTAGGAAATTTGAATACTAACTGGATATTTAATGATTAAGGAAACTAATGATGTTTTAGATATTACATATAGCACTGTGGCTGTGTTTTAAGAAAAAATCCTATGTTTAAGGGATACATCCTAAAATATATTTATAGATGAAATAATATGATGTCGTCGATCTACTTAAAAATCATCCTACTTAGGAGGTAGGGGAGAAGGTGGGGTTTAGATGAAATAAGATTTGTTGTAATTGAAACTTGGTGTGAGATTCACATGGGGATTCACTGTATTATTCTCTCTACTTTTATAGTTTGAATATTTATGTAATAAACTTTTTCTTTTCCTGAAGGTAGATTTCCAGACTTTCTTAGGTCCTACTAGAGGTAGGATTTTCAAACATTGCCCTTAAATACTGTGTATGCTTCATGGTACAGATGCAAAAGCCTACCTAAGCATCAAGTACAAACAATTCTTATTTAATACCTCAGTGGAATAAAGCCATATGTTTAAGGGCCCCGAATTCCCACTGTAGTTTAAATCTCTGGTGTTTTTGGTGTAACAAGACTTTACCCTTTCATCCTACCCTTTGGTACAGATTTAGGATCAATATTTATAAGCAAAGCCTGTGTCTTCTGTGTCAAGGAGAGCCGCAGACTCTGCCTGAGCCACACAGGGTATCAGGGAGCACAGTGATAAATCATATAGACAAAGTATATTGCAAACCCAGAATGGTGCAGATGCGTGGCCCACGGGCATTAAGACTGTTACCTCTTCTTTGCATCATGGAGGCTACATGTGACAGGGATAGGTAGAAACAGAGGAGGGAACTCAGAGGGGATGGAGCCTCAAAGGCCAGAAGACATAACACCTAAGACCCACAAAGGGGGATGTATGAATGTAGGTCACTTGTCACCTTAGGTTGCCTGGGCATTTTGTAAAGTTCTGGTGTTACACTCTCTCTAAATTCCATGAGAGATTTCTGGTTACCTCCTGTCCACTCAGCCCTCTCGAACACTGTGATGGGAAATGAGGAGGCTGGAGCCCAAGACATCGTGAGGAGCTGGATAATCAACAGAGAACATAGGACTACCTTGCAGATATGCTGCCTTCAGGCACCCTTGCCTACCAACATCGGGTCTTCCTGCCTCCAAGCCTTTGGGTGCTTGACCTCTCACCAAGAATTACAGAGCAGGTGCTCATTTTCACGCCCAAAGGAATTCACTGCTAGTGTCTACATAAAAGGATATACAAAGAAAGAGAACAGGACTTAGTCTGAGAATGTTTTCCTTTTGCATTTTCATCAGCCAAAGGAGTATTGAGTTTAGGGCACCAACATATGGCACAAATGTTAATTTTAAGGAAAATTTGGCGCACATAATACGCTAAGCCATGCTACTCTCTACACATGTGGTACTTGGCTTCAGTGGTGGCAATACAGTGCCAGATTTTCTTAAATGTCAAGCATTTTAAGAAATGGTTTCTTTGAATTAAAATTACACACCCCCAAAATGGAAATACTACTGAGATGTTTCTAAATAAAATGAGGCAACAGCTGACCAGAGGCCATGGTGGACCGCTGGAGAGCCAAACATCAGCAGAATGGTGTTTTAACTTCTAAGCAATATATTATAATCCTGCAGCGCATTAACCAGATGATAATCTGCAAAGAGTGTCCAAGTCTTTGGGGTAGAAGAAGACTTGGCAGTTTTCACTGAAGATTCATCCTGTCCGTTGACAGAATTCACCTGTGCTACCTAAGACACATGAGCAGGTGAGACTTATCCATGGAAATGATTCCCCTTGTGTCAGCATACTCTGGCATTCAGCAGTCTTCATGGTCAGAACAGTCTGGTGGTGAAATATGTCAAGCCTGGAGTCTTAGACTTGTTCTTACTAAGTTTCCCTTGACCACTTTAGTTTATCAAGTTCACTCCAAGTTCAGACCTGATTACCTCAACTCCACTGGCTCATTTTCATCCATATGCTTCTTTTCTAAGTCATCATACACATCACAGATAAAATGCTTGTTTCCAAATTGCTCTGTCTCTGCTTAGGAATCTGTGTCTAGATTTCCAGTTATTCACAAATCCCTTAATATAGGGAGAGACTGAGTGGTATACTTCCAATGGACTGATAAAAAAGTACAGGAGGGGAGGAAGTTGGGAATGACAAAAGGCTTACAGGAGCCAGTATAGAGTCAAGGTCATCCAGTAGGAAGTAATATATGAACTGAGATTATAGCCACTTGGGCTCTAGAACTTTAAGACTCATATTCTCCCTTTGCCTCTGTCACATGGAAACATTCATACAATCTGAACAAGATGATGCCTGAAATCCTCTCCCATGCTTGAAACATTCTACAATGAATTCTCTTCATCTCATGGGGTTTTTGTGGGAACTAAATGTAATAATGAGTATGAAAGTTTTTTTGTTTTTTTTTTTTACAACTTGAGAATTATCTCCATGTAAGTTACCACAATATCACAAAGTAATTCTCTCAATAAACCTGGAATTATTTTTCATTTCTATTACAAAAATGTTGGGTCAAGTTTAGGAGTTTACTTAATTTCAGGTGGAAAATGAAAGGATCCACAGCAGGTAAAAAGATGCATTGAAGGAAATGAGTAGTTTATGCATAAATTTGAGTGACCTTTCTGGAAATCAATTTAGCAATATGTACTAAGACCTGAAAATTCATATCCTTTGACTCAGTAATTCTTTTTCTAGAGACTCTAATCTAAGGAAATTATAGTCAACCAACATTTATGTATAAAGTTGTCTACTGCAGTGTTATCTGCATATTGTATAGAGATGTACAGTAAATAGTCAGTGTTGGAAAAGAAAACATTCATTCATGTAAAAGACTTGAAAGAAACAAACCAAAATATTAACAGTTACTCTTGGTGGTGGTATTATTATTTTCATTTTCTTCTTTAAGCATTTCAGTATTAAATTTTATGATGGTAATGAATTCATATTACTTAAAGGTCATTAAAAATAAATTGTGTAGAGTTGCTCACCTTCATCTAATTGTGTTGTTAACTCATTTTGTCTTTTAGTTCATCTTGATCAATAGCCAGCTTATCTGAACTGTGTCCATGACTTATCTTGTTCTTCTGCTAACAACAACATTCTCTGGGCTTTATATTATGCCTGTTGTTTGCCAGCAGCCTAGATAGCACCCAGAGAGTGGATTCACCTGTCAGTTTTAGAGTGTCCACATGTGGTGCTCATTCTTTCCTTGAATATCCCATATAGTCTTTCTTCTTATGAAGTTCACAAGATGTGAATTGGCCTAGGACTCATTTCTTTTAGAATAAGATCTACCAAGCGACACTCTTAAAGTGTGGCTTGCTTGATTCTCCCTAAAAAGTCCCCAGGCAGAGGGGCACCTCTGTGGCTCAGTTGGTTGAGCATCTGGCTTTGATTTCAGCTCAGGTCATGATCTCATGGACCCCCATGTCGGGCTCTGTGCTGGACACGGACCTTTTCTCTCTCTCTCTCTCCCTCCCGCTCTTTAAAAAAAAAAAAAAAAAAGTTCTCAGGCAGAGGCTTTATCCCCTCATGTTGAATTTCCCATCAATCCCCTACACAATAGCCTACATAATAGCCTTTTATTCTGAAAAACCAAAGGTTTCAGAAATTATAGACAATTCTCTAAACTCTAGATCAAATTTGCTCATACTGTGTTTTTAAATGGAATTCACATGAGTTACCTCTTACCAGATAGTAAGTAGAAAGGTGTTTTGTTATTTACTCACTACATTATTCACTCAATCAAATAGTTCCATGTTAAGTTAGCTCCAGCATTTCTTCAATCAGCACAAATGAAGATGAAAACTTGAAGGGGTTATTTCCCAAATACTCCATTAAATGATGCTATCTATCAAATGTACCCTTTTTATTAGAAAGCCAGAGAAGGTTAATAATCTAACAGAATCAGCCTGTTGCTAGTAATGGAGAGTGGGGAAGAAGGGGAGAGGGGGAGAAAGACAGAGACAGACTGATCAACTAAAACCAAGTTATTCCCAAACACTCAAAGTCAAAAAGCTCCCCAAAACAGACAATAACCTATGGCGAAGGCTGTCAAAGAATTCTTTCTTTGGCTAACCCTTCCAAGGAACTAGTGTTTAGCCAGAATCTTCCAGATTCAGTCTTGTAGCATTCAGACTCTCAGAGTAAGCCTGTCAGTATCTTAACTAGCTTTTCCTCACCACCTCATCAATTTGGCGCACAATTCTCACTCAATTTAGATCCAGCTATTTCTTCACACTTTTACGTTGATTTGGAAAATATCCTTCACACTTTGGTTGTAGTCTCTCCTCATGAAATGCCATTTGCATTAGGACGATTTAGTTTCATGAATGGATTTTCTTCCTGTGTGATTGTAGCCTTAGATGAGCCTAGGGCCTTGTATACTTCATTCCAGATATCGTAGCAAAACAAGAGTTTGTGAGGCTGCTTCTATCTTCCTCCCTAAATATATACGTATTTCTTTCTCCCTTTGTCCAAATTCTCAGATTTGAAATCTTGGTTGTATTTGTATATGGTGTTTTCATAAATTTTAAATCTGAAACTCAGTCCAATCCTTGTTTCTGGTACCATTCTCTTCCATCATCTAAACTGTCTCAGGCAGGTGTGGGCTTATACAGAGATTACACACACCCGTGGGCACACACACAACTTACGAATGGCAGATATGATCCTGTGTGTTTTGTCAAAACAATTCCATTACTGGCGAGTCCATGAGAATTGGATGTCTGGTGTTACTTGAAACTAGCCAAAAAAAAAAACCAATTTTTTTTTTTTAGATCTGCCTTTAGAACTGTTCATTTGCATTCCCTTTTGATGGCTTTTGCCCAATTTTCCACTTTAAGTAGTCACATTTGTGATCTGTGGAAGCTCTTAGATATCAAATGATACTGTTTCTCTGTCATATGTTGTAATTATTTTTCCAGTCTGCCATTTCATTTTTAATTTTTTAAATAAGATTTTATTTATTTATTTGAGTGAGAATATGAGTGGCGGGGTGAGGAGAGGGAGAAGCAGGCTCCCTGCTGAGCAAGGAGCCTGATGTGGGGCTTGATCCCAGGATTCTGGGATCATGACATGAACCGAAGGCAGACTGCGTCACCCAGATGCCCCAATTTTATGTGATTTTTGACATACAGGATTTTTTTTCCTTATATAATCAAACTATTCAAACTTTTCTAGTTTTTTTTTTTTTAGCCAAGGGCTTTAAAAGGTTACAGGTTTAAGGCAAAGACGCATGAAAGCCCTCTTCCCAATGAATTGGAACTTCGAGCTTTGAATGAAGCTGGTACAATCTTTCCCTACCATGTTGTTGAAACAACTGGGCAGAAGATCAGTCTAGAAGATATGGCTGGATTTACCCTCATCCTGAGGAGAAAAAAGCCACTGTGAAACTAGAGGAATAGAAGTAGGGTGAATGCAGTCTGAGGAGGAACAGCAATGACACTAACGTGTGTGCTTAAGAGTCACTTATGTGACCAGAAAGTAGATGACTATTCTGTAACCTTTTCCTAGTTCCTGAGCTTTGGGTTGATTTCAGGGGATTTTGGGGGGCCAATTCCTTCCCAGACTTGGGCAATCTGAATGATTCAGTGGCCAGGGTCCCCTGGGTGCAGGGGAATACTTTCAGTGGCCAGCAATGCGGTGAGGGGGTGAAGGGGCCTGCCTCACCACAGCTATGACCAGTTCCCTGACAGATGGCACTGCTGCACATCCATAGTGTGTTTCACCCTTTGCAAGTATCCTTTAGATGCTCTACCTTGTTTGGTTATGACAGTGACTATGAGAAGCAAGGAGGATACACCAAGGTTTCCTATTCTCTTTTCTACAGACCAGAAGTAAATAGAATATCAAATGTAACTGACTTTCCAAACTTAAGTGAGTTTGTGATTGAGTTATGAAGCAAGGTGAGAGGTGTGTGGTACACTACAAAGGGGCAGCGTGGCCTAACAGGTGTACAGGCAAGGAAAGTGGGCACATCTGGGATGAAATGCCAACTCAGCCAGTTATTTGCTCTTTGGCCTCAAGCAAGTGACTTCCCTCTGAGCTTCTATTTCTCATCTATAAAATGGAATAATGGCCTTGCAGGATTGATGTGAGGATTAAGTTATATAATGCTCCATTTCCTTCAGGTCTTTCATCGGGTTGGTGCTGTATGTTTTTGAGTGCCACTGTGAAACTTGCATGGAAGGAGTAGTATACAAAGACCCTCTCAGGAAGGGCAGAGCATGAAGAGCCCCTGCACAGTGCCTGGCACAGAGTGGGTGTTGCAAGAACCTAACTTCTCTTCTACCATGCCAGCTTCCAAACTCCTGAGAGCTAAGATGCACTTGGAGGCTTTCCTCTGAAGAGTCCTTGTGTGGTTTATAACCCTGCTCATCTAAAAGCTCTTTTCTATCATAACATTTAGAGTGCTGCTGGCATTGAGGATTATGATTCGTCGAAAAACTCAATTATTTGCCCAGTAGGCCATTGTATAAGTAGCCTGGATTAGCGTTTGCAACAGCCCATATGTAAATGTAAAAGATCTTGAAAGAGAGTTATTAAAACTAGAGTCCAGCCACAGGCCTCAAGAGAGAGCTCAGTGTCATGGCTAAGAGCAGGAGTTGGCAAACTATGGCCCCCAGGCCAAATCCAGCCCACCACCTGTTTTTGTATATAAAGTTTTATTGGAACACAGCCACTCCCATTTGTTGACACCGCTACTATGGCTGCTTTAGTTACAACGACAGGGTTGAATAGTTGCAACAGAGACTGTAGGTCTCACAAAGCCAACAATATTTGCTCTTTGACCCTTTAAGTAAAAGTTTACCAATACCTGGCTAAGAGCTGCTACTTTCAGGCTATGTGACCTTAGACAAATAATTTATACTTATTGTGCCTCAAATTCCTTTTCTGTAAAGTAGGGATAGTAATAGTAATGATTGAATGAGATAATCCAAAGCCTTGCATGTGCTGAGTCCTTGGTTAATGATAGCTATTATTTTACTCATACTCTCATTGATTTATAGCAAATTCCATTGTGTAAAACTCACCCTGACCCAGGGGCAAAAAAACCTGTTTGTTCAACCCCAATTTCAAAGCCCCCAGGCCCACTGCAGATATCAACAGCACCTAAAATAGTCACCTTTTCCTGCCACAATGGCTTTCTTAAGAGCAGCCATTTCAATGCCATTAGCTCAGCTTCCGGGATATTAAACACATACTCTACCTTTCCTCCACACTTAATATAGACATTTGGATTAGTGTCATTGAATATTTTCCAATAGTCTGCGTATCCTATCTGGGAGAGGGGGAATTGGATGAGGCATTTGATGGAATTAAATGTCAATAGTATCAGCTGTTTCTTTCTAAAACTACGAGCAAGATATTCTAAAAGGTGTGAGGGAAGATTTTGCATTTAGTCACTTATTGTTCGAAAATGAGAAGATTTTTTTTTCAAAGACAATCAAGCTTGACAAACGGCATTAAAAGCCACTAAGGAAGCTGAAAAAACAGCAGCTCCACACTGCTTCCTAAATATAATGGGAAATGCTTTCTCAATGTAAAGAAGAAGTCTTATCCTACAGTCCAATCAGCATATGGGAGGTGATTTCCAAGAGAGAAGTGAGAAAAAAAAATCCCACAGCTCAACCTTTCACAAGTATCAGTCATGCAGGGAGAAAACTTTCTTGTACTCTCTTCCGCATTGTCAAGCTTTGCAGGTTAGAAGAGCCGAGAAGAGCCATCCCTATGAGGTACCAAATCTGCAGCCTAGCTTCTTAGCAGGTGGCTTGGCAGGGCCTTGGGGTAGGCTGGGGAAGCTTCTCTAGTCTGAGACTCATATGCACTCAAATGATGCACTGGTGGTACCCCACCACCACCAGGTACAGCATGACCTACCCAGGATGTTTCCATTTGTGGATTACCTGAACCCTAAAATGGCCATTGCATGAGTTGTGCCTCATCAACTCAGCCTTGTCATAGAGAAGAATCTTATCACCCCTATACTCCATCCCTAGTAGCCTGATTGTGTGGAAGAAAGGGAAGGATGATTGCATGTCACAGGGCTTCTTCCATCAGAATCCTTCCTCTACCACCCTAGGCCCAATCACCTTTCCCTTATTGTAGAGGTTCTGCCATTGATAGACAACAGAGTTTTATCACATGCCTCCCTGAAGTAGTTCTTAATCTTGGATAGCTGTGAGAATCACCTACAGAGCTCTTAAAATACACCAATACTTGGTCCCCACACCCAGAGATCCTGATATAATTTAGATCTGGGGAGGGGTCTAGGCATGGCATTGTGTTTAGTCATGGTGGTGGGTGGATACTGTACATTTAAAGGTTCCCAAGTGATTCCCATGTGCTAACCTGCTATGCACAGGGTACTCTTCTCGGTGGGTACAACTGTGAATAGAACAGGCAAGGACCTGGTCTCATGGAGCTTGTGGTCTAGCGGAGTAAGACAGAGAACAAATAAATGAACGGCAAAGATTTTTTCTGACTGCCACTGGAAAATAAAGCGTGGGGCCGTGAAAGAGCTGGAGGATGTGAGATTATGTAACTTTAGAATAGTCAGGGCATCATCACTGTAGGGTTCTACTCTGCTTCTTTGCTTATGGTAAGTTCTGTTAGTACTCAGGGCTAGTGGCAGGGTTGTGATTAGATGCCTGCTTCTTGTTCAGGACAATTAGTGTCACTGTATCCCCTGAGCCCAGTTTCCATAGACTGATGAACCATGGGAGACCCTCACTGGACAGCCCAGATCAATCACTGTAACCAGAAGCGGACTCATAGGACATGCCTTATCCTCAGTATGCCAGCATGCCCCCTCCCTATTTCCCTTTCACCTACTATTCATTGAGTGCCCCACTCTAAAGCAATATCCTATCATCAGCATCATTACTGAACATAATTTGCTGACTTGTAATAATGATAATACTAAAAACAGATTGAACTACACTTACTATGTGCAGGCACTCTACAAGATACATTATCTCATTCAATTCACTACTAAGGTAGGGAGTATCAGCTCTGTTTCATAAATGTGGAAAACAAGACCCTGAATGGTTAAGAGACTTAAAATGTGGCTTACATTTTAGACCTTTTAGGTCCCCTCCAATTCAGACAGTCTGTGATCCTACAATCTCTAGGTCATTTCCTTAACTAGGGGCAAGCTCCCTGAGGAAAGGCACTGTGTCATATACATCTTTGCAGGAGAATCCCTTCTCTCCTCACCCCCATGTTCCTTGCCTGAGGTGAGCAATAAATATATCAGCAGTCAGTTTGTGGAGGCAGCCTGGCAATCACTCCTGAGCCCTTGAGGCCCCAAGGAATCCTTTGAGTCCTTCAAGCCTCAGTGTTGTTGCTCATAAGCTTGGACTCTGTCCTTTCCCATCAAAACTGCCAGAAGGAGTTTTTACCAAGCAACACTGAGACTCCTCGGAGTGCCCCAAAGCAACTCACAGACACTTATAAATGGGTCCTATGGGCATTTGCCCCAAGGTCTGTCCCCAAAGAAATGATATTTCATGTTCCCCATCAGTTTTGTTTTGCTAATTAAATTTTTTTTAAAAAAGAGATTAATATACCAAATAACAAAGTCATTGCAATTTCTTGGACTAGGGATTGTTATTCCATAAGACACACTTCTGCTGATGTTTTAAGGTATTAGGAGGACATATCTTGGAAGAGACTTCCTCATTTTTTTCCAGCTTTTCTGAGGTATAATTGGCAAATAAAATTGTAAGATATTTAAACAACGTGATGACTTGCTAGACATACATTGTGAAAAGATCCCCTCCAGCTAGTTAATTAACACATCCATCACCCCACATATTTACCACTTTTTTTTTTTTTTTTTGGTGAGAACATTTAAGTTCTACTCTTTCAGCAAATTTCAAATATATAGTACAGTGTTATCAACTATAGTCACCATGTTTTACATGAGATCCTCAGATTTTTCATCATATAACTGAAATTGTATACCCTTTTACCAGCCTCCGTTTCCCCCACACCCAAACCTCTGGCAACTGCTTCTCTACACTGTTTCTATGAGTTCAACTTTTTTTTTTTTTTTTTTTAGATTCCATACATAAGTGATGCCATGCAGTATTTATCCTTCTGTGTCTGGTTTATTTCAATTATCAGAATGCCCTCAAAGTCCATTCTTGTTGTCACAGATGCCAGGATTCCTTCTTTTTTTAAGGCTGAATAATATTCCATTACATACATTTTCTTGATTTATTCATCCATTGACAGACACTTGGGTTGTTTCCACCTCTTGACTATTGTGAATAATACTGCAGTAAACATGGGAATGCAGGTATCTCTTCAATAATAGTTGCATTTCCCTTGGATATATACCCAGAAGTGATATTGCTGATCATATGTAGTTCTATTTTTAATTTCTTGAGAAACCTCTATACTGTGTTCCATAATGCCTATATTTCTTAATGTAATAGATACAAAGAATATAACAAATTAGATAAGAGATAGCTTTACATGGCTTGTTGGTGTATGCACATATATGTGTGTATGTTTGAGACAAAGGGGAAGAAAGCAAGGATATTAATGTGGTGATATCTCCTTGAAGAAAAATATAGAAAATTGAGAAATTAGGGGTGCCTGGGTGGCACAGTCAGTTAAAAGACCGACTCCTGATTTCTTGAACGTCCAACTCTTGGTTTCAGCTTGGGTTGTCATCTCAGGGTCGCGGGACTGAGCCCCACATGGAGCCCAGCATGGAGCCCCATATGGGACTCAACATAGAGTCTTCTTGGGACTCTCTCTCCCTCTCCCTCTGCCCCTCCCCACCCCCATGCTCTCTCTCTAAAATAAATAAAATCTTTAAGAAAAAAAAAAAAAGAAAATTGGGAAATTACAGTAACCTTCATTTCTGAATTTGGAACCCCCTCCTTGTGCTGATGTCCTTTTCATTTTTCACAGTTGAAGTGTCTAAGGAAGAACACAAAACTGTCCACCATATAAGTCCAGTGACTATTTCCATTTCATAGGAGAGTAACTAAACCCCCAGAGGTTTAATCAAAGGTGGTATTTTCCCCCCTTCTCCCTCCTTTCTTTCTTTGCATTCAGCAGAACACAAGGAATGCCACTCTCTGAGGAGAGTATTGGGCTGGTTTGGCCCACTGTGGCAGCCTAGCCCCAGCTCAGCACAGGAACCTGACAGCACATCTGTGACCTTGCACCCAAGCTGAGTCTTTTAACTGGCCTTTGTAGTGCTTCTGAGACAGGGAGAAATGGGCTCCAAAGAGTCCTAATCTCACATTCTCTTGATGCTGAAAACCCAGATTAAGGGCCTAGGGGTTGATCTCCAATGTTAGCAAATGCTCTATCAACAATGTGTGACTTCAACATAATGCTCATAGGAACTAATAATCCACAATGACGATGTTTGCTGCTGCAAATATCTCCAACTGGCAAATGATACTGAATCTGAACTGGCAATCTATAGTAACATTAACTTACTAGATGGAAATACAACCTAAATTCACATGTCCTCTGAAAGCCACAAACAAATGTGCTTTAAAAAGCAGGTACAGCGGTGCACAGTAAAAGAATCTTAACCAGGCAACAGCTCTGTATTGAGTAACTTCATGGCAATTAGTACCATGCAAGGCACAATGGGAGACAGAAGGGTATGAATCCCAGGCTGAAAGGAGCTTATGGGAAAACAAAACCTAAACATGAAAGAACCAGAGTGCAGTAAAGACAAAAAAAAAAAAATCTCTGTATTTAACCCAGGGCTCAGTGGGGTGATATAATAGGATTTGAAAGAAGGGAGGGGCACCTGGGTGGCTCAGATGGTTAAGTGTCTGACTCTTATTTTTGGCTCAGGTCATGATCTCAGGGTCCTGAGATAGAGTCCTGAGTGGGGCTCAGTGCTCAGTGGGGAGTCTGCTTGAGATTCTCTCTCTCCTTCTCCCTTTGCCCCTCCCCCCCCACTACAGGCACCCTCTCTCTCTTAAATAAATACATCTTAAAAAAAAGAGAGAGAAAGAAAGAGGAGAAAGATAACTGGGCATAAGGGTAGGGTGGAAAAGTTTCCAGGAGGAAGCCTGGAACAATGGGATGGATCAATGGAAAGAATATTCCTGGATGGCTGACCAGTCTAAACAAAAGCCAGGAGGTAGAAATCAGTTTGTTCCACATAGAGAGAATAGTGAAAGCCTGGTCTCATTGGGGTTGAGAGGATTTTAGTGTGAAGGGGAACTGAGTTGCATCTGTTTTATTAAAGGACCTAAAGGTCAGGGAGAGGAGTTCACATTTGCTTTGAAAGTCGGGGAGTGAAGTTTACATTGCCCTGTGTATCAGGTAGGGATTCTGTTTAGTTGTAAGCCATAGAAATCTGAATACATTTTCTTAACAAAGTAAAGGATTTGTTTTGTCAAATAACAAGACCAGCACCAAGAGGGTAACCGAAGTTTCATACTGACAATTGCCCTCTTCCCCTCTACTATACTTTGTGGGAAGCATTGTCATTAACCTTGTTTCATGGTTGCAATATGACTGCTCCACCTCCAACCTCATATCCACATTCCAGGCAGAAAGAATTAAAAAAGGAAAAGATAAAGCAGGTGGTTTCTGTGTTGGGAACGCAAGAGCTTTCTCAGAAATCCCTAGCCCCAGCTGCTTACATCTCACTGGCCAGAACTGTGGTACTAGACAACCCTTAACTGAAGGGATGTCTGAAAAGGTTAGAATTTTGGCTGGGCACATTGCCACCATAAGCAAAATCAGGGTTCTGTTTCTAATGGCAGAAAGAAGAATGGATGTGGGAGCAGCAATTAGCAAGCTCTACACTCTATGTATAGCAATATCTATACACTATTGTTGTCGGTTCCTCAAGAGAGAGCTGTCTTAGAAAAAGTGACGACTTCTTAGAAGATGAATTTGACGCTGGTATTCAGGAAGGAGGAAAAAGTTCTGGAAGAGTGGGTGGAAACTGTTGAAAGTAACGTAGGAGTGAGTGGGCACCCAGACTACAGTCCTAGCTCTGGGAATGGAAACAAAGAGAGAAGCTAATAGCCATTTCTAAGAAACAGTGAATAAGATTTTCTAGCACCCACCCAACAATGCATGGTCAATGTGGAAGGTATTGGCAAGTTGACTTCTTGGTTCCCTCCCTCCCTCCTTCCACTCCTTCCTTATTTTTTACATAAAGTTAGTATTGAGGGTTTATGGGAGAGAACATATTAAAGGGAGAAACTGACAAAGAAAAATGCCAGAACGAGACATGTTGAGGCAATTACAAATCTTGGAGTATTATTACATGTTAATGTAATAAACACTTGAGATATGGAAAAGAGACGATTTAGATTCGAAGTTATGGATTCTAATATGAATGTGCTCCTTCTTGGGAATGTGAGCATTGCACTCTCTAAACACAACACTTAGCAGATCATTAGAACAGATTAGAATATAAAATACATTTGTGACTAATAAGCAAGATGAACCACATCTGAAAATAAATTATGTTCCTTTTGATGACTAATCCTAAACAACAACAAAAAAGCATTGTCTATTTGTTAGAAGGGAAGTAGAAAGAAAAGGGTACAAGGAAAGAACTCCACAGACTTTTTTGGTACTTTTATCTACTAGTTAGTGCTAATGAACAGAATAAGCTCATTTTACGACTAGAAAACTATTGCAATTTGAAAATGTCTCACTTAAAACTGTTAGTAAGTACCAGTCACTGTACAAGGCCGTGAAGACTCGGAGAAGTTTAGGAATTAGTCTGGACCTCAAGGGAATCACAGTGACGTGGGGAAGCAAGTTGTTGCAGCGTTCCGGGAGGAATCAGCATGATGGGTGTGGGCACAGACTGTGGGAGCCCAGATGAAGGAGAGACTAATTCTGTCTGAGGGCTGGAGCATGCTTGTCCTTTGACATTTTATGATTGTGCAGTGGCATAAATAGGATTGGACTTTTACCCTGGAAGAAGTTTTAAGCAACTTAATTACCGGGGGGAGGACCTGATAATCCAAGGGCCTCATCCTTAGCGTCCCAAAGTTCCTTCTCACCATGGGGGAAGGAGCCAAGGAAAAACTCAGGGATGGGTAGGGTGGAGAAACTGGATTAGTCATATTTGCAGTGTGTGATTCTGTAATTACTGTGAATCTTCACATCAGACTCATTTAATCTGAACTTCCAAGGTTGAATGTATTTTTGTCTTTAGATACACCTGATTTTCTTAATGCAGTTCATCAAAGGTCAGCCCACTTTTCAAGTCACCAAAGTCTTCCTCTGTTCTGTAGGATACATGGCTAGTGTAGACTGGGGCACTGGTTGGGGAAAAGGGTAGTTTTCCTCACTTCTCTCACATCCACAGATATTCCTTCATCTGTTTCTTGTTATTCTAATGGAAATTTTAATGATAAAAAAAGGAAATTAAGGAATATCTTGAAAGAAAATATTTTATGTCAAAGAAATGTCATTCTGCTTCTTGATCTCTCATATCCAGCAAATCAACCTGCCAGTTCAAGAATTCTCTATTGTAGCTCCTAGAATACTTTTCTCCACATCTGTTTGTCACAGTTTCTTCTCCCAGACTGCGAGTTCCTTGAAGTTAGCACTTGGTTAATTAGACATTGTCCTCTGGCTCCCACACAGTGCAGGCACAGAGAAAGCACTTGAAGGCGTTTCCTGAGTGAATGCCTTTGAGGAGGTTTCTTCAAGGCTGAGTCTTTGTGGTTGCTTGTACTTACTTCCCTGGGTCATAAAGCTGCATGCCCAAAGTCTAAACCAGGATTAACTTTGCCAGGGGCATCAAAAGACCTTGGGCAGAAAACTTGAGGAGTCCAAAGAAATGCTTCCAGAGAATTCTTCAGCACTCAAAAGGAAGGGGATCCCAAGTCTAATTCTGTCTGAATGTTTGCTGTTTGAAAGCCAATATGAATTTTTACTTTTTCAGTGCAAATATTTGAGCAGCTAAGTCAGTCACAGTGTGCTAAAGTATAAGTTGAAAGGGTATACAATTAAAAGTTTCCTCTCCACCCAGGGAACTCCACACCCAAAGGGAACCTTCCCATGTCTATAGACTAAGATGGCAACGGTCCATCCTGAACAGGTAACTCAACTGCTGGACTCCCAAGCCTTCCTCCACCAGCCATACAGTCTGCCTCCTCAGAGGCAACCAGTCTTACCAGATTCTTGTATTTCCTTCCAGAAACAGGCTAGAGGTACAAGAACATGAGGAAATAAATACATATAAGTATATGTATTTTCCAAGAATGCTTTTAGTGAGCAGAATCAGTAGAAAAATCAACATGAAACAGAAGATCTTAAACTTAAAAAGTGTGAGGGGAAAACTGGTATCCAGGATGAAAAGTGATCACTCATCAGAAGACAAAAATAGAGCAGGAATTTTCTCTACATAAAAATAAAAACAAAGGGTAAGGTCACAGATCCCTTTGCCCATTAGGGTGGGCAATTCCACAAAACTAATGGACATTTGCCCAGCAGATCATGGGGGAACTTGCAGTTATGGAGTGACTGAGAGAAATTGTGGTGGCCTGCCTTCCTGGGATATTGTTTGCTAGAATGTGGGCATGTTCTACTCTAGGGTGACACACTCCCTCAGAGGCTCAGTGGCATTTGATCACTGGGCATTTCCAGAGCCCTCCCACATTCACTCATGTTATTTCAGTGTAACAGGACTGAACTCCACCTTTCAGGTCAAAGGAATACGGCACACACTGGCTAAGGATCCTGCACCCACATGAAGCAAAGGGGGCCATGCTTTCTGAAAAGCAAAACCCTAGGCATTGCTACACCTTAGCTAAACCACCTTCTTCACCAGAGTTGTTCTTGGCAGTTTACTGATGTGAAGTTGGTCTGGGATGGACTGGGACAGGGCATGTCAACCAGTTATTCCTTCTTTCAGGTAGGAACAGGGATCAGGGAGCAAGAGCAAGCTAAAACATGGGACTTGTTAAATCAATTTCCACACAATTATTGGATCCCAACAATAGGTAATGCACCAGACAAGTTTCTGACTTTCTAACCAGATTGTTAGAAATATAAGATACCTACCCACAGAGAAAGGTGACTAGCAACACAGGAACTTGTCAATGAGTCAAACAGACAAATGTGATAAACATCAGAGAAGTGAGGAATTTTCTTCCAGCTCTGATAGAAAGGAAAATTTCACCTGTATGTCTCCATAAAGCCTCCAGTAGGCAAGAGTCTCTCTACCTCCTGCCCTGTACAATCTTGGGACAGTCTGGCTCACATATCCAGTGAAAGGTATCAAAGAAAGAAGGCAGCTGACTGCTCAGGTAGACTTCATGGGATAGCAGTGCCTGGTGGGGCTGCCATTATTTAGTCTGTGGGTTTGGACATTCTAGTGTTCCATTTCATAAAAGCACTCAGTTAATCACTCTTAGAGGAAATGATTCATTTACAAGAGTTATCTGTGGACCTGCATGTCAATACCAATCTATTGATTTACAAGGGGGAAAAATATCTTTCCTAATGACCAGAATGATCCTGTCCACCGATGGTAGACATATATTTCAAAAATGTTGGAGAAGTAACAGAAGATTATTTACTGAATATGCAATCAGGGCCAAAAATTAGACCTTGAAGTGTAATTTAAAGCACTATCCCTGCCCCCATAACATTCATGCTGAATAGAAAACATATAAAACTAAAAACAAACAAACAAAAAAAGCTGGTATATCTGCCATATTTAAAGTCTCCCCTTCGGAAAGGCAATAATTAAGATCATCAAATACTTATAACTGAGTTCCCCTCTTCATATACCATATGCATATTATTGTATTCATTCCAAAGAGAGGGTGGAGTCTGCTTGCCTTGACTGATATTTCCCAAATATCCCCAGTTACTCTTTTTATAATAATGTGGAGAGTACGATTTTGGGGTATGTTTCTTTTTATTTTTAAACTTATTTTTAATTTACATACTGTAAAATTCATTTGAGTTCTAGGAGTTTTGACAAATAGAGTTGTGTAACCACCACCAGAATTAAGATACAAAACAGTTCTTCACACCCCTCTCCCAAAAATACAGCCTTGAGTTATACTTTTAAGATAGGTTCCTTCCACAGACGGCTATCCTCGTTTATTATGTGTTAATTCTTACCATTCTTGCTTGCCAGAGGGTCATATTTTCTGGCATTAGCTACCCATTCTAAGGCTTACCTAAGAGAATATGCTGTCATTCCCAGAGATAGACAAAATAAAGCTTTATCATACGCATGTGTATATTTGCTTAGCTAGGAGGAGGTATATCAAGTGTACTTCATCTATGAACAGAAAGCCAAAAAAACAAACAAACAAAAACCTGACGTATATTCTAAGGACATTTCCCCCAAAAGAAAGTAGGAAAAAATTTTAATTCCAGTTACAGCTCCATCCACAAGAGATATATTAGCTCTGAGGGTTGGGAAAGCAAACTGCTCAGTCACATCTCCAATTTATTTCCTTCCTTTAAATGGGTCACGAGGGGAGAGATAACCCCAACACCCTAGCAGCTGTTCCAGGGCTCAAGTAATTATATTCACTCCTGCTTTCCAGAAACTTGACATAGGCATCAAGCACTTTCCTAAATGAAACCCACATCTCTTTATTTATTTTTTCCCACATCTATTTAATCTATGCAAGTTAGTAGCTGTTGCTGTTTTAATAAGACCTATTTAGTGTATACGTCAATATGAGGTAAATACGCATACTCAGCATGGACAATCTAAACAATGAAAAACTAAACTTGACTTTAACTATGTCATGTCTTGGTGATACTTAGGAACTTAAAAAAATAAATCATGTGAGTTCAATGAACTATTTTACATGTAAATAGGTCTCATCACCAATTAATATTTTCTGACCACCATGCTGCGGGCTGACAGGTTACTTTTTATAACAAAATGGGAGGAATCTGGGTTTATAAATTAAATAAGGGCCCCAGGGCCATCCAGAAGGGCCCTACCTGGGGTCTTGCTACCGGGTATCTGGTTACCTCTTCTGAGGTAGAGCACTAATTCAGGGAGTGACAAGGCAGACCATTCCTTTCTTTAGAACATATTGCCTTATCTACCAGCTGCATACAGAAACCCTTCTATGCCTGCCGACTACAGGAAGACAAGACCGAATCAGTATTTGCCAAAAATATTATACGCATGAAGAACTCAGCAATACAACTACATATATATTAAGACAATTATGTTCCATCATTACAATGTTTAATTCTAAGATTCCAAGTCTCCTTTTGTTATCAAAAATTCACAGAGAACCAGGTGATCCAATAAAATCCCACTCTGGAGGAATGTTACAACAAAATCTTCTTGTATGAACAGAGAAAGGTTAGAAATCAGTCCATGTATCTCCCATCCTGCCTTCCTGGTACCTTACCCCCAACTCCCTACCCTTTGCTTCTCTTAGCACTGTTGCTTTTTCTTAAATGTCTCCTCAATGCCCACCTCCTCCCTGCTTCCATCTTTGTTGCGAGCAGAGCTCCAGGTAGACCACATAAAAAAGTGCCACTCTCTCAAATTAAAAGGGAAGCCACTGTCTCCAGTACCAAGATGTAACAACCTCCAGTGAAATGTGGAAATCTTCAAGGAATAAAGAATGTGAGAGAATATTCTTCCAGGAATTTCAGGATGAACAAAAATCAGTGTTATGGAGTCAAGATAAGTAGATCTGCCTCTGGCTTGCTGACTCACCATGACTCTTCTGATACCATTTACTGGAATGACCTTCGATTCGAGTGAGAACCACAAAATACCAGTAATTTTATCTGGGGAATATTTATATTTTAGTGCAGTAGGTGAATTCCTGATTAAAGGGCATTATTAGAAGAATTTTTTTTTTCCCAAACTAAATGTGGTTTCATCTTAGGCCTTGCATTTCTAATTGGTCCTTATGATTCAAAAGGAGGTTTTATTCTTGTTTTTAAAATCCTTTCATTCCCCATTTCCTCATCACTAACTCTTGTGGATAATACCCATGAAAGAAGACATCTTAAGTCCCAGATTCTTCTAACACAGATCAACCCAATATTTTCCTCTTCAAATTATTTGCTTCCTGACTTACAGCCTGTTTGCTTTGGTGATTGAGTATACAAGGAAGAAAGTCAGGGACATTCTCAGAGAGTAGCAATGAAAATCTATGATTATTCTAAACCTCCACCCCTACCTCACAGTACAAAAGGTGGACTGCTACTACCTTTCCAAACATCTCCTTTGGGTGGAAGAGTGCAGGGTGACTACTTAGTCTTGGTTTATGTTTCACATTCCCTCCCCTTTTTAAAAGTAGGCTCCATGCAGGGCTTGAACTCACGACCCTGAGATCAAGGCCTGAGCTGAGATTAAGAGGGGGATGCTTGACCAACTGGGCCACCCAGGTGCCCCCATGGGTCTGTCTTTTTACTCACTATTGCCTATTGGCCTTTTCAGGCATCTGTTGTCTGACTGGGTTGCAGAACCTTATGGCACTCTGAGGATGGCTCCCTGGAATTAGTTTCCATATACTTTGCATCCTGGAAATAGCCAGGATGTAGGCCTTACCCTGATTTGAGGATCAGTTCACAGACTGTAGCCCTTGGAAACTGAGGAGGGTAAGCAATAACACACACAAGGTGTATATTTCAAGTTCTTCCCACAGTAACTACCTGAGAGTTTATGAGTGTGCTCATGCTCTGATTAGGGATGTCTCAAAAAGTCATCTGCAGTCTAAATAAAGATAAAATTATACAGTTAAAAGTTCCATGTGGAGACTTTAAAAACAAGAGTTTTTCATTCCTTCTCTCATCCCACAGCAGTTTATTGAGCACCTACTTGGTGTCAAGCACCGTGCTGGGCACTGGAAATGCAGTGGTGAACAAAACAGACCCAGTCCCTGCCCTCACAGTCTAGCAGGAATTGCAAGAGTCAGTTTGTCACTGTTGGCTCAGCACTGTCCTAAGTATCTGAGACTTGGGGTTTGACAAACAGGTCCTCCTATCTCTGGGAAGGTGACCTCTGATATTAGGCTGGGGGCAATCCTTCAGCTTCCCACAGACTGGCTGAAATAGCTTACAAGACCACCCGATCCCTTTGGTCCCCACTCACGAAAGCCATCTGTTACTAATGTAGGCCCAGAGCCATCTCCATAATAGGAAAGACAGCCAAGGAGAAGGGATAGGGGAGTATTCTCACACCAGAAGGTTGCTCTTCACACTGAATGAATACACATGTCCTATCCTCACCCACTGGCCTCTTTTAGTGTGGTTCATATCCACTGCTGCGACAAGACCGACTCAGGGTAAATGAGTCAAGTCTATGTTTTAACCTGCAAAGCAGAGGCTGACCAAGAGCTTCTGCTTGGAAAAGAGAGATGCTGTCAGTCAGCATCCATCTACTGATCACAACAGCAATCCTCCCCTCTTGTCCACTCAAGAGCACCACGTTGTCCAGTGTTTAACACACTTTCACATACACCCTCTATTTTAAGTTCCCAGCAACCCAGTGGGGATATCCCAACCTCCATGGCCAAGGACACCAAGCCCCAAAATTAACTTGATCAGTTTCTCACAGCTGCTAACACAAAGAATTCAAATCCAGATCCTCAGCCTCCAAAGCAAGTCTCCAAACTACCCCATAGGTGGCTACTTTACAATTCCAGTTCTTCTTTTTTGCATATTGCCTTGCTCATCCTGGTGGGGTACAGTCTTACGACATGCTAGTTTTCTGGGAGAAGCCACGGGTTACTGGCTAGGGAAGGGCCTGCAGTTCCCTGATCCTCTGCCCTTGGCCAAGAAGATTATTGTGGCTCTCAGATCTCTTCTTGCCACCTAAATGGGAATCCCTATCCGCCATGGATGCCTGTGGACCTATTTTTAGAAATAGAGGGGAGCCTGTGGGTGGCACACATTGAGGTTTTCTAGGGGTTAATATTTTTGTAGAGGCCATTCAGAGTTTTAAGTTGACTGATTTCAAGATAAATTACCTCCTGGGGAAAACATCCTTTCCCTGTTCTTCCCTTCAGCATTCCCCATCCCAAAATGAATTTGCTTTTTATTTTTTTCTTTTACCCTTTAGGGCTTCTCCTTAGCACCCTATGCTCAGAAGACAGGGATATTAATAACCAGCAGCAGCTACAGCTGATTTCTCTCTCAAGAGGGCCGAGAGGAAGCAGATCCAGTTCTCCTTGACCTCTGTAGGGACTGGTAGTGTCCCTTAAGATCCTTATGCAGAGGGGACTGCTGTTTTAAAGTTCTGGAAAAATGTCCGTGGATGGATCTCAATGCCTTTTTAATGCTCCTGAATTAATGATTTTATTCTAGAATAGGCACACTACTATTTTAGGGGTGGGGTGTGTATACACACAAGTCAGAAACTGGGGGAAATTTTAATCATATTAAAATAGAGAGGAAATTAAAATGTACATATGGAAAATCTCTGTACTTGGGGGACACAATTCTGCTGTTGATGTTTAAAAACACATCATCTCTGTTCAACAATGTTTCTTTGCCTTACTAGGTTGATGGTGATAAAATTAAAATGTAAACACTGAAAATAAATATGCTTTTGAAATTAGTATTGCATTAAAAATGTCACTTCTAATACAGTAAAGTGACTCAATTAGTCGACTATGTCACAACTAAAAACAAATATATTAAACAAAGGCAATAATGTGTATATACCAAAACACCTTTTGTTTCAAAATTAGTGATAACATTCATTTCCATGTAAGTAGTTTTCTAGTGTAAGATATAACACATGGTATAAAGACACCAGACATCAATAGCCATGCATTTTCTAATACCTTCTTAACAATAAAATACACAAAAAACTCAATACATTCTGGTCCATGCTCTGATATGTCTCTCTGTATCTTTTTCTCTCCCTCCCAACTTTTTTTTTTTTTTTTTTTTTTACTAATTCTCCAATCAAGCTCTCGAATAGGAAATAGGAATCACTGCCTCTTTAAACCAGATCAGAATAAGACAGACAGAACCAGTGTGTACTTGGATGGGCTCTCCCGTGGTCTGCCATAGTCACATGTAGCCTGGAGTAGTTGTCTCCAGTCTGAGTAGCCTTTTTGCAAATAGAATCTTCTCTCCACCGAGGGTATACAACCAACCATGGCCAAAATGAAATCCAGAGAAAGGAGCTGCCATTTTTCACCTTTATTTCAATAGGACACATTAACCTTGTCTGAAAGCCAATTACTTTTATAGAAGCAACAAACTCTCAGATCAGGGTCCCCCACACCCTCTATAACTGCATGTGAATTCAGGGAGCAGGAGCTGCTAAAGTGCAAGGCAAGACCTAGTAAACATGGAAAACCATCCAAGAGCCTCTTCCCTCTCCATCCTTGCTCTGGTGTCGTCAACAGCAGAGCAGGATTCCCCGACCTCATAAACCTAGATATTCATTCTCCTGCTGCTCTCTTCACCTCCTACAGGTGCCTGGTCCTTGAGTCTGCAGTGGTAGGAGACCTAGCATTTTGGTAACAATTTTAGGAAGCAGCAGAAGAAAGATGGGACCCAGGGCTGAGGTTTCCTTCTGCTAAACAAGCAAGCTCTTGCTCTTAATTACTAAGCCCCAAACCCATGGAAAGAAGACAAACCAGGACTGTCTTCCCACCACATAAATACAAAGCAAAGATTAATAGACATTTTTTCATTTTCTGATGATTTTATGTAACAGTTTTAAGTAACGCCCAAATATTCATATAATAAAGGACATATTTTTTCTCTCAGTTGGATCCTCCGTAATGGAATTGGTAATCCAATATAAAAAGGCCCATTTTGTTTTAATTGTGCTGCAGTTTTCAAACCTCTCATGAAGACACATGTGCGGTTTTGGGAATATCCAGGTCCTTGCAAATCTACATTTTCTTCATCAAGGACTGAAGAAAATCACTAGAAGCTGTTGGCCCTCTCACCCCTGGGACCTTCACCCTACACTGCTCAGCATGTAGCCAATCTCACAGGGTCAGGGCCCTAAGTATCCCATCCAAGCTCAGAGGATTTGGGTACAAAGGGCCCTCACTGGAAACATGGAGTCAGCCACTTGGTTCTTTCTACCACTATCCACATGAGGAGTGTAGAAAAATGGCAAGGAGACATGTGAAAGGAAGCAGAGTCCTTGGTTTAGACTCCAGCCCACAGGCTCTCCCACACATACCTGATGTAGTCACCAGGATGCAGTAACTGGCTCAGCAAGGAAATGTCATGCACCTCAGGAGTCACTGAAAGCCAAGCTTTACCCCGACACCTGTGTGAAGGAGGAGACGCAAGCGCAGTTTTAGAGATCCCCAGTCTTGGAAATTTTCACCTGAGGTTGCTCCAGGTGGAAGATGAAAATGCATAAGTTGCCAAGATGACTTTGTGACATTGGCTCAGGCTTTTCTTAATCACATTGACCTCATCCACTTGATATATCCCAGCAGCACACCTTGCTCAGAGTGGGTAACTCAGAAAATCTGAGATCCCAGTTAACCAGTTAAATCTCTTCACCTGTGTGGACTTGAGTACTCTCATCCTCCAGCAGCAAAGGTCCCCAAGACAGGGAGGGGCACGGGAAATTGGTTCCTTCAGAACAGAAACAACCCCAAAGACAAATGTAAGTCACCATTAGCAGATGACAATTCCATCTCAGGCTGAAAACCCACATCAGAATGCATCCCCGTTCTGACTCCTGCACTGAGCATGTCACTTCATCTGTCTGGGCCTTGCTACCCTCTTTTTTTTTTTTTTTTTTTTTTTTTGTAGCCTCATCTTAAGTGGGCACAATGGCTGGTTGAGTTCTCAGGTTTCTTCCCAGTCCAGTGCACTCCCAAGTGCCCCCCACCAGCCCCCAGCTACGATTCTGTGGCTGTGGATTTACATTGGACCTCTAGGGTCCCACTCCAGGAGGCCAGGGCTTTCCACTTTAGTAACGGGTTTGTAAGGGGAAAAAATGTGATACCTCAAACAGCCCTAGGATAAGTGAGGGTCAGTATTAAACAAGCATCACTCTTCATAAATCAGTACTGATATCTAGCCAGAACCCTTCAGGGAAAAAAAGGGACTCTTTTTTAAACAGTAAGTTTCTTTCTCTTTAAAGGAAAATTGCCAAGGATGCAGAAGGAAATGAAGATGATCAAAGATGAGGATGTGCATTTCAATTTGGGTGTGAAGAGAGCCCCCTCCTTTCCCCACTGCCTGCAGCCAGTGGTTTCCCGAGGGAAAGCTCCCCAAAGACACCCCTTCCCAGAAGCTCTCCGGGGGCCTTTTTCCCAATTTCGGTATGAACCTCCTCCGGGACACCTAGATGGATTCCCGGGGGTCTTTGAAGGAGGAGGGTCTCGGAAACGGAAGAGCATGCCCACCAAGATGCCCTACAACCACCCTGCAGAAGAAGCCCCTCTCGTCCTCCATGAGGAGAGCAAAAACCACGGCCCTCCGAACCTCTCTCTGCTCTTCCCGCAGCCCCCGCGCCCCAAGTATGACTCGCAAATGATCGACCTGTGCAACGTGGGCTTCCAGTTCTACCGCACCCTGGAACACTTAGGGGGCAGGCCCGTCAAGCAGGAGCCCGTGAAGCCCAGCGCCGTATGGCCCCAGCCGACCTCCGCTCCGTTCCTGCCCACGCCCTACCCCTACTACCCCAAGGTGCCCCCTGGCCTCATGTTCCCCTTCTTCATGCCCTCGGCCTCCCCCTTCCCCTTCAGCCGGCACACCTTCCTGCCCAAGCAGCCCCCGGAAGCGCTGCTGCCGCGCAAAGCCGAGCCTCAGGAGAGCGAGGAGACCAAGCAGAAGGTGGAGAGGGTGGACGTGAACGTGCGCATCGACGACAGTTACTACGTGGACGTGGGCGGGGCGCAGAAGCGCTGGCAGTGCCCCACCTGCGAGAAGTCCTACACCTCCAAGTACAACCTGGTCACCCACATCCTGGGCCACAGTGGGATCAAGCCGCACGCGTGCACCCGCTGCGGGAAGCTCTTCAAGCAGCTCAGCCACCTGCACACCCACATGCTGACCCACCAGGGCACGCGGCCCCACAAGTGCCAGGTGTGCCACAAGGCCTTCACGCAGACCAGCCACCTGAAGCGCCACATGATGCAGCACAGCGAGGTGAAGCCGCACAACTGCCGCGTGTGCGGCCGCGGCTTCGCCTACCCCAGCGAGCTCAAGGCCCACGAGGCCAAGCACGCCAGCGGGCGCGAGAACATCTGTGTGGAGTGCGGCCTCGACTTCCCCACTTTGGCCCAGCTGAAGAGGCACCTCACCACGCACCGGGGGCCCATCCAGTACAGCTGCTCCGAGTGCGACAAGACCTTCCAGTACCCGAGCCAGCTGCAGAACCACATGATGAAGCACAAGGACATCCGGCCCTACATCTGCTCCGAGTGCGGCATGGAGTTCGTGCAGCCCCACCACCTCAAGCAGCACTCCCTCACGCACAAGGTACGGCGGCGGGGGCCGGCCGGCGGGTGGGGGTGGGGGCGGTGCTTGGGGAGCAGGCGCAGAGCCCTGGCGGGGAGGGGCCAGGAGCCCTTCGCCGCCCCCCGCCTGGGACAGGAGGGGCTGTGCAGCCCTGCGCAAGGGGCTGCTTCCCTGAGTCCTCACCTCCCTCCTCGCCTTGACATGGCGGACGCTGAAGAGACCAGCAAGCACGTCCTTTGCCCTCCAGCCTTCTAGAGTCTAAGATGGGCCTCGAAATAAATAATGTGGCCAGTTCGGAAAAGAGAGTGAGGAAGGCCGAAGGAAACAACAGGTCCTTGTGCTGTTGCTTCTTAGCCTCCTACAACCGCTAAAATTCGGTTTCTGGAAACATCATCCAGGGCACTAGCATGAGTGTGGCCTTAGGCCTCATTTACCGAAGACCAGCTCTGTGCCTGGGATATACTAATCAGAGCCTTCTTCTAGAGACTTCTCTTGGTCCTTTGCTGCCGAAGCCGTGGCTCCGTTTGGGGTCGTTTTCTCGCTCAGCTATGAGAACTGCTTCATATGCACATGGCTCTGGGTCCAGCAAGGCCTGCGCTTCCGGTAGTAGAGCCCCCGCCTAGTTGGGTACAGTGCCCTGTGGTTTGTTTTGGGAGGAGTGAGAGAGCATCCTTCTGTTTGCTTTGGTTTTATCTTCCCTGGGAATTACAGGCCCGAGGGTCTAATTTCAGCCTAGCTTGCAACCAGAGCGCTGGAGTCGTGCAGGATGAACTAAGGCAAGGCCCCAGTCATGTCCCTGAAATCTTACCCAGCTAAGCTGACTTGGGTCTGCTTTGAGCTTCCCGGAGGGGAGCTCTGCCCCACTGACCTCTCCCCTCACACTTTTGACCTCAAGTGGTTTTCTTGGCGGGAGAGACTTCTAGTAAGCCAGAGTTTCTAAAACCCACTGTTTAATTCAGAAACGTCAGTGGAGGACTTTGCCCAGCCAAGAAAACATCTCTACTCTGCCATAATGGGTTTCATTTGATAGGTTAGGACACAACAGGGGCATTTTTTGGCTCTGCAGCAGAGACGAAATGTGTGGCTGCCCTGTCGGCAGTGCACCTGTAGATTCTACAGCTCCTGCCCTGCAAAAGGCACCGTAGATTCCATCCAGAGAGGAGGCACCTGCCAAATGCAGGAACCATCAACAAAGAATCTGTACTGAGATTCAGCCACAAAGGGGACCATATGCTGATTTCAAGGACTCCTACATGTGTGGAAAAGGAGCCAAAGATGCATTTTAGAACATATAAAAATTCTGTAAGATAGTAGAAAATGAAGTCAAAAATGGACAAAACAACCTGGTATCTGAAATGTCTCGTTTGAATTAGGAAACAAAACCCATTTTAATCCACAGTGTCAGCAAATAGTGAGAGGTAGTATTTACTGAACACTTGCTGTGTACCAGGTGCTTTACTTCTCATTTAATCCTCTTCAACAACTCTAAGAGCTACCTGCAGGTATCTCTACTCCAGATTTGCAGATGAAGGCACTGAGGCATGGGGCAGTCACCCAGAATCTGGGACTCCAGCTCTTGAACGCTACTGTCAAGTGTTCCCCTTCTCCACCCCCTTCCCTCCCTCACTCCTAACAACCCCCACGGGCTCCCTCTCTGTGCTTTCACTGATCCTATTAGTGAAGTCACTTCCTTTGTTCCCCAAGTTGTGTCCAGCCTTCCGTTCACTTGAGTTCTAGGCCAGCCTATGTGTGAATTTTACTCTTTAGAGAATTCCGAAAACAGTGGTAAGTAGATTCTTCTCCTTGGTTGCAAGACAACAGAATCATAGGCAAGTGGAGAGGCAATCTTGAGAAGATGCTGAAGTAATGTTTGAAACCCATCAAGAACATAATTTTTATTTATAAAAATTAATTATAGAATATTAATTTTTATTAATTTCAAAATTTTAAACTCATGGCTTGAATATGCAACATACTATTAAAATTCATCTTCTTAGGAGGGCATTAAAATTTAGGTCTCTTTGTTAGCCTAAATTCATACTCATCTACAATCATCTAGACTCAAGAGTATTCCAGCTGGAAAGAGTACCTGATTCTCATATCCACCACCACATCTTGAGATGAGGGAGCCATCCCCAGGAGAGGCCATGAGACTTGTCTAAAGTTACACAGCCAATAAATGGCTGGGCAGAGACGTGGACTCGCCCTTGGGTGCCATGGGCTCACCAAAACTGAAGAGGGATATTTTCTTATCATGTCCCACATTAAAGAAATGGACATATAGGCAGAGAGACTCAGAGCTATACTTGGAACTCCTCTCTCCCTAAGTCACTATGGATACCAGATAATATGTGTTTTATAAGGTACAATTGTTAGCTAAGCAACTTGTTATAATCCTGTAACAACCTTAGTTTTAATGCCATGGTTCTCTAAGTTTTCCTTCTGAAAAGTCATTCTGTGTTAAGATGGCTTGTAGAGGCCTTTTCAGGAAAGCACTGGTGAGTCAGGAATAGCTAATACTCTACTTATACTATGAGTCCCTGGGAGTGCTTTCAATTGAGGGCATTGATGCTTAAGAATTCAAACACTTCTCCATAAACAGCAAGGAAAGTAGAAAGTCTCCTTCTGTCCTGTTTTCTAATTCAGAAAGCTGTCCTCTGCCAAATTTCTCTATAGGACAGAAGCTAGCCGAGCAGAGGCTCCATAGCCAAATCACAGAGGTCACCATGACCTGTGGGAGCCCAGGAGACTATTTCAAGAGTTGTAATTTATTCAAGTGTGCATAAGAATTGTTCTTCTGGGATTTTCAAGTCCATTAATGAGAACGCCAGAAAACAGTGGTTTTCATATGAGAAATGATAGTATCACTTGAGAAGGTTTTATTTTTTCATTATCGGGAAAGGTGGATTATAGACTCATTTCACATATCATTCCACAGTGCTCTTACCAAAATCCTATTAATCCCCAGAACTGTTACTGTAGAATTAACCCCTGTAGCAGCAGGAACAAGAGCAGTAGCTTTCTTTTCCTCTAAAGGTCTGGCTTAGTTCATGGTTTTCAGAAAACAAAAAAGATTATGTAATCAACACTTTTCAAGAAAACAGCAATTAACAAGGCTAATGCCACACCATTTGGGACTCAGCATCTGTCACCAAGCTCTTCATGGACTTGTGTGACAAAGAGAAAAATGAAGATTATAATTCTGATGAAAGCATGTTACCTGCTAACCACAGCGTTTTTGGAATCTTGCTTCCCTCCAGGGCGTGAAGGAGCACAAATGTGGGATTTGTGGGCGGGAGTTCACTCTGTTGGCCAACATGAAGAGACACGTGCTGATCCATACCAACATTCGCGCCTACCAGTGTCACCTCTGCTACAAGAGTTTTGTGCAGAAACAGACCCTCAAGGCACACATGATCGTCCACTCTGACGTGAAGCCTTTCAAATGCAAGGTGGGCAGTGGGCCCCGGGAGGGATGCAGGTGGGGAGGACTCAGAGGGTTGTGCTAATGCCCTGTGGGGGAGAATCTCCAGGAAACTTTGTACTGTGTCATCAGGTGGGGTCACTGAGGCTCAGAGTAGGTCTGTGGCCAACCCCAGGCCCATCTGCTGCTCTGTTCCTCTTTGCACCACCTATGCTAACACCAGCCCTTAGCCGGTCCCTGAGAACTGCCACTGTGAAATCAGAGTGTAGAGGGGAGGAGGGAGCCAGTAGGGGAGGTCTGAGGATGGAAGGCCCATTTGGGGAATGAGGTTGTTAAAGGACAAAGGTGATGTGGAGAGTTCCCATTCCAGAAAGGAGCAATCGGGTATAGTCCTCTTCTCCTTACAAGCCAATAAGTAGAATAGAGAAAGGAGTCACAGAGGCTTCTAGCACTACCCCTCCTGTCTCATACCACCCCCCTTGCCCTCCTGACACTTGGACTGAGCCGTGTAATTTGAGGGCAGGTCTCCCAGGCAAGAGGAATGAGATTCTGAGGTTAGCCCCTCTGATGACCTTAGAAATGCTTGTTTGGGTTAGGGAATAACTGTGAGCACAGTCATCTGAAGTGTTTCTCGTTTGTTCCTAAGTACCATGGAGTGCAAGGATTGAGCATCTTCATTAAAATGTCTGTATCAGGTTAACCTGGTTGGATTTTTATTTTATCAGCGGAGATAACGTGGGAGCTGGAGATTTGTAAAACTCAAGGCAATGACTGGTATTAGAAATGCTTGGGCTTTCCAGACTGTTCCCCTCTCCTCCCGTCCCCTCCCCACATTGTTTCCCTTCTCCACCTCCAGAGTGAGAAGGAATCTTGCCGAGGATTGGGTAGTTTAATTCAAGGAATGTACGGGCACGTGTCATCCCCATTGTGAAGAGAGGGCTGAGGGGGAAGGAGAGGGGAACCCCACCTTCAGTTAGAGCCTCTCTGTTTGAAATGGAAGTCTTCCTTCTCGGTTACTGCATGTCTGATAGGGTCCCGATGATATGCTCTGTCCATCCGAGGGGCTGTTCCTGCTTTAATCCTTCTACAGCATGTCCCCTGTCCCCCCTCCCCACTTGAAGGAACCCCCTGTGAAGCTAACTGCTTTCCTGTGTTGGCCACTCCTGGACGGGGTGAGAGGGGTCAGGAACCAGAGCTTCCCTAGACCTCTATGAGCATTCTCTGGAGGTGGGGGAGGGAGGTTTCTCCCTCCAGCCCTTTCCTGCCACCCACTTGTGTTTCCCCTCCTTTCCTTCAAGTTCCCAGTGGTTTGAAAGTCAATTTATGTCCATCTTGAGTCATCTGAGCCGAAGGGGGAGGAAGCTGCATGCAGATGGAGCTACAGAATTCATAGTGTCTGGTGCAAAATGAAAATGTGAGGCCGCTTGTTCAAACATTATTAAGAATTTCAAGGTGTTAAACTCAGGACCCTTCTGAGTTGGGGCCTGTGTGACTGCATTGGTCCCATGTCCATGAAGCCAGCCCTGGCTACACGAGCCTGTGGATTCCATATCCCACCTCTTTGCTCTCTCGTTAGGCACCCTTGATTTCCTTCCCACTTCCCACTTGAGCCCAGGGGTTTGCTCTTTCCTACAGTGGGGGTGCAAACAGGTGCTGTCGGTCACTCTTCATGTGTTACGCTGAGTGGACTCTTGGGTTTTGAGCACAAACTGTGTTTTTTATCTTATCAACTGGTGGCCGAACATGTACCTTGTTAAAACACGAAGGGAGCCATGCTTGCCGTCCCTTCCACACCTGTCCAGTCCAGCCAACTCCCACTTCCACCTCATCAATTCAGGTCCAGCAGTAGGGGTTAAACCAGGCAGAAAATATCTCTGAAACAAGGGACATGTCAGGGAGCAGAGCCGATACAGAAAAAGGACTTGCAGGCTGGGTTTGATCTGGGGACATAGGGGCAGTTCTGTGTGCCTACCTCAAGGGCCTTGGAACGGCCTGGAGAATTTCTTGGGCCAGGTGGTATCTGAGGGTTTAGAAGGTTCTCTCTGGTACCAGTGCACAGAAGACTGCATATTATAGTGCAACCTGGGCCCAATGATCAGTGAGCCAGCTTTGCCCAATGCTTTATGGGCATTGGGCATCCACCATCCACCCCAATGATAGTGTACCACACAGGGCTCAACGGGTGCCTGAGGTTCCACTCTGTGGTTCAGAAACTCAATTTGACCTCTCCTTGAGGGTGCATTAGGCTCTGTATGTGTACTCACACCACCTGATTGCAGGATGAAATGCCAGCTCTGAGATGATGCACAGTTTATATTCTTCAGTAGCAGATGGGCCTGTTGCAGGAATTGGACGAGTCATCTGCAAAGGCCACCTTTCCCTGCTGGACGGGTTTTCCCAGGAGACCACACTATGGGTCAGAAGGCTGCCTAGGAGAGTGTATCTATCATTAGAAAAAAACAAGTGGCTGTTGAAAGGTACTTTTGTCAAGCAGGTGGCCCTTCTCCATTCTTAGACATTTCTGAAACAAGGACAGGTGTCAGAAGAGCCATCTACCTCCAGGGAGGTGCCAGAAGCATCTCCTTGTCCCCATCTCCCTGCTAAGTGCTCCCCTGCTTGGTGTCCTCTTTGTGTCATCACCCTTCTTCATTTCAAAGGAATTTCAGTGCATGTCTGAGTTTACAGAGTATGTGACAGGGCTCTGTGTGTTTGTAAACTAGCTCCAGATCCCACTGTAGGATATTGTGTCCTGTGGACTTCACTCCCCATCAGTGTCGTTGTGGATTCTTGGAAATCTGGCCCTGAGTGGAGGTTGATGGGACTTTGGGAGTTGGGTATGGAATGGAGGGCCATTTGCTCATCGCTACAAAATTCATAGTCAATCAGAGATGAGTCGCTGGCTGACTGCATAGCGATATTGGAGAAGAGGCCCAGAAAACTCAACCCAAGCTTTATTGTGGGTAACAGGGAGGAGATGTTCCCTTTACATGATTGACATGGCTGGAAAAGGAGGCAGACGTTGCTCCAATCATGTTCCAAGAGTTAGCTCTGTCTCTTTGACCCAAAACCTTGTAAAAAGGGGAGATTGTTTAAGTAACAGATTCTACTTTCTTGGGTTTCTCACCACTAAAAATCCTTCCTAACCTAAAGCACTCCCCCCCCGCCCCAGCCCCGTTGCAACATGGACTGGCTCTCTCTGGCCCCATGCTCAGTGGAAACAGCTGTCCACAGCAAGCAGAAACATTCGCTCACTGTGAGATTAAGCATTAACAATAGGACGGAAAATTAGAGGAGAGGAAAGGTTTCCATTCTATATTTCTTTTTTTTTTTCTTAAAAAAAAATTACTGCCCTTCTGGGCTCTTTTGCTATTGGCTCCACTTCTGGACTCCCTGCTTCTTGGAGCCAGCTGGAGGATCTCCAAAGACCTGCGCCTGTAGACTTAAGCCATGTTTCAGAAATATGCTTCCCAGATTCTGCGTAAGCACGCAGGGGTTGATTTGGATGCTATCCTTGTAGCAGCCACACTCCATAATAGCAAAGAACCAGCTGCCGTCTTTGGGAAACCTGTCCAGGAAAAGCAGCCATCCAGAATTTCCGGGACAAATTCTCCTTTGAGATGGGTGAAGCCGGGAGCTGCCTAAGTTATGAATCACCAGGTCATCTGCAGCCTCGTCTGAGGCAGAGGCCCGAAGGCGGAGGGCAGAGCTGATAGAAGAGGATGAGGTCTCCTTGGAAAGGGTCCCACCACCTTTGCCACAATGGCTTTGCTTGGCACTCCAGCTCTTGGATGCCCCATGGGGGATAAACCGGCTGGGGCCTGTGAGGGGCCCAGAACTTTGGGTCAGGGCTCTCAGGCTGGCATTGCGGGGGTTAAGGCAGTGACCAGATAGCAGCCTTTTGGCAGCAAAGCCCTCCTCAGCAGAAGGAAGGATATAGCTGTATGAACTGCCTGCTTAACAATGCCTCACATGTCCCCAGGGGCCCGCCTGCAAATAGATTTCATCTTGCTTTCTCTTGTACTTTTCAAAGCTTCCTGTTTTCTCACGGTCCTTTTGGACAGTTTACAGTCTCTCTCTCTCCCTCCCTCCCTCTCTCTCCCTTTGAGGAAAGGAACACCCTTCTTATTAAAAGAGAGAGAGAGAGAGAGAAGAATGTAAGGGAAGGGCAGTTTAGCAGAGGCCATTCTCCTCGGCTGCAGGCTTCAGCTCTTTGACCTTTTCTCCTAGAATAGGAAAACACAGGCTTCCTGGTGCATCTCAGTCCTCAGGCTCAGATGAGGCTGGTTGGCACGAAGCGGCATGCCTCTTCTTGGCTCTGTGGGCCTCTGGCCAGGGCTGCCTGCTGCCATCACCCAGTCTCTGCACGAAGCCGGCTTCTCAGTGTGGCTGGCTGGCCGCATTGTCACTGCAGCTCACGTGAAGTGGCCTGAGGTGCCTCCAGGCCCTAGACAGCGAGGGACGGGGCAGGAGGAGGCCAGAATTCAGAGGAGTGAACAGGGCTTCGGCCAGCTATTTAAAGGGCTGAGGATTGCGGAGCCGCATAAAGGGCTTTCCCAAAGGCTGCAATTCAGGATGACTCTTCTCTTTCCAACCACGTTTCTCGGTGCTGGGTCAGGCACAACTCCTTCCATTTCTGTACGTCTCAAGTGACCTGGCAAGTATTTGCTCAAAGGATTCCTTACTTCGTCCTCCCTTTAATATTTCCTCCAAATAATTTGGTTTAAAAAGCACTCTTATCTGTAAAGATCTTTCTATTTCCAGAATGTAAAGGAGTCTACTATGTACACGGTAATGATAATAATAAGAGCTAATATTTATTGAGCTCTTACTATTTGGCAAGACCTTTGCATGAATTATCTCATTTGATCCTTACAACAACCTTCATAAGAAACTATTATTATCATTGACATTTTACAGAAGAGAAAATGGAGCAAGTTCTCTATCCTTTTGGGCTCTCACCATCACCTCTCTGCTCTGCTATCTCCAAACCTAATGATTCGTACAACCCACTTTTAAAGGACAGTTCAAAACATTTGTTCCAATTTTCTATTAAATGTTGAGGTCCCCCTCCATTTAAAAAGTAGGCATAAAAGTGTGTCTTTGATGGAGAAGCTGAGATTTAATGTCAGAGGCACACGAATACCCCTCATTAGAGCAACTGAGAATTCAGGAGGGGCAGACTGGTTGAGATGACCACCTGCACCATGACATCTGAGACTTCACCATTCCAGTAGCTTCCTGTATCGACAGCCACCTTAATTTAATCCCCACAGACCTTGGCAGGAGATGATTCAGCAAGTCTTGACTTGGGTAAGCTCTTAGCCTCACACCTCATGATTACAGGGGCCTTGACATAGACTGACTGCTTTCCCCAGGAGAAGAAACTAGCATTTTGGTGATCCCTCCCAACTCTTCTTCTTCCTTCCAGTCTACTTCCCTTTCTCTACTATAATGATTCTTCTTGGAGCTCACATCTCAAACCCCACCCAAGGGTGCCATCTTTAATTCGCCCAGTTCTCTTTCTCTGGCCTCTCTTCAGTAACAGTGACTGAGAGGTCTCTCTCTGAATTTCACAGGCATAAAATATCTTCTACTACGTGGATAGCCCTGTGCTTGATATTGAGGTTGGCCACAAAGAAAAGGAAGGTAGCCCTTGCATTTCAGAAGATAACCTGGGTTCCTTTTAGTGCCCCAAACATCTTTCAGAGTTGACACACCTTCATTCAACCCTGCAAAAGCTTTCCATCGGTTGGTCCAGTAGGCTACCATAAACCATGAAGGATAACTCTGATATATACAAAATAAATTTTACCATCAGCACAAAAATAAGTGTCCTCTACCAGTCACCTTCTGATAATATAGCTGACCAGTCATGCCCTACAGTGGACCTTCCCTAAAGCCATATGCTTTGACTTCAGGGGACAATATCATTTTAATGTCCTGATATACTCATGTACCACTAAAAATGTTTCATGATTTTCAGGAGTGAATGAATTGAGTTAGAAAAACATTATATTAGAAAAATACACACTGGGCTATGTTAAAGGATCATAAAATGTGGCTTGTCTAAAGCTAAGAAAGAATCTGGAAATTACTTATCAGTAGCCATTCTGATGTGTGCACACATCTCTGTGTGTTGGGGTGGGAGTGGGATGGGGAAGGGGAAAGGGAAGTGGGACCTTGGGGCAGGTGAACTGCACGATCCCTCTGACCTACAAGTCACAGCAGCTGTGGCAACAGCAAATAGTTGGTCATTATCACAGCTGTGATCACTGTGTTGCCTATGGTTTAAGGTTGAACAGAGTACCTGAAACTACTTAATGAAGAGAATTCATTCTGTATCAAAACAAAAACAAATGGCACCCTATACATTCTTCAAGGTTTGGCTAAAATTCCATCTCCTTCATAAAAACCGTTTCAGACAAGTCCAGCTTCTAATACCTTAGCAAGTAGAGGTAATACCTAAATGTAGAATCTCTCCTTTATAGGAGCCAAGTACAGAAGGCACCCATCTCTTCAATTCTGTCTGGTTTAAACTACCATGAGACCCATCCAAGCTTGGACTAGTGCAGTAGTCTGATCTTGCAGCCTCCAAGATCAGATCTGCAAGATCTGCAAATAGGTCTGCAAGATCAGATCATATTTATGCAGATGCAGAATCATGAGTGGAAATACCTAATGTAGAATCTCTAGATTCAAAGCTTTCTTTCCCCCTTAGTCAGGACGGAGAACTGGATAAACTAAGCTAAGCTAATAAGTAATACTCTACCAGAACTTCCACACATGTGCAAAGCTGAGTCACAGATTGATTCATCTTACTAAATTGTCTCTATTGAGAATAAAAGAAAGCAAGTATCCATCCCACACGTAGGGCTTCTCCCCAGGACATTAAAATTAGACCAACACTCTCAGTCTTTTCCCTCTTGGGTCACCTTTTCCACATGAACGTGGTGTGCAGATGCTCTGAATACTGAGTGTGGGACACCAGTATGCCAAATTCATTCTTGCCAGTAAGGAAGTAAAAAGGGAAAAAAGTACTTAAAACCCCCAAATATGAATCATTTAAAAATACAGAACCAATTATTCATTATCCATGCATGGATTATCTGTGACAAAGTTGTCATCCCAGCTGGCTGCCTCTTACCACCCAGCATTCTTTTCGGCTGGCCTCCCAAGGTCATTGTTTGTTAGGTCTACGCATTCTTCCAGGGCCAGTTAAGTCTCATCTCCAAGGCCACCTAACAGAAACAGTGCCTTCTTTAATAAACATTCAATCCAGGATCCCCAACACTATCCCTGAAAATCTCTCTCCGTGAGAAAGGAAAACTGGTGCCAGCCTCAGGGGACACTTACCTTGAGTCCTCTCTCCAAGCCATCTCTCCCCCCATCTCACTGCCCTCACGACATGGGCCTCTGAGGTTGGGGAGGGAAGGAAGATGTTCCTTCTTAACACTCTGGCCTTAGCACAGACAGAAAATCTTCTTTCTATTCTTCCCAGCACAGCTGAGGGAGGGCTGGATCCTCTAAACCCTGCTCTGCTAGGGCTTGGGGACAAGAAAAGGAAGGAAAAGACCCAGAGCAGCAGATTCTGTTTTCCATCTTCTGCATCTGCATAAATTGCCTTCGAAAAGGCCGTTCAGTTCTTTCAAAAGAAGTTGGAGAACCACTGTTCTGATCCATCATGCATCTGCACTTTGTTGGAAGAAGAAATGACAAAACAACAAAAAGAAAGAAATGAATAAAACATGTTTACTTTTTGTATAGCTGAGATAATATTTTTCAGTACTTCAAATCTCTGCCCATAGAGAAGACATATTCCTTCCTTTAGCTCTCTCTCTGTTCTTTCTAATTTTGACATCCATCCCAAAAATAAGCAAATTAAAAAATTAGAAACACATTGCACGATACAGTCTAACAGAAGAGTTATGTTGAGGGGACGCAGGATGGTGTGGTGGTTTACCATGTGGCCTCTGGTGTCTAGTGGCCTTAGTTCATTATCCCAGCTCCAGTACCCATTAGCTGTGTACCTTGGCTGAGTGCCTTAATCCCTCATTTTGTCCATCTGTAAAATGGGGGTGATAACAGCACCCATCTCATGGGATTGACGTGAGAATTAGATGTGATACTCCATGGCAGACTTAGGACAGTATCTTCCATGTTACAATGCTCCATAAATATTAAACAAGTAATCATACACTTACGATTAAAGTGAAGCACACTTTGAGCCATTGTTTTTCACATCAGCCTTTCTCCTTTTCTACAACTTGCATTCAAATGAAGCTGAAATAGGTCTGTAAGTTTTGCCTTGTGTTTAAAAATCACTGTGTAATAGGAACACAATCTCATGAGTCCATTCCTACTGGCTCCACCTCTGAGCCGGGCACAATCCAGGCCCTCCCTGACGTCACTGGGGACATTTCACTTGGAGGCTGCTTAAAATGCCAAGATCCAAACAAAGGAGTAGCACATCCATCCTCACATGGGCCTGGGTGTGGGTTCATCTGGGGAGGGCCCACCACCACGAGTAACCTGTCTTATCCTCATCATTGTTTCTGGCAGCTGTGTGGGAAGGAATTCAACCGGATGCACAACCTAATGGGTCACATGCACCTGCACTCTGACAGCAAACCCTTCAAGTGTCTCTACTGTCCAAGCAAATTCACCCTAAAGGGGAACCTGACACGCCACATGAAAGTGAAGCACGGGGTCATGGAGCGGGGCCTCCATTCTCAAGGTAATCACTCTTCCAGGAAGCACCCAAGGCTGCTGAGGCCAGTGGATAACAAAAGGGAGCTGAACTTGTTTTTAGGGGGCTTTACTTTGGGGGGCTATTCCTGTAGTTGAAAAGGGATCAGAATTTTCAAGACTACAGCAGAGGAAAAAGAAGAGTCTTACAGTGTTACTATAACAAATAGAATGCTAATATCCGAAGGTAGTGCATAAAAGTGAATTATAGAGGAGAAATTGGAATATCCGAACGACACCCGTCAGTACCGTTATTAGTTTTTGCTCCAGACACCACATCAGGTGTCCTGTCTCCTTTTAATCTTTAAACAACTCAAGGCGAGAGGAACTTCTATTACCTCCATTTTACAGATGGGGTAACTGAGGCTTCAAGATACTGATTTTCCCAAAGCTGCTCAACTCAAAAGTGGCAGAGTCAAGATTTGAACACAGACCTTCCCGACCCTAAAGCCTTTAGTGGATCTTTTTCATCGCACTGCTGTTAAAGGACATGTGATTTTTCTTTCCTTTATAAAAAACAGGTCTGTAAGCTCCTCATTAGCAGAAGTGTATCTGTAGCAGGCTAGGTCTCCTCGTGTTCACAACCAGATGCACCCAGGGACAGTTTTCCTGCTTGGTGGGGCTAATTGGCCCATATGCAGAGCACGGGCTGCTGCCTCCCCTCACTGAGTCCTCACTGAACCAGTAAAAAGTTCTTGCCTCTTCCATTTTCTCAGTCCCAGGGCCCTTAGCTGTGAAGAGTTTAGGTTCCCGATCCACTAAATTCAGCAGGTTGCTCTTTAGTCACTTAAACAAGCGGTCCTTCAACAAGCAGGCAAGAAATGGAGCTCTATCCCAAACAGCACGCTACGTGCTGCCAGAGAGACCAGGGAAGTGAAACCATCTTTGCTCCCTGGAAAGTCTGTGTGGGGGGAGAGCAGACACACACTGAGGTAACTTACAAAACCCTGTGAACTGCTGTTTTCTGATACTGGTGTGATTAAAGCGCAGTGCCATGCACTTTAGAAATACTATTGTTTGTGCCCACAATTTCACAAAGTAGCCTGTGTTATTCCCATTTTATGTAAGAGGAGACCAAGACCAAGAGGCGTTATAAACTGTTCGATGTCATACACCAAATCTGAAGGCAGAACTGGGACTCCAACTCCAGAATTTCTGAATGAGGCCAGCGCCCACTACACTAGGCGAACACATGGGGTGATCTGTTCTTGTTGGCCGCTTCTCCTACCCTTCTCAGAGAGCTGGTCAAATAGGCACACGTATTCATAAATACGACATACACGTATACTCACAGCATGAAACAGAATGATTATAGTTTTCCTATTTTTCACGGCACCCACTGAGCTTACACTGCTCCTGAGTGACAGGGAGCTGTGGTCATCACAAAACAAAGCCTAGAGTTTATGCAAAAGCGCTGAAAAAATTCTGGTTAAAAAATAAAAGCCGTTTTCTTTCCCCAAGATTGGTTTTCTCCTGAATTATTCTTTGCATCTCTAGTTGCCTGAGCCAATTTCAAACATAGGCCTGGATTTTTCCGGAATAGGTGAAGTTTGTTCAGTCGCTGTGCCTGGGGACAGAAGGCAATGAGGAGACAGTCCTCCACTTGAAAGCCTACCCTGGTCATCGTGTCTTACCCCACATGGGGGCTCAAATCCTAAAAGGCACCTAACGACTCTGTCATTCTTCTGGAAAAATAAAGAGCATCACTATATATCAGAGAGATGCTTTGAAAGTTAACAGACTTTCAACAATTTTAATGTTTTCATCTACAGAAGGTGTTAGCACTTTTTCACTCTAGTGTTTGAAATGGCTCAAAAATCATGACTCAGATTAAAAAGATCCTCCCTGTGCCCCTTACATGATTAAAGCTATAGACAGCTTCATTGCCTGACAATATCGTAAGGCAGGCTGACTTGGACCTTTGCCCTTATGTGCTCCCACCCTGGAAGCCTGATTGTTCCCACCTCCTCCTCAGGGCCTGATTGCTGGCTCACCAGGACCAGAGACCTTCAAGATCAAATCGGGCAGAATGTTACCATGTGTTTGTTGGCTCCTGAAAAGTCCCTCCCTGCAGGGCCCTCAAACTGAAACTAAAAGTGAGCCCCTTGCGCATGGCTGTGCCCAACAGCAGAGATACTTGTGGTTGGACACAGGGACTTTGGATCTCTTTGTGCCCTCTCTATCTGTGCTTAGGGGCCTGCTTATGGCGTGGCCTTCTTGGCCCCAAATGGTAAATATAATTTTTTCAAGATGAAAATACCTTTGTTATGGTTTTGTTTTTTCTTATGGTAAAATATATGCTCACTGAAAATAATAAGAAATATATTAGAAATGAAAAGAAAAATGTTAGAATCACCTAATGTTTGAGATTTTGATGTAAATTCTTCCAGATATTTTTTGATAAAGATAGATAAAATTGGGACTGCACTATAAATATATATATGATAAATATGTTTTTTACTTAAAATATATAGAATACCTTTTTATGACTATTAGTAGGTCTCTACATCTTCTACATGTGGTTCATTGTATTATTTATCTAAGTCAACCTCTATCATTTCAGTTTCACTATAAAAAAAAATGTGATGAGCATCCTTATACATTTTGTGCACCTGTATGACTATTTTCATAGTTTAAATTCTCAATTGTATAATTGCTCAGTCAGAGCTATGCTTATTTTAAGCTTTTGGTACATGTTGCCAGATTTACCTTAAAGGAGTTCTACTGATGTAAACTACATCTGTGACAAGGCCCATCTCTCCATAGCCTTATTGGGAATTTATTTTTATTTTTAATTTTAATTTAATTATTTTTTTTTAAGTAGGCTTCACACCCAGCGTGGAGCCCAACACAGGGCTTGAACTCACGACCGTGAGATCAAGACCTGAGCTGAGATCAAGAGTCAGACGCTTAACCAACTGAGCCCCCCAGGCACGCCTGGGAATTTGTTTTTAAAATGTAAAATGAAACTATACTAAATGGCCCTGGGTACCATGCAATGACCCATTTTCACAGCTATTCCTGGGGCCTGAATATTGCTTTTGCTCTCACAGGTTTTGGAAGGGGGAGAATTGCCCTGGCCCCGACTGCAGGAGTCCTCAGGAGTCTGGAACAGGAGGAGCCCTTTGACCTTTCCCAGAAGCGGGGGGCAAAGGGGCCAGTGTTCCAGTCAGATGGGGAGAGCGCCCGGGGCAGCCCCTGCCACGAGGAAGAGGAGGAGGACACCAGCTATGAGGTGGGGCGAGACAGCCCGGGCCTGGCCCCGCAGAGCAGGCAGCCCTGCACACCCCACGATCGACCCACCCAGCCCGAGCCAGCTCCCAGGGCACTCGAGGACCCCTGTGAGGAGGAAGAGGAGGACGACGACGAGGACAAGCCCAAAGGAGAGCACCAGGAGAGGAGCAAGGACAGCCTTGGGGCAGAGGGCAGCCCGGAGAGAGAATTCGCCCTCAGAGAAGAGTGTCTCCGCCTCAGGGCTCTGCAGAGTGCCCGGAGGGGCCCCTCCTTTTCTGATTACTTGTACTTCAAGCACAGAGATGAGAGTTTAAAAGAATTACTGGAGAGGAAAATGGAAAAACAAGCAGTGCTTTTAGGTATCTAAGTGGACAGTTTTCAAATTGCATTTGGAAAATGAGAACTAGGCAGTTCAAATATAGCTTTCTGCATGAGTTGTCATTTGCTGGAGACTGGCAAATGGTGCAAATCTTTATAAATGGCTCAGACTACATGAGCAGGGATTTGTCCTCAGTAATGTAAACGCTTCTCAGGTCTTTCCTTGGGCCCTTGATTTCTAACACACATGCAGGGTCCTCTTCAGTGCTATTTTATGCATCTCCACTATAATAGACTGTACATATTCTAGAGACCTAATTGTGAGCTGATGCCGAGGTGCTTTTAGAAATTCTATTTTCCTTTGACTAATATGCAATACATGGGAAATTTTTTTTAGTTGCAAAAATATGGTGCTTGACACGTTACCTTATCAATGATGATTTAGTTGAATGTGTGCAAGTTACCATATTTTTCCAGATAGATGAAAACATTCCTAGTTGTATATATGAAAATCACCTTTATTAAATAAGCCAACACACCAGAAATGACAAGAAGAGTGAGGTATTGAAGAGGATATTCTCAAGTGATTGCTGCAGATATAAGAGAGAAGTTTAAGAAAATATGAATAATTTCACTAATGAAAAACCAGCAGTTCTGAGCTTCCTGCCTGGGTCTGCCTTGTTCTGCTCCAGCTGCCTTCATCAGATGTGGCATTTGGAGCGTGTTGTCAGATGGCCCCAAAGTGGTCAGCGTCTGCAGGCTCACCCCTTGTGTCCTGAGCAGAGCTCCTTCCTGGAGACCTTGTTCTGAGGCCCTGTGCCCCATAAAGTAGCTGCAGGAAGAGCTGTCGCCTTATGAGCAGCGGCTTTCTCCTCAGCGCCGGAGCTGGGGGCATGGTCGGGAAGTCTTGCAATCTGAGTGCTGCTTCTTTAGAATATTAGAATCACCATCAGCTAATTACTGCTAAGGGAGATTCTGGACTGTGTTCTCAATGCTGCCTGTGCAGTAGAATCATCTAGGGGAAGTTTAAAAAAAAATACCAATGCTGAGGCCTCAAGCTCTGAGATTCTGATTTAATTTGGTCTAGAGTGGTGCCCCAACTTTGGTGTTTTTTAAAAGGTTCCCCCTGATGATTCTTCTGTGCAGGAGGATCGAGAAAGACTGACTGGGCTAATAGGGTGGCTCTCTTGGACTCCATGAATATGTGTTTCTGGCTTCAGACTCATTAAAATATGGAGCAGGAGACCTTGAAATCATACTGCTGACCTAGGGCTTCTTACCTGTTCCATAAGACCCTCACAAGGACACAAACACACGCATGCATGTGCATGTGTGCACACACACACACTCACACTCAACACACACTGTATAAACACACACTCTTTGTATTAGAAGATGATGCCTGTGATGTTTATGGTCACCTAATATGTTTAAAAATACATAGCCAGCCTACAGTGACTCATTATTTCCTCCTAGATGCTTGAATCATAATTCTAGTGAGTGGCCATGACTGTCATGGGTGGGTTGAACCCAGCCAGTAGGCTTTCCTTAGGCACCGGTGCCAAGTAAAGCAGTGCTCACGGGATGTTGCAGATCTGTGACTGACCATAAGCAGTAACCCTCTGGTACTGTGTCTGTGTTTATGTAAAAACTGCCTCTTGGTTGGTAGTTTCAACTCTTATTTGTAGAGCGAGGTACTGTTTATTGTGTTGCTTTCTCTCCTCCTAAAGTTCCAGTACATTTCTTGAGAAGACCTGGCCCGTGTCTGACTGCTGGATGTCAGCTTTTTCTCTTGGCCAAGGTGCTTCCCCCTGAGACTCACTGACTTCTAATCATCCCCCCATGGGCTTTGTCAATCCCTGACGCATTTCTCCTGCCCCCCTCGCCTAAAGCTCTTTCCTTCAGCCTCACCACCACTGCAAATGCCAAAGCTGTTTGGGTTTCCTACTGCCACCTGTGTCCTGAGGTCAGGCTCCTGCAAAGGGGATGCTGAAGGAAATAGTTTGGGTTTCTGTGGGTACAAGCCCAACTCTGTGCCGGGAAACTGTCCCAAGTCCTTGGAGGGGTGACTTGCCTTCCAGTCATTATTGATATAGTTCATTAGTGCCTCTGATCAAATCATGCAGGAGGCTGGCTGCATGGTCTGTGAGGCCTCCAGCTGTCAGGGTCCCATTACAAGTTCATTCTTTCAGTAGCCTATAGTAGTTGAAGACATACTTCCAGTGTGTTCTGGGCATGCCTCGCCAGAACCAGGAAATCTAGAATAGCAAGCTCTAGTCTTTTCCAACCAAATGAATCACATGGGAATGTTTGAGGATCAAGTTCATGTTGAGATGGAGAGAGTATGGTCTAGAATGATGGTTTCCAAACTGTGGATCAAGGAGTCAGAGGTCCCTCTTAGGTCCCTCCAAAGCTGCTAGAGGAGAAGGAGAAACTCTCAGCCCTCACACCCACTTCACTCAAAGTGGCTCACATTTCATCTGTTTTTCATGTTAGCCTTTCAAGTAAAATTTCATTTTGAGGGGAAAAAATGCCTAAGAAGAGTAATTTAAAAAGTGTTAGGAAGTGTATTATAAAGCCTGTTTTTAGTTCTTGACTCTGGGTATGAGAGACTTAATTAGATCTAGCCTGATGATAAATATAAAATATACACTGACTTTGTGAGAATTAAGGCTAAAATCTTGGTTTTGTATGTTGTTGAGTGACCACCATCCTGATTTGCCTGGACCAACCCTGGTTTATACCTCTGCCCCAAGATAATTGCTAAGAGTATTACCTCAACTCTCAGAAGTATCCCAGTTTGGGTGAGAAATTACACAGATACCTCATGTGTAAGTGCCGAGCTAAGGGAAGGTTGGCCAACCTTGCCTACTGGGCTAATTAATGAGAATGCAAACCTGAAGGATAGCATGTGGGGGTGACCCTGAGAGAACTGAGGGGCAAAACCGTCCAAGGTTATCAGCACTCTAAGGGCTAGGGCAGCATAACATTCACCTTCTTATGACACTCTGAAAATAGGTCACTACCGAAAGCTTTCCAGACTTTTGACTGCTGTCACTCTGAAACAGCCAACTGACCAGCCAAGTGGCGTATTTCTCTTTTATCCTTTTTATTCAGGCCTATGATCACCTCCCTCTTTTTGCCTTCTAATTCCTCTCTCATTCTTTCTTTTTTAAAAAATTTGACTCCCCATTGGCCATGAGACTGAGGCTGACCTTTCATAACCCCACAAGGGTAACTGGTATATTTGTATACGAGTAGCGGCATGAGAAAGTCCAATGTGCATACTGTATTTATTAAGCCCTAAAGACATTTAATAAAATATTAACATCGCATTTTGAATCATGATCTTTGTCTGCTTCGCTGGAACAAAATGTAACAGAGCTAACATTTAAAATCCTTCGCATATTTGGACAACATTACACCAAATGTTGATTTTGTACAGAATTCTGGCTTGCTATTTAAATATGAAAACTCCAAGTATGTAGTAACCCAAGTTGTGAATATCGCTTTCTGCTTCAGTGAAAAAGCAGTTTACCTGAAAATAGCATGTCACCTATATTTTGTTAATTTAAGCAAATAAAGACATGTTGAAAAGGCTGAGTTAATTATTTGCAAATACCTGAAATTTTGCTAGGAAACTACCATTGTCAGTGTCTCGCTCCTGCCCTCATCCCTTCTGCCAGAGTAGTTCCCTTTGGGGCTTCAACCCCAGGGAGATAGATGTTGGATTCTCCCTGCCTCAAGGTTTCAGAAAGGATTCATGAAGCTCAGACCATCTGCAGGGGGGTGACACTTTCCTCATCCTCTTTATCTTTCCCATTCAGAAAAACTAGTTCTGGAAGGGTGTCATGAGGAAGTGGGAAGTGAGCAGCAAGATTGCCTTACTCTGTGTCAAGTTCTTTGTAGGATACAGTTGAACCAAGAGGCCATGTACTATACTGGGCATGAGCATAGGTTCTGGTATCAGGTTCCTGGGTTCAAAGCCCAACTCTCCTACTTGCAATCTTTGAGACCTGTGACCAGTTTGTGAACCTCTCCGTGCCTCCGTTTCCTCACCTGTGATAATGGGATTCGGAACCTTCCTCACCAAGTTGTTTGTAGGTTAAATGAGTTAATATATGCAAGACACTTGAAAAGTGCCTGGCTCATGGTGCATGCTATGTGAGAATTTGCCATTATTGTCACCAACAAAGTGGCCAGAAGACAGAACGCTCAGCTCTCCCTTCTCAGCTTACAATGCTGTGTCGGCATGGAAAGTCGCCATTTCTGAGAAGGCTTCCCTTTTAAACATCATACACCACTCTACGCCACACATGGTGCTAGGTGATCACACATTTGATTTTATTCAAACCTCACACAACCCTGAGAGGCAAATTTTATTTCCATTTTACTGATGAAGAAATGGAGACTTGGCAGAGTGAAATAAGTTGCTCCAAATGACCTAGTTAGCAAGTTCCTCATTTGCCACCAAAGCATGTACCAGGTTGGGTTCTTTGGGAGTAGATGATGAGACAAATCTGGGTGCAAGGTGTTTTCCAGGGATTAGAACCAGTGAAAAGAAAGGGGAGGAAAGAAGGCTGAGTAAAGAGAGAGGACGAACTGTGTGTGATACAGGCCTGCTAAGCCTCACTCAACATAGCAGGTAGCTCATCGCAAGGATTGCCCATCAGAGTTGTGCCATGTTGAGCAGAGATGCCCAAGCCTTTGCACACACCCCCTTGCTCAGTCACCAGGTATGGGCTGCCCTGGAAAGGGCAGGACCTCAGGATGGTGTGACTCTGTAGCAGGGACAGACCTTGAAGGAACGAGTGGCCAGAGGTTGTCTACTGACTGATGGCTTGATACAAGTCCTTCCTTGAAGAGACACTGCTTGACTCATCCCTTGTCTACCACAGTCCACCCCTTGTATGACTCCAGTCCACTTGTTCATGTACGTTCATGGAACATCTCCTCCAGCATACCAGTGGTCCTCTCTTTCTGAAGGAAAACTTAGAAGAGGAAGATGAGTGGGAAAAACTTTAGCCCCCACTACTGTAATTAGCCTAGGAGACACAGCCAAAACTCATCTTCTCCTTCCTCCACTACCTGTCGGGATCCCTGTCACCATCAGATACCGCCTCTGCCAGTCTCAGAACCTACCAACACCTTGATCTTGAAATTCCCAACCTCCAGAATTGTGAGAAATAAATGTTTATTGCTAAAGCTACCCAGTCTATGGTATTTTGTTATAGCAGCCCAAGTGGACTAAGACACATGCCCTTTTCAGAATGAAGTTTCTATACTTGTTCATTTGTAGTCACAAGTCGGAAAGGAAGTACCAAAAGAAACCCAAATGGGTGATCTGGGTTCCACATGTATTCCTCCATGACCCATTTTGTAACCACAGCCTTCTCCCTCCTGATGATTAGGTTGATTACCTCTGCCAAAATGGTGACTCCATTCTTTATCTGCTGGTTCCTGGAGACAAGGAACAAAAAATGCCCAGATAGCAGCTGTAGCTTCTAATTCAATGGTGCCCTTGCTGTGTCCCCAGGTGAAAGTGTATCCCTTTTTGAGGATGAGAATCTCTAACCCTGCAGAACCCAGAGTGACAGGGATGAGAAGTATAACAGTGTGTTACTGTGAGTATTGACAAGGGTGGGGGGGGGGGGCACTCCTGTCTCTACCCTTGGAAGTATAGGTCTGTTCCTATGACAAAGAAAACCACTGGATCTTCAAGATGAAAAGGACTCAATATAGTCAACTTCTTACTAAGTGACCGGTTGATCTTCCTAAGCAATGGTGCCATATTGGAAGGTCAGCATCAGTCTTTGTTGCTGGTGTGTTGGATATTCAGCAGTGATAAGAGTTAGATCATTCTTGGTAAATGTACTTTATGCTGTTGGGCACATGTGTAGCCTCCATATCTATCACTGTGGCTACTTCATATGTTTTTTGTTCTGTTTTGTTTTGTTTAGCACTGGAGTGCCTGTTGATAGGGGGATAAAGTCAACTGGCAAGGTCATTGTCTGCCTGATTTTTTAATTTCTCTTCCATGGTGCATGCAACCTGGTGGATGTTAACATGTGACACCAAGATTTTCATTCTTGTGTTCACTCTCATATGTCCATCCACCCTACAAAGAGAATAATAGTGAATACCTACTTTAATTAGAGGGATCAGGAATTGTCTCTCTGAAAAAGTGACATTTAATTTGAGAACTTAAGGATATAAGGAGCCAGCCATATGGGGAAAACCAGGGGAAGAGCATTCCAAACAGAGCAGACAGCATGTGCAAAGGGCTGTTGTATAGGGAACATGGCCAGTGAGACACCCAGCAGGGACAAGAGTGATGTAAGGAGAGGCTGACATGGAAAGCCACTGGGCAAGGGGGGTGAAATGATGAGATTTACATGTTCTAAAGCTCATTCTGGCTGTAGTGTGGAAGACGGGTTGGAAGGAAGCCAGGATGATGTTGGGAGACCACTAAGAAGCATTTTTAATAGTCTGTGAGAGTTAACATTGGCCTTGATTAAGGAGGTAGCAAGGAAGAGTTAGGAGTGGACAGTTCAAAAGCTCTTTTGGGGGTCCAGTTGGTTTGTTCTATTGAAGGCTAATCGTCATAATAACAAAAATGTATATTTTTCTAAGTACAAAATAAAATGCCACTTAATACAAAGTCTATCTCCTCACATAATGATAGAAGGGATGAATTAGAGTCTCAGAGCTATCATAAAACCCATGCTCTTTACTCAGTTGGCAAGAGAGCATATTTACCAAGTAATGTAGGTAGAATTAAGCCCATCTGGTTTCTTGGGTTTTGTTCTGGGTTACAGTTGCTGATGAAATAAATAGTCAGGACCAAAGAAATCAATGAAGCTTCTCAGACAGAGATCCTGACAAGGAATGGCAGAAGTGAGGACAAATGAGCACACAATTAGAAATCCGAAAACCAAGGAAAGACACTAGAACTCCAAGACCACAAGGGAGGCTGCAAAAAGTCCTTTTTGTCTCTGTAGGCCCTGAGGACATCTCTGATGCAGCCAGTAAAATAATGCATGTTAATAACAATGAACTTGCCTGTTTATTCACTAGATGCCCTCCAAATAACATTTTCCTTTTAAGCTCTTCAAAGGGTGACAGTACCGTCATCCGGAAATTTTTATCCAGTGCACACATTGTTCTGCAACAATGCAGAATAAATGGGATGTTGTCATATTTTAAGTCCCCAAATCGAATTGGCCCACGGCACCACAGTCAGCACCCGAAGAAGAAATAAAACACAAAAACGTGTGGAAGGAATTGGCTCCTGTCCTTAAGGAACACACAGTTCCTAGAGAGGCCTATGGAGGCTGGCAGGAACATGGCTAATGGTTTTTCAAACCTCCAAAGCCTTCAAACTGAAAACTGTCTTCCCTGTGAAAACCCAGGTGTGAACACGGCCTGAATCCTGAGATGCTGCGGCATTTCATGGTTTTGTACTGCAGAGCCGAGCCGAAAGTAACTTCCAGTAACTTCCACTACAAACTTGCTGTAGCAAGTGGAGGAAGACATGCTCATTTGATAGCTGGGGAGTGACCCTTAGAGGGTCCCGAGGGACCCAGTATCAGTGGCGCTCACTGCTTCCTCTGCCCTGGATGCAACAATATATTAAGAGAGAGAGAGAAAAAAGAGGAGGCTGGTTCTTTTCATGATTTTCCTTTTTAATTTTTGTTGAAAATGAAACTGTGTTCTCTTGATCCTTCAAACAAATGGAGGGGAACTGGAAGCCCAAACGTTTCTCTTCGGCTCCCCAGAGAGGGCGGCTGTGTTTGTAGTGTGATGTGGGAAAAGTGCTTGTGTGTCCGCTGCATTGTCACGTCGTACCAGCGTGATTTGCAGTAGGAAGTGTGCGACAAATACAATCTTTATGTAAGAGAAAGTGATGGAGCCACAGTCTTTGAATCCAAAGATCTCCGTTTGCCCTTCCTCCCTAAGACGTGCTTCTCCTGACCACAGCAGCCCCCCATCCTCATTAGATGATGAAAGAAACACAAGAACACTCTCTGAACTTGACCCAAACATTGTCCAGCCAAAAATCTTTGTTATTCACAATGCCCTAGGGCAGGGCAGGGGCGACAGGAGGGAACTTGGAAGGACATGCCAGAGAACACAGAAGCGTTGTGAAGAGGGCTATTAAAGTTTCTGGCATCACACCTGAAGAATCATTTTAAACTGATGTTTGCAATATGCGTTGCGAGTCTTCACTGGGCAGATCTTAATAAACAAACGGTCTTTGGAAGGAAAATGAAGAGATTATGTTAAGAGACATCTAAAAGGATTATAAAGATACTTCTTCCATTTTAGCAATTCATCATTGTAAGCACACTGGCAAATAATTTTGTTTCTTCTTCCAGAAAGTAGTAATAATGAAACTGTTCTCCAACTTCTGTCAGGAGAGGGGAGGGATGAGGTAAAATCTATTCATCATTCTGGACTTGCAGAGATGATAGCTGTGTCATTTGCCATTGTTGAAGGACAGCTTCCCTTCCAACTTGTCACAAGCCTCGCCTTTGCTTAGAGTGGCACGTTCTCCAAATCGGGCTAATATTTAAAATCCTCAGCTGTGGTTTTGAAAGACTGTAGACACAGAGCATTGAGTCAACTGCCTCTTCTCCTGAAAAACCAGCTGAAAAGAAAAGAAAGATGAAATCCCCAGCAATAGCAGTCTTTAAAGGAAGAAAAAGCAAAAACCAAAGCAAGGTTAGGCAGAGCTTTCTAAAGAGATCATTACAATGCCGGCCTCTCAGGGGACATTCAGTAAACATCACTGAGAATAATGATGCATCTCTAGGAAGTAGGCACCACTGACAGGGTCTAATCCCCTCCGAAGTCACTCTAAGCCCCTATCTGAGACACAGATGATTTTGTGGATTTCAAAGGGCTTGTCTTTCCAAAAGCCCCTGTTCCTGGTGGAGGAGGGCTAGTCAAGGCCAACCCCGGCAGCTCCTATTTCCCCTGCCTCTGGGCTCTGTAAGCCCTGTTCTGAGGGAGGCGGTAGCAGCTGGTGGTGATGTTTGTACAACACCGCGAATGTAATTCATATATCCACAGGTTTTATAATATATTCTTTTTTATTGTGATAAAATACACGTAACGTAAAAATGACCATTTTAACCATTTTCAAGTGTGCACTGCAGTAGCATTAAGTACATTTATAAAGCCATATAACTATCACCACTATCCATCTCCAGAACTGTTGCATCATCCCAAACAGCAACTCTGGACTCACTGAACACTAACTCCCCACTCTCCCTCCCCCTGGCCCCTGGTAACCTGTATTTTCCTTTCTGGCCCTATGAATGTGACTACTCTAGATTCCTTCATCTGTTCAGCTGTTATTGCTGAGATCCATATTGTTTCATAAGCTTGTGTTTTTCTCATGAATATAAACAGAAAATAAAGGATGAGCTGGAGTTTTTTCCTTGTAAATAACGTAAGTGGAATTATACAATAGTTGTCCTTTGTGTCTGGCTTAGTTCACTCGATGTTACTGTTGTCAAGGTCCATCCACATTGTAGCATGTGTCAAAATTGCATTCCTTTTTAAGTCTGAATAATATTCCATTGAATGTGTAGACCGCATTTCCTTGTATCCATTCACCTGTCCTAGTACGAACAGTTGTGTTATTTCTACCTTTTGGCGATTGTGAACAATGCTGCCGGGAACAGTGGTGGAGAAAGATCTGTTTGAGTCCCTATTTTTAATTCTTTGGGGCATATACCTAAAAGTGGAATTACTGGGTCATATGGTAACTCTCTGTGTAACTTTTTGAGGAACCACCAGGCTGTTTTCCACAGTAGCTGCACCATTTTATATTCCCACCAGCAGTGAACAAAGGTTCTAATTTCTCTGCATCCTCTCCAACACTTGGCAATTTTCCATTTTTTGGATACCAGCCATTCTAATGGGTATGAATTGGTATCTCATTGTGATCATAATTTTTAGATTAACACATGTAAATTCCTTCGTCTGTTCAGCTGTTAATGCTGAGATCCCTATTTAGTTTTATCATCTCCCTGTGTTTTTCTCATGAATATCAACAGAAAATAAAGGATGGACTGGAGGTTTTTCCTTGTAAATAGAAACTGAATAGTCCAGTGATTTATGTGGCTTTTATTCTTGTTGTCTTGCCATTGTTTTGTACCTCCTATTCTTCAAAGAGCAAGGACTCGGCTTGAATTTTGAAAAGAAGTCTTTATTCCAGTTGTTTTCCTCCATTTTACCAGTCTATTTTCTTTTTAGGCCTCTGTTCCTATTTTCCCTTGACCCTGAATAGTCAGGTGCAACTAACAGCTAGAGCAAGCTGGCTGTACCCTTGGGTGGCCCTTGTAACACTTGTACCAAAAAGATTGAGGGCAGTCTTCCCTGGGACTTGTCTGTAAACAGTCAGGAGAAACGCACCTTCCATGGGAGTGGGGGTGGGAGGACGGAGACATGCGAGTACCCAGGGGCAGGAGTAGAACACACATCCGCCACGAATCAAGTCCCTAGGAACTGTCTATCTTCTTGTCCAAGGTCGCCAATTTTAAACTGTACAAGCTTCCCAAAACAACCCCCAAATCAAAAAACCTCTATTCGACATTTGTTTGTTTGAAGAGAATGAACCAATGTGGCTAATCTTGTAGTAATATGAGTTGTTTAGGGACGAAAGCCTCTATTTAGTCTCTAAAACAATGGAACAGATTTCGTTCACCAAAACCTTGACACTTACTCTTAAGCTAAAAACGTGTCTGCAGTATTTGCCAACCATTATTTTCCCATTTGAACTAAAAAAGGGGGAAGATATCAACAACTCCACTTATCCAATGAATGTTTATTGAGCACCTGCTAATGTGACAGGCAGTGTGCTGAGAGGCTCTGGAGATACCAGAATGAGCATTACAGACCCAGTCACTCTCCTAAATAAACTTGTGAGGGGGGCCCCCTGGGTGACTCAGTCAGTTAAGCGTCTGCCTTCAGCTCAGGTCATGATCCCAGGGTTCTGGGATGGAGCCCCACATTGGGCTCCTTGATCAGCAGGGAGCCTGCTTCTCCCTTTCCCTCTGCCCCTTCCCCCTGCTTGTGCTCTCAATCTCGTTCTCTCTCTCAAATAAATAAATAAAATCTTTAAAAAAAAAAAAAATAAACTTGTGAGGCCATTATACATAAAGGCCATTGATATGAGTAACTTAAAACAACAATATATCAGTTATAGAGAAAATGTACAGATTATGAGCAGAATAATTATGTTCCTGTTGAGAGAATGATTCTAGAATTCTTACGTTAATTAACTATAATATTAACATCTATTACAACTATTGCTTAATAGTGGTATTAATTAGCAGGGGTTACCACCTCCCCTCCCCCCAACTTTTAAATATCTTCCCTGACACTGGAAATTCCTTTTCAGGGCTTTACAAAGTAACAGTGGAGAAGGACTTGAGAGCTAAGTATTCTAAGTGCCATGCAGCATGGTTCCTGCCCTCCAGGAATTTGTTTCTATTTATCTAAGCAATGAAGTATTTAACATTTCTCTTGGCCTCTCATAAGATCCATGGTTTAAGAAGGAATTTTAAGAGTCCAATCTTTCTATGGAACTAAAACATTTTCAAAGCCCTCACACCTTTAGGTCTGGTCCTCAGGGAGCTCACAAATGTCCAAGAGCTTGCAGTGTTACTGTTACTTGCCTGAAGATGCAGGATGATTTATCTGAGACATCCCTCTCCTTAACCTCCAGTCCTCACAGGTTTGTGGGGAATCACACCAGAGTCCCTGTTTCTCAGTAGCAGCCCTGGGATTGTTTCACCCTACCCTATTCAAGCTTACATTCCTGGAAGAACCACATTTGTCTTTAAATTATCCCAGGTCGCCGTGGGCTTGGGATACAGCCGTGCTGAGCAGTTCCAGTGAAAGACCATGGTGTTGGGACAGACTCCACGTGACTCCCGGCTCTGCCACCTCTTAGCTGTGTGACCTTGGACACAACCTTTCTGAGCCAGTTTCCTATCTGCCAAGGAGAGATGATGCAGGGCGGTGGTGACACGCACAAGCTCGGGGCTGGGGCAGATCTGGGCGCTGGGCCTGGCTCCTTCTTATACTGGCAATGTAACCTAGAGGAAATTAGTCTCCCTCCCTAAGCTTCAGTTTTCTCTGCAAAACTGAGAGCCACAGAGCATCCGCCTCAGAGAATTGTGAGATCTAAATGGGATGATGCATATAAATGCCTCAAGTAAAATAAGCCCTCAGTACATGTTAACTCCTTACTGCAGTGACCGCATGGAAATGTGCCTAGAGAAGGGCCTGACACACAAGGCAACTTACAGACCATGTCGGTCTCTCGCCCCCATCCTCCTGGACTGACTCGAATGCAAATGTGGCATCATTAATACCGCTTTGGGCGGGATGGCATAAGGTTAGGGAGAATTCTCCCATACCTGTACCCCTTTCCTTGTCTTCTCACTGCACTCCATCCCCCTGGTTTTCCCATACAACACATCACTCTTCCCAGTGACAGACACACATGCCACTCGGCCATGTAATCCAATCAGCTACAGGGGGATGGATTCTTGGCCGGAGCTGACTAGCATTTGCATTCTCTTCACGCAAGCTGCATCAAAGGGCATCTGGAGGCAAAGTACCTCCCCAGCTGTGACAGACAATCAAGCAGAATGACAGAGCCAGGTGCACTTACTGATATTCCCAGCGCTGGCACCAAATTACAGCACATTAATGCCAACTTCTGAGAAAGTCTCAGATTTATGTGGCTTCCAGTACATTTAGTGAGGATAACTTTTAAGTTTTAAAGGAAGAACAATTTAGCAAGCAGACAGCACCGGGTTTTAAGGTTTTTATTACACAAAGCAAACACCTGAAATTTACCCCAGGCCTGTGGTGTGGCACAGACAGCCGTGGTTTTCAAACTACAGGTCGCGACCCATTAATCGTTCATGAAATCGAGTGGGTTAAGACCAGCATTTTTACAAAAAAGAATAGACTAGAATAGAAAATATCTATTCTAGAGTACTATGCATATAAGGCTAGGTGCTTTTGGTGATACTTTCTAAAAAAGACATATATAGATAGGTGGATAATTGGATAGATTGCAAGGTAAATGGTTTTGTTACTGTTGGCCATAGTCAAAATAGTTTGAAAGCCATTGAAATACTAGACATACAGACATACATATGTGCATTTTAATAAAACAAATGAAAACACCCACTCTGGATTAAAGAATTATATGAAGATAATGGGAAACCCAAGTCATTCAGCCAATACCTTCTGTTCATAATGGCATAATTTTATCACAAAAAGTGTGTGAGGGAAGGGGAAGAAAGGAAGGGAAGGAAAGAGAAAGGGCAGTGGTGGGAGGGAGGGAAAGACTACTGAAGAGTGTCCTCACATCTTCAGTGACCTCAGGGCAGTTCCTCCCCCTGGTAACTGGAGCTGTATCAGTGAGGAAGAAAAACTAGCTGATTGGATTCAGCTCCTCTGGGTCCCAGCTAATGAAGTAGACTTGATTTTCAGTTTCTAAAGAGTAAAGACCAAGTCTTTAACTTCTTTTGACTCTCTTACAGTGTCCTATCACCATAAGGGTTTGAAAACTTTGTGTTAACCTAAAAGTCTGTACAGGACACAGTGGTGGACTTGTTGAGCTAGTTCTTTGTTAATGTCTTGATAGAACGCACCCATAAGGTTTTCAGGAATTTTCTCTGAGTTCACATAAAGTGCCTTTTGTGTGATGAGTGCAGTAGGATCTCCAGGCAATTCACAGAAGAGAAAGGTTTCAGCACTTAGGTGAGAACCAGGGGTAGGTAGATGAAGCATAAAGGGCCAGGCAGCTCCTATAGATCAGTGCTGAACCATGAGTGAGAAGCCTGAGTATCATCAATTCCAACTCCAGGGGTTAGTTCTATGCTTCTACCTGTGAGTGTGTACAAAGAGGATGTATACATATGTACTTTTAAGCATGTTTTAAAATAGCAAGGCTCTCTAAATGTCCACCGAGAAGAGATTGTCTCAACAAATTATGATACCTACCTCCACACAGTGGAGTACTATGTAGCTGTGGAAAAGAATAAGGAAGCTATTTATGAATGGATATGGAATGATCTCCAATAGGCAGAAAAAAAATGAAATCACTATAGTTTAAAAAAAGAATATGTATCACTGTAAAGGGTCACGCGAGCTTCAGAAACTCTCATAGCGTCAGCTGAGGTGATCACACCTCAACTGTTCCCTCTGCCCAAACCTGGCTCAGTCCCTTCTGGTCCACAGGTTGTTATACTGGTTATTTACTGTAGTGAATCACCCCACAACTTAGCAGCTTAAAACAATAGTAAGCATCATTATCCTGTAGGTTAAGAATTCAGGAGCAGCTGATCTGGTGGTTCTGGCTGATAGTCTCTCATGGGTTTGTGGTCTACATGTCAATTGTGGTCAACATGTCAGGCAGAGTCTGGGCAGGGTGCATCTGGTTGAGAAGACTGGCCGTGCTTTCCATGCTGAGGCAGGGAGAACAGTGGTGAGGGTTGGGGGCTGCAACTAAGCCTTATCAGAACAAGGGCATCTCTTCTGTTCCAGAGAACTCCTGAGGAGGAAATTCTATTACCCAGATCAATGTCCCCTCTGGCTGCAGTCTATTTTCTTTTATTATGTCTACCCTGGGCATGGAATATGTGCTCATTATTGACCGAGTATCCCTTTTACACTTAATGATTAATGTTTTTGCTCCCTTTTTCTTGATAGAATTAAATAATCTTATTCCTATTATATCTTTTTCCTTCACCTTCTTTTCATTATTTCCCTATTTGCATGGATGAAAATGAAAATACAGCATGGAAATCTGAACTGTATTCCCTTGCATCACTGGTATACATTAAATTGTTGGCGTCAGGCAGTATCTTTGTGTGTCCTGTCCTCCACACCATCACAGCCTCCTAAAACATCTTGTCCACAGTTCTCTGTATCTTTCACAATATGCCTTCATCATCAGTGGAGCAAACTAATTTAATTGTGAAAGGAAGTGGTGCCAAGAAGTGGTTTGAGGACTCTGGACTTTCCGTAGCCACCAGCCCCCATCTCCATCAACCTTAGAGCTGCCCCAAAATAAATGCGCAATCTAACTGAATCTAGCTTCTGTTAAGCTTCCTAGCCCCTTCTACCAACAACGTTTTCATCCCCAAAACCAGGAGTGGCTGCTGGTTTGGGTACGCTGTAAGATAAACCATCCCTTTGACTTTTCAGCTTCTACTCACTGAGGGGAGCATTCTAGAAGGAAATCTCTAGAGAATGAAGGATGTGTCTTTAAAACCAGTGGCTCTTATTCAGTGTGTCCAGTGCCTTCAACCTAGGCTGCCCTACCCACACCCTGGAGAATCAGTCATATGACAGAGAGAGCTCCAGTCTCCCAGCCCTATTCAGGGCAAAATGGTCTTTCCTTCTTCCTGCTTTTTTCTCCTCTTTTCTTGTGTTGTTCTTGAATCCCTGGACCATGAACTTGGCTTCTCCCATTTGACTCTTAGCATTCTCTTAGACCGATGTTATTTTACCTCCAGCTTCCCTCACATGTAAGTACCCCAGAAAACTACTTTGCCTATTAAGTGCCAGAGCCGGAGCACTTTCAGTGGCTGCATGCCTGGCCATTGTCAGATCTCATAAATTCATTAAAGACAGCTGAACAAAAAGGAAACTGAGTCATGGGCAAGTTTCAAATTTCAGATTATTATGTCTCTGAAACTAAAAGGGCATCCCAAAGACAGGTTCCAGTGTAAACTTTTTCTTCTCTCCCTCTCTTTTTCTTTTTTTGTAGAGAAAGAGCACATGCACACACGAATGGGGGGAGGGGCTGAGGGAGAGGGAGAGAGAGAATCTTAAGCAGGCTTCACACTCAGTGTGGAGCCTGGCATGGGGCTCAATCTCAAGAACCTGAGATCATGACCTGAGCCAAAATCAAGAGCCAGATGCTTAACTGACTGAGCCACCCAGGTGCCCCCAGTGTAAACTTCTAATGGGGCTCTCAATTCCTCAAGGCAACTGTGCTTTCTCAAGAGTCAGCAACTTTTCTAACAAAGTCCAAGCCTTTCTGGGGTTGGTAACACCTATGTATGACATTTAGGACTAGTCATGGGCCCTGCTTCAATTTCAAATACAGTCCCTAGAAGTCAGAAGTTTTAAAAAATAATCTCCCAGTTCCACTGTCCTTCTGATTTGTTAAGCAGGGGAGATCTCCAAGATAATATGAGAAAACTCATTCGCAGAAAAACTTCAGGAATTTTGTTCTTTTCTATTTACCATGTTTCTCCTTTAGTCTCATCTTTCCAGCCACTCTCACTACCTCCGAAGACTTTGTCTTTGAATCAATGATTCTAAGAATTGCTCTTACTCCTCCAACATCTATATGCTTAATCATTTTCTAGGTGGAAGATGTGTTTTGTGGAGCTTATCCATGGTGAGGAATAAGGAGATGGCTGTAGCTAACCTGTCCTGGTCACTTTAGAATTGGGTTGTCTGTTGGGAGGATGTTTGACAAGGAAAGCTTCCCTTTGGTCAACTACCACAGGGGAGCAAGTGGTAGAATTTGGAAGAAACGTTCATATCTCTGATTCTAGATAGGAAATTAAAGAACTGGACATCACAATAATTTTTTATCCCTTCTTGTGGAAGATCTGTCTTTAAAAGAAGATGGTCATGAGAAATGATCAGCTGGCTACATGGCTGGCATACATTCCAGGCAAAAGTTGAGGACAACTTATGGAGGCTTGAAGGAACACATTTAATAGGATAGCGATAAATGGCATTCCTGAAATGATGAGAAGGGAGAAAAAGTCCAAGAAAAACTATAATATCAAAGATTATAAATGGTACTAGGCATGAATAAGAAAGATGAAGTATCAGGAAGTCCAGAGTCAGCACTCTCACAGAGGGGTTATTAATGTTATTGAGGGGACGGCTCATAATTTTCAGGAAGAAATAATGGGAAAGACTCAGAACAATATTTATGATTCCCAAAGTCTGATAAGCTCAAAACAGATTGTTACAGTAATTCAATATTTTAATAGAAGATAAATGCATTTGTTTGTGAATACTCCTCTCTAAAAGATTTGGGATCACAAGGTAAATAGAATCTTAGAGGTATTGTTAAAATTGGCACAGAGATTACTTGTATTCCTGGGACTTCCACTATTCAGATAACTGTGGGAAGTCTTCTGGTTAAAGCAGAGCATCTCATAAATTCCTAATACCCCTTGCTAACAACACCTTTTTTCAGAAGCAGATGGATCAATAAAGCCAATACTGACCAATGCTTAATTCCAAGAAAAAAAGGTAGAACTTGTTGATAAAGTAGAAGTGAGGTCAACCTTGGGAGACAGTAGCTAGTGGACATTTGTTGTTCTTCAGAGTTCTATTCCTCCCACTACAGGTGATTGCACCCAATTCCCTGTGGAGTGATTATATCCCCACATTGAGGGCAGTCTTACTGGGCATGTTAAGCAGGGTTCCCTGCCTGCCCCTGGCCAAGGGATAGGTGTCAGACAGTTAAGTCAGTCAGATGCACTGTCTCTCCTAGAACTTTTGATCTTAAGTAAATTGACACAAGGAGAGAATAATTCCTGCTGAGTGAACCCTTGGAGCTGCCTTGGTTCTATCTGTTTCACAGCCTGGTTCCAAAACTTCTCATCAGTCTTGAGCTTCAACTCTCCCAACAAATTCCATTTCTGTATAACTTAGCCATTGTCTGTTTCTACTGCTACTAACCTAATAACTGTGCTGAATATGACATCTATATACTCCTTATTGAATATGACACTCCATATCATCTTTGTGATAACCCAGAGTAAAACAGAGGGAACAGTGAGGTATCTATCTGATATCTCAAAAACTCAAAGAAGAGATAGGTATGTTGATATAGCTCAGAGCCTATCAAGGGGTAAGTGACTTATGACTCTACAAAAAAAGAAATCTGAAAATATGATTTTAGGGGTGGCTGGGTGGCTCAGTCGGTTAAGCATCTGCTTTCAGCTCAGGTCATGATCTCAGGGTTCTGGGATTGAGCCCCGCATCGAGCTCCCTGCTCAGCCGGGGAATCTGCTTCTCCCTCCCTCTGCCCCTTCCCCCACTTGTGCTCTCTCACTCTCAAATAAATAAATAAAATCTTTAAAAAAAGAAAATATGATTTTTAAAAATGATCTTTGTGTAAAAGAAAAGAGAAAGGAATGTAAGGAAGCAAATGAGTGTATAATGGGCCACTTCAATGAAATCAGATTGTGAAAGATCATACACAGACAGGGTCAGAGAACAGTATATTGCTAAGGGGCAAAAAAAGGTTGGTATAAAAGAGTTAAAATTATAGCTTGAAGGCTTGAGCTGAGAAAAAAATGAATGGAAAAAAAGTGAGAGGCATCAAAATGGTTTTTTGTTGGATATGACCAGAGCAAAGTGGCCAGAACAATGTACTGAGTCTGATGTTCTAAGGCTAACAGATGAAGGTGGGGGGGGGGGGGGCGTGGATTGGAGAACTTCCTCACAACTCTTGCTTCCATCTTCTCTATGAAAGTGAAAGATCTTCAAAGCTGAAAGTGTGGAACAAACATGGTTAAGAGGTAATTGAAGTCCAAGATAGGAGCCAAGATAGTAAGGGAACAGGAAGCCTCTGTTAAAGACTTCATTCTTCAGACCTGGCTAAATTCTATCCCAAGGTGCTGAGAGACGCAACCAAAGAAATTATAGAATTGCTGCCAGTAATTTTTGGAAAATCAAAAAGAATGGAAAAGGAGCCTGAAAATTGGAAATGGACAAAGGACTGTATTTCTGAAAGGAGGCAGAGTAGTATAATTTGGGTTTTGGAAACTACAAAATAGTCAACTTAATGTGAAGCCTGGTTACTTCAGAATTACAAGACTGAGATCACATGTGCAGGTGGCATAGTGATCGTCACAACTTATATAGATGAAGCGTCTCATGCAATCTATCAGAATAACATGGAAAACTGGACTAAGGGTACTAACATGTGGATTTCTAATTGGTTGAAAGCTGCTATCCAATGAGTGTTGAATGATCACTCAGTAGTCTTCTGGAGGGCAGGATCTTGGGCAATGCTGCAGGATCCAGTCCTTGCCCATCTTATACAATATTTTATCAACAAAACACAGAAGCCACTTTTGGCTGGCAGAGCTAGAAGGAATATAAAATATATTGGATTTATAATGAGCCTAAAAATAATCTCTATGGATCATTTATGTACAGAAATGCATGGACATTTTGGGAGGATGTTTATCAAGGTTGTAGAAAGATATGCACCAAGATATTCATAATGATTAACTTTGGGTGGGTGGCATAATAAAATTTTTAATGTTCTTCTTTCTGTTTATCTATATTTTATGACTTTTTTGGTAATGTAGAAGCATTCCCTTCATAATAAGAAAAAATAATAAAGAGACTTATTTCAAAAAGAAAAAAATCCATTGGCTGGAACAATATAAAAACACACCAGATGCAAGTTAACGTAAGTAACCGTTAAGTCTCCGTCGAAGTGAAAACGATTTTATAGAAGCATAAAATGGAGGAAAGATGGGTGTGAGAATGGTTTATTTGAAAAATATTTGGAAGTCTTGTGTCAAAACTCAATGTATGCCAAAAGGGTAAACTGATGCAATCACAGGCAGTGTTAACAGGATATAAAAGTCTGGAAGAAAGGAAGTGATGGTTGCAGTGAATTGGGGTCAGATCCCATAGGGAGCACTGTGTCTAGTTCTGAGCTCCATACACTAAGTGAATATAGATGGCCTAGAGAGAGGTCGGAAGAGGTTCAGCTGAACAGTGACAGGTTTGAGGACATGCTACCTGCGAACATGTGACCTCCATTAATTGTTCTAAGTCAGAGAAGCTTTTTTTTTTTTAAGATTTTATTTATTTATTTGACAGAAAGAGACACAGCGAGAGAGGGAACACAAGCAGGGGGAGTGGGAGAGGGAGAAGCAGGGTTCCCACGGAAAAGGGAGCCTGATGCGGGACTCGATCCCAGGACCCTGGGATCATGACCTGAGCCGAAGGCAGACAATTAATGACTGAACCCCCCAGGCACCCAAGGTCAGAGAAGCTTTAAGGGATGATAGCTCTCAGCCACAGCTCAGTCAGTACTCAGACAGGACAGAGCAGAATCAATAGACAAGATAAACCCATCATGGAGTGGCTGTGTTTGGGGAGATTTCTAGCATCTGGAAGCACAAGAAGAAAGATTGAGAACAGGAACACCTGGCAGATGACAATAGACAGAGATTCAGGAAAACAAGTATTATCAGGGTTATCTCAGAGCACAGAATGGGAGCCTAGTCATACTCTGGAACTTAGAAAGAGCTGTCCAGTTCTTGAGCAGTTGGAGTGCCAGGCAGGCAACAAAAGAGAGAACTCAAAAATGGGGATCAAGAGAAGGATTTAATTAGCACCAACTAGTGGTTCTCAAAATGTGGTTCAGACTACCAGCACCAACATAACCTAGGAACTAGTTAGAAATGCAAACTCTCAGGCTGAGTCCTGAATCAATTAGAAGCATCCAGCAATCTATGTTTGAATAGACCCTCTGTGATTCTGATGCATACTCGAATTTGAGAACTACTGGCTTAGTGATGAAGTATGTGAACTCTAGAGCCAGAATGCCTGGGTTTAAATCCCAGCTCTGCCAGTAACTAGCTATGTGATCTCAATTTTCTCATCTGTAAAATGGGAATAAAAATAGTACCTACCTCATAGGGTAGTTCCCAGTATTAAATGGGACACACGCTCGTGTGTGTGTGTGTGTGTGTGTGTGTGTGTGTGTGTGTGTATCATCCTGATTGACCTGCAATGAGGGGCAAGCATTTCCAGATGTGGACACCAGGGAACTCAGAGAATCAGATGGGAGAGTGTGATAACTGGCTTTAAATGTTGACTCTGAGAAACAAACTGAGGGTTTTAGAGGTGAGGGGGGTAGGGGGATGGGTTAGCCCGGTGATGGGTATTAAGGAAGGCACGTATTGCATGGAGCACTGGATGTTATACACAAACAATGAATCATGGAACACTACATCAAAAACTAATGATGTACTGCATGGTGACTAACATAATAAAAAAATTATAAAAAAAAATAATAAAAAATAAATGTTTGAATGCTGTGCTGCCCTATCCCATATTGCTCCTAAAATACAAAAACAAAACAAAACAAAACCTATGGGTAAAGGACAAAATATAGAGTGTTTTTTTTAAAAAATTTAATTATTCATTTGACAGAGAGAGAGCACAAGCAGAGGGAGCAGGAGAGGGAGAAGCAGTCTCCTTACTGAGCAGGGAGCCTAATGTGGGACTGGATCCCAGGATCCTGGGATCATGACCTGAGCCAAAGGCAGACGCTTAACCAACTGAGCCACCCAGACGCCCTAGAACATTTTTGATTTAAGACAAGGAAGAACTTTAAAAATTGTTAGAACTGTTCAGGGATGGAAGGAGACATCTCCAAAAGAAGCAGGCTTTTCCCCACCGTACATATGTAGTCTGAGACAGGTCATTATTTGCAAGAGATATCCTGAAACAGATTTCTTAATTGGAAGGGAAGTTAGAGTCTCAATGATTTCTTCTACTCTTTAGAATCTGGGAGTCTAGATCATTGAGCATTTAGAAATGCAATAGGCCCCTCCTTCCTCCCCTTATGAATGCAGTTGCTATTAGCATACATGCTCCCACCCCCCACCCCCTCACTATTTTCTTTTGGCTCATATTTATTTCAGCTTTGGAATCCAGATGTGACCTAATTTTGAATCTGGAATGAATTAACATGTAACAAGAGAAGTTATTGTTATATTAATTACTGCCTTTTTGTTTGTTTTTTCCTCCTTACTCTAGACTTTTGGAAAGAAACAAAAGGGGATTTTATCCCCTTCTCCCCACAAACAAAGGCTAGGCAGTTAGGCCTTTATTCTTACTTTCAAAGAGGAATTAACATTTGTTTTATATGTCTCAGTGATGCTACACACACACACACACACAGAGAGAGAGAGAGAGAGAGAGAGAGAGAGAAGGAAATCTTCAGATACTAGAAAGACAGACAAGGCCTGAGGATCATCCAGCATGGAGAAAGCCTTTTGTGTTACAAAGATAAAAGAGGAGAGTATTTCTTATTGGATTCCTTGGTTTCCAGAATACTAGGAGAGAAGTAGGGCTGTGGGTTATCATGGGGCAGAGTTCAACCTACAGGACCTGTGTGATGCCTGCAGAGGCCAGATGCCAAACGACTCTGCTGGCTTTCACAGCAGAGCTGGGACCTTATGTCCAGACCTCTAGTGAGGGTAGAGATCTGCTGAAACCTGTCTAAAGTGGCCTCCCCAGCAAACAGGGGAGCAGTCCACAACAAGAGCGATACGCAGGAAAAGGCACAGTGACGTTGAAGGTAACCAGTGGGAAATGATAACCAGGTGATTTTCTTGTCTCCCCCTTACTCCACCACACACACACCTTTTGAGACACATCTATAAGGAGCCACTGTCCAGGTGTAAGCCAAAGGAAATGACAGACATTCGAATCTTCTACATGATACAAAAGGGGGAAGGATTTCTTATTTCTAGGAGAATCAGAACACGTTTTATACTGACTGGGTTTATTAAAACAAGATCCATCATCTGAAGTCATAGTGAGTGGGTTAAAAGTTACAAGGTGGCTGAATAAATTAAAAACCAATTTCTTTTAACAAAAGTGCAAGTCAATAAAATTTCCTACAAAAATAAACAAACAAGCACCATAATCTCAAAACAAGGTTATACAACCAGAAGCAATAGCAGTTAGCAGCTCAGAAAAGTTTCTTATAAATGAACCAGCCAGGACTGAATTCTATGATGACAAGACACAGAACAAGAGTATATTTGAAGGGCGCCTGGGTGGCTAAGTCGTTAAGCATCTGCCTTCGCTTCATGGTCCCAGGGTCCTGGGATCGAGCCCCGCATCGGGCTCCCTGCTCAGGGGGAAGCCTGCTTCTCCCTCTCCCACTCCCCCTGCTTGTGTTCCCTCTCTAGCTGTGTGTCTCTCTCTGTCAAATAATAAAAAAAAAAATTTAAAAAGGGTATATTTGACAATTTTTAACAAAACTTTACTCAAAGTTTTATTTTCTCAGATCTTCAAATATCTGATCTGAACATATTCTTTTATCTTCATTTGTATAAAAGCTTTATTCTCAAAACCTTATGCCAATACATCAAAGTTTCTCCTTTCCTCAAGGTTCCTACTATTAAAACTTTGTGACCTTTCGTTTCACTTTAGTTTCTGAATTTAAAAACTTGGGGGGCTTTGAATTTTCAATTCTACAGTGGCCTTGGAGAGCATGTTATCCCACTACTGTTTATACTCTTGGAAAATATAAGACATTACGGTTAGGACATTATAATTATCTACCGTATATTAAATATCTTTTAAAAATGCTCGTAGACCTAGCAGTTCTAAGGAAATTATTGGGCAAGAACACAAAGATGTAGGTACAAAGAAGTATTTTTAATAGTTAGAAGAAGAAAACTAATTCAAATATTTAGTAAGAGATTGGCTGAGCAAATCTAGGTATATTCAATTAAAGGTAATGTTATGCAGATAATAAAGATGATGTAAATACACATTGACATAAAAAGGTATTCAGATTATATTGTGAAGTTTAAAAAGTAGATTACTAAATAGCTTTCCGAGCGTGGAAAAAAGTCCAGAAGGTTACACACCAAAATGTTCACAGAAGTTGCAGTTCTTCACAGTAGGATACATTCATTCTTCCTGTTTTCTTCTCTCTATTTTCTAATGCGGCTACAGTAAACATGCCTTCCTTGTGTAATTAAGAATTAAAGGAACACTACGTGAAAGAAAAAAGAATACTTTTACTTCTTATCATGAAGAAACACTCCTTTAACCCTATATTGCTTCCAGTTTCTGTCCCATCTCCTGTTTCCATTGATAGCCAATCTTTGCCCACTTTTTCTGCATTAGTCCCTCTATTTTCTCTTGAGTTCCCTCCCTACACTCCACCAACACCACCACTGTCTGTGTCACTGGTCACCTCCGCACTGCCCCTTCTGCTGGCCTCCTCCTCCTCTCTCCTCAGCTGGGACAGAGCCCATCACAACTGCCTTCTTCCAACTCCTTCTCACTTGGTACCAGCAGACCTCTCCCTCTCCTCTCTCTCTCTCTCTCATCCCCTCCACTGACAGCTCCTCTCCCCTCTCCCCTGCTGAGGCCTCCTCATCTCCCTGACCTCAGATACCCACATTAGTATCTCCCTGAAATCCCTGACCTTTAGAGTCAGCTGCTTCTTCTACTTGAATATCTAAAAGATATCTCAAACGAATACATCTAAAACAAACTCTGGATTTCCTTCCACTGCTTCCATGCTATTCATCCTCTACCCTCATATCGATTAGCACATCTTGAAAGCTCTGCCTTCACAGTATCTCACGGATCTGACCACGTCTCAACCACGTCTACCCCGACTGCCTCAGTCCAAGCCGCACCGTCGGTCTCTGGGTAGAACTTTGGCAAAAGCCTCCTGTGTTCAGCGTGTCCCAGGCTCCCTGACCTCCTCACTGCTTCTTGAATAAGCCACCTTCACTCTGGACTCCTGTCCTTTGGATTTGCTATTTCCTCTGCCTAGAATGTTCTTCCCCCATACATCCCCTGGCTCCTTCTCCCACTTTGTTTTGATTTCTGCTCAAATGTCCTTTATCAGAGAGGCCCTTCCTGGCCACCCTATTTAAAATATCACAGCCCCATCCCACCTCTATCTCGTGTCTTGCCTCCTTCTGCCCTGGCTGGCCCACAGTTCTTGCTGCCGTCGAACGTCCTCGCCATGTATCTGTTACTATCTGTCTGTCCCAGCAGATCATACGCCCCATGAGCACAGGGATTTGTCTGGTTTGCTGCCGCACTGCCACCACCGAGAAGAGCAAAACCCGAGCCAGGGTAAGTACTCGATAAATATTTGTAGAAAGAATGACTTGCCTGAGCTAAGACTTTTTTTTTTTCCCTTTGTAAAAAGGACCTCTTCTTACATTCTCTGAATTCTTCAACATCTTTGGGGTGGAGGGATGAAGTGGTGTTCGAGCGAGGCAGAGCAAGGGAAAGGCGCTGTACCCCTTCTTCGGGGAGTCTCAGCCAACTGCAGAGATGCTAGAGTGACAAGAGGAGGAGCACGGAACAATGGAAACTGCTTAGAAATGTTCCAGAACTTCCAATCTGCGTGGGGACCTCTTGGCCTTGGCCTTGATCCCTGATAGTTCCCATTGAACACTTTGGCTTAAAAATGGAAGGAAGGAAAAAATACTTCTGAGCAGCAGCTAGATCATAAAGGAAGATGAGCTCACAGCCATGAAAACTCCAGACAAGAAGAGCCAAGGGTGTCTTGTTCTCGTTCCTCTCCTCCTCTTTGGGGGCACCTAGGCTTCTGCAACCACTGTGTCCTGATTCTGGTTCCCTTTGTCCAGCCTTGTTTGCCTGAATCCCCTACACAGTACCTGGTTTACACCTAACAGCAGAAAGCACCCTTCTTCCTCCTTCCTTGGTAACTCACTACCTTGTCTGACACGACACCCAGCATCTTGGTGGACTATGTCTGTCTCTTTTGGAAAACAAAGGTCTGGAAATTATTTCAAGGGCTCAACAAAGTTGAAAAATGCCTCATAGCCCTTACAGCACCCGTGGGGGCTTTCTGTCATCACTTTAGTAATGTAGGGAAGTAAAATACAAAGCAGAGTCCAGTGATGGGAACTTAAAGGCAGGCTGTGCCTTTGATTTGCCTGAGTCTCTGATATTGTGAGCGGAGGGCCAGGGGCCACGGACAAGGTGCTGTCTCTCCCTCAGTTATCAGTAAATGAATGTGAACAAACGGCTTCCTCTCTTTCCACAGACCCTGGAGGCTTTTATTTACTCAAGGCAGCATTGTCTTTTGGTCTGAGTCTTGGATGTGTTCATATGTTTTATTTGAAAATCTGTTCAGACACAGACCTAGGGAAGAAGCTGCCTTACCTGAGGAATAGTAAACTCCAGCGTTTGCAGCATATTCCAGAGCCTGAGAGGAGTCTCCTCCATTTCTGAGAATACTGCCAGGGGCGGTAACTTTATTATGCTATTCTGTGAGAAAATGATTTCCTATCTTTCCCTAACTTACTTTTGAGTTTATGTAATGCTAAGGGTGCTGATGTGGTTAGTTTCAGAGAGAGTACTCACGTACTCTTTCTGTTATCAGTCAACACACACACACACACACACACACACACACACACACACACACACACACACTTACATACAGAACACCTACTACAAGCCTCACACCAGGCTGAATTTGGGGATATAAAGCTGAGAAGAAAAGTCCGTGTGAATGTTGCCATCCAGCGAGATGAACTACTAAACTGGGGGATCAGAAGGCAGAATTGGTTGGATTTCTGGCTGGATTTTTTTAGCTGCATAATGCTGGGATGCACGTTCAAGAATTCAGGAGAGCAAATGTTCAGAAAAATGCCTAGAAGATGGACACTCTTGTGAACAGCAACTCTCATTTTGCATGTAATAAGGTATTTAGTACATTATCCCATTCCATTTCTAGAACAGTTATTGAACACTTGCTGATGTGTATGAGGCACAGTCCACCATGATTGTCACTGAGTGGTAAAGGCAGAGAGGATTTTAAATTTTTCTGTTTGCTTTTCTAGTTTCCAAATTTCTCACAGTGAATATGCACTGCCTTTCAAAAAAGAGGAAAATGTTATTTACTAAATTTAAATTCTCAGGCACCTGGGTGGCTCAGTCAGTTAAGCGTCTGCCTTCGGCTCAGGTCATGTTCCCAGGGTCCTGGGATGGAGCCCCTCATCGGGCTCCTTGCTCCTCGGGGAGTCGGCTTCTCCCTCTCCCTCCGCCTGCTGCTTCCCCTGTTTGTGCATGCTCTCTCACTCAAATAAATGAATAAAATCTTAAAAAACAATTTAACTTCTAAATACAAGCAAAAGTGTTATGAGACAGGCCCTCATTTATTACTATGAGAGTGTACATTGCTAGACACTTTCTGGAAAGCATTTAGCAATGCAGCAGACGCTTACAGCGCCACATACCTGTACCAGCCCCTGTCCATTTGCCCCCAGGTCACTTCTGCCTTTGGCTGGTCTGCTCTGAATTTCAGAGAGCTGCTGCCTGGGGGTCATGTGCTTGATTCCCCAGTCACTTGGCTGAGGGGGATACTAGTGGGAAGCTGGGGGGTGGGAGTAAAGGAGAAGGCAGCTCCCCTCCCTCTTTTTACCTTGGGTGGCACTTCCAAAATCCAGGGCTAGGGATCCACCTCCTGCCCACCAGGCCTCTTGTGGTTCTAGATTCCCTCAGGTGCTCACAGGGGTAGTAGTGACTTCAACCCTAAACTCCGGCTTACCTCACTTGCCCTGAGTGACTCCACAGCTATCACCCATGTGAACAATTTTTTGCATGAACTTCCCCATTGTCATAAAAACTTGAGTGTTTTTTGTTTTCCTGATTGGACTCTGACTGATGCTCCATCGGACCCACCACTGACTTCCAGTAATCTCTCATAGGGGAACAATCGGAGATGATGACATCAAAGATTTATATAAAAGAATGTCCATCGTACCATTATCATTTGGAAAAAAATTAGAAACAACATAAATGTCCAACAGGAAGTGTTGTGGGTTGGATTGTGTTCCCCAAGAAGATATGTTCAAGTCCCAATCCCTAGTACCTTTGCATGTGACCATATTTGGAAATAGGGTCTTTACAGGTATAATTAAGAGTAGCCATACTCAATTAAAGTAGGCCCTAATCCGATGAATGGTGTCCTTCTAAGAAGAGGGAAATAGGGATACAGACACACGGGAGAGAAGCCATGTGATGATGGAGGTGGAGACTGGAGAGACACAGCTACAAGCCAAGGAACATCAAGGACTGCTGGCCGCCACTGGAAGCTACAGGAGGCAAGGAAGGATTCTTCCCTAGAGCCTTCAGTGGGAGCATGTGCCTGCCAACACATGGGTTTTGGACATGGGGCTTCAGAACAGTGAGAGAATACATTTCTGTCATTTTAAGCTACCCAGTTTGTGGTAATTTGTTTAGTAGTCCAAGAATAAATGTTTTAGAAGAACTAAGTGCTATATATATATATATATATATATATATATATATATATATATATATAAAATATATTAAAAAAACATAAAACTTGATGAGGGAATTTATTTAAAATGCATGTTCCTGGGTCCTAGATAGTCTGATGCATTAAGTCTGGCTTAGCAGCCAGTAATATGTTCTAGAAATCTTAGCCAACATCAGCTGGCAGGCTGCTCAGCTACCTCTGGCTAGAGTCAATCACAGTTGGTCCTTAATCTTGTTCTCTGAGATATCATTTAAATTATTTGAGAGAGAGGCCACTTTTCTTGGTTTCCACTCTTAAGTAGTCTCAAACTTCAATGGAGCCTTAATTTCCAGCTAATTAACCTGTCAGTCTTACTTAGAAGAAGTTAGTTTCCTTCAATCAGAATTGGGAAGATGGCATTGATGCCTAGAGAGGTGTTTGCCAGCTTTCTGAAAGTCTTAGATTAGGCCCTTCTGATCCCAAATTATAGAAATCAAACCTAGCTAACCTAAACATAAGGAAGTAAATAACAAATAAATAAGGAAATCCCCGGAAGAGTTGAACAACCTGCCTGAAGGAGGGCTGGACCCAAGGCAGATCCAGTCATTAGCATTAGCGACAGTTCCAGACCACTACCCTCATTCAACACCAGGAACTCCTGATATCTGTACTTCTCAGTTTAAACTTCCAAATACTGCAGAGAGAAATCTTATTGGCTCCATTTAGCTCAGAGGTCCCCTGTATCAATCACCTATGCCTAACAAAGAATAGGGTTACGCAATTCAGACACAGGAGTTGGGAGCCCAACCATGTGGTAGGGGCCAGTTCCCTGAGAAGGGAGACAAGAGAGTGAAAACTGCCCCAAGAAGCTGCCACTCTCCTGACTCCCTTTCCCAGCTCCTACCCTGAGTTCCTCTGTGAGAACAGATCTTAAACCTTCTCCTAGGATAGACCAGTTCTGTCTTCCTTGCCTAGTCACACTCCATTCCAAACCAACTTATTTCTGAAATGTCTCTTGAGTTCTCTTTCTCACAGCTCTCATCCATGTCAAATTTGGATTCTTGTTCATCTTGCACACTTAGGCACTTCTGAGAAATCCCCTCTCTGGAGGGGATTCCTATAGGATCAATGAGATGATACTGCTCTTTAGATAAATGACACCAGGAAATCAGAGCCTGTATGTCTTGGTTTGGGATATTTTTCTAGTGGCGGTGATGGGTCGTGTTGAGTCATCCACACTAGTCTCCCTTGTGACCACTCTCACACACTGGAGAGCAAACCAGCTGACTAATGACAAAACGGGGCTTTTCCCAGTGGAAAGGCGGGGTGGCAGGGAGTGAAAAGTTAATCTAAGCACAATAGCACCTAAATGAAATGAGTTATCAGTTTTGAAAATGACATGTCTATACCAAGTTAACTCTCTTCTCTGCAGTATTGCTCTCAAGGATGAGCCAACCACACTGTTAAAAAAGCAGCTTCCTTGGGTACTTCATACTTTATTCTTTCTCCGCAGACAATACCCTAGCTACCACATACTGAAACATTAGCTGTAACAAAACAGCTCTTAAGAGTCATGTAAAGTTGGGGCACCAGGGTGGCTCAGTCAGTAAAGCCTCTGACTCTTGATTTCCACTCTGGTCATGATCTCGGGGTCATGGGATCGAGCCCTGCATTGGGCTTCGTGCTCAGTGGGGAGTCTGCTTGGGATTCTCTCTCCCTCTCCCTCTGCTCCTCCCCCTGCTCATGTTCTTGCTCTCTCTAAAATAAATAATTTAAAAAAAGTCACGTCAAGTTGCCACTGAATTCAGATATGTTGTCCTCTGAATTGAATTTTTAGAAAAAACATAATGGAAATGCTTAGCTTACACTAACTGTGTGCCTTTGGGGGCAGTTATATAACTTCTCTATGACTGTTTTCTCATCAGTGAGATGGTATAATAATAGCCCCTCCCTCAGGGGATTGTTGAGATGATTAAATAAGTATAAAAAAAATTAGAGCAGTTCCTGGCATGTGGTAAGTGCTCAATAAATGTTAGTCATTATAACCATTTCCTGACACCCTCAGGTAAAGTTTGATATGCCTAGTCTCTCTGAAAGCAGCCTGCACTGTAAGTATTAGTTTATGGCTTTTTTCACCCATACATGAGGGCATCAGGTGGGAGCCCCTTCATACTTGCATGTCCAGCACCCAAGGAGCCAATGAGGTCGGATGCCTGCATGAATGGCTGCTGGAGAACCAGGTGCATCATCAGGACCGGGATGCAATAAAAAGAATTGTGACCCCAAGATTCTTTAGCGTACGAGAAGAGTGAATGTGTTCATTGGACGGTTTGCCCAAAGGTCATAACGAGAGAGTGGAGAGGACTAGTTGGAGTTTTGTGTGACCTTGGGCAAGTTGTGTAACCATGTTCAGCCTCAGTTTCTGATCCAGACGTGTGGAGTGGGGCCCAAGCATTCACATTTCTAACAAGTTCCCAGGGTGATGCTAAAGGTACTGTTCTGGAAACCACAATTTGAGGACCTCTTATTTGTATCTTTCCTCTTCTAAAAGGCTGGTCTTCACTTATGGTCACTTAGAAAAGGGTCCATATCTATCAGTGAATTAATTTTGCTATAAGAGAAGAGCCTGGACTTTGGAGGCAGCCCCCACAGACCCTGCCCTTTGATGCTGAACCAGAATCTTCACTTCTCTCAGCCTCCATTCCTCATCTGTAAAATGGGAATCATAATCCCTATCTCATATAACTAAATAATGCGGGTAATAGGCCTAAACCATATTGGATATTCAATGAATATCAATTTCTTTAACTTTAAGGGTGTAAGCGACCTTACTCCCTTTCCTGATGTGTAATAGGCTGATTACCATTCAAAGTGTTAACCCTTCCAGGAATGCCCCGGATGGTAAGAGCAATTACTTATATTTACACAAGTCTTTACATTTATAAAATAAGTCAATAAACATTATCTTCTTTTTATTTTCGAAGTTCATAAACATTATCTTCTGAAGGAAGCCTGAAATCTACATTTTTAACCAACACCCAAGATAATTCTCATATGCACCAAAATTTGACAACAGCTAATATCTCATTTAATCCTCACAGCCTAAAAGACAGCATTGTTAATCCAATTGTATAGATAAGAAATGGGCTCCAAGAGGTTAAGTGACTTGCCGCAATAACCCAATGACACAATCCCAAACCTCTGGCTTATAAACCCAGTTCTTTAACACACAGATAAAAATCTTTACTGGTGGTATTTTAGGCATCAGGGACTGGAAAGTGGGGCAGATGTTTTTGCCTAGAAAAAGTATTCTTGGCATCACCTGATGCCTGATGTGTGATTTGCAGGGAGATTTGGGAGGCTGATTGGTCAGTCCACATTCGACATTGTCTGAGTATGTGGCAACTGTACCCTTAAGATAAGGAAGGAAGCACCTGATGCAGGTGTTCTGTGGCCTTTCAACTCTGAATGGCTGACCAAGTGCCAGGTGGTTTTCTGGAATGAAATATTTAGCGACCTTGCTGACAGACAAGCTTCCTCCTTTTCCATTCCTCCTTCGACTGCTCAAGCCTTAATAAGGGAAGGATGCAGTTGCTCCTAAATGTGGAAAAGTCTTAAAAACCTGGAAAAATCTTAACCCAGGAAAGAACAAATCTTGGCTTGGAGCTTTGTGAGTGGGTATGGCCATCAGCCAACACACCACCAGTTGGGTTATTTATACAGCAAAAGGAAATCATTTACTTGTAAGCTACCTTCTTTCAGCTTCTCCTAATCCTAAATGTCCCAGAAACCAAAAGGTGGAGTTGAAATTAATGAAAGAAAATATTTAGTAGACATTTACATAGCTTCACAAAAGTGAAATTCCTTGCACTTACCCCTATTAGAGTCTTACTGTTTAAGTGGCTATTTTTATTTATTTATTTAAGATTTTATTTATTTATTTGACAGAGAGAGAGATAGCGAGAGCAGGAACACAAGCAGGGGGGGAGTGGGAGAGGGAGAAGCAGGCTTCCCACTGAGCAGGGAGCCCAATGTGGGACCCGATCCCAGGACCCCGGGATCACGACCCGAGCCGAAGGCAGACGCTTAACGACTGAGCCACCCAGGCGCCCTAAGTGGCTATTTTTAATCGAGACTGACCTGCTTCTCTCTCTGACCTTCCCATCCCAGAACATCACTTGCTTCTGGGAAACTCCTCTTATGCTCCTCTGTATGGAATGTCCCTCAGGCTACTATGGAGATTTTTTGAGTACTTATTCATATTGAGCAAAGGATGCTTGAGAGTGAAACATAGCTATGGACAAGGGCACTGAAACTAGCTGTGATAGAAATTAATACTCAAGTTGGTATAGAGTTCGAAACAGTTTCTTATACTTAAGGACAGTCTGACCTCCGTGGTTGTGGCAGCAAAATCAAGTCAGCCAAAAATTTCCCCATGAGCTTTGGGAGGGAAATCCCACTTTCTCATAAAAAAAAAAAATGCAGTTTATCTCTTTTTGCTTCTAATTAGAAACAGAACATGATTTTTCTTGATGTTGAGATCCCAAGAATTCACAATAAGACCCACTGGGACTATAACACCTGTAACTCAGCAGTAAGATCTGCTGCTTACGGAAAAGAGCTTGAATAGTGTTATTTATACTAGACTGTGAAATACTTTAGGGTTCAAATCAACTTTATACCCTCCTTTCACAAGTGAGTATGTACCTAGATTATCGTGGGCAGTAACGACTCCCAGAGGAGCCAGTAACTGTAAAAGAGACCATTTTTGCATTACAGACAAGGCTAATATGTGGTGTTCACAGACTATGATGAAGTCAAATCAGAAACATTAAAACCAATTTCTGCAGTCTAGCGAATGAACCAAAACAAGAGTTTTTATAAGCCTGGTGCGAAAAGGAACGTGAAGGGGCCTCCTGGGAATATTCTTAAAATCACAAAAATATAAATCACAAACCATTATTTTCCTCACACACTGTGAATTTCTCTGGTTGGAAATGGAAGTTTTTGAGAGGAGTACCAACCAGTTCAGTCATTTGATATCCAAAGTAAACCTTGTCTCCTGGATGTGGACAAAGCCCTACTGGTCTTGAGCCATCTCCCTGCAGGTGTGCTATTTCTTTGCCAGCTGGAATTCTCAGTCAGGGAATCCAAGAGGTGAGTCAGTGTCCTTCTCTATTGGTTTCAGCACAATTTTATGTAGTACCAGACCTGTCCTGAATTGCACTATGAAATTACTGGGCTTGAACTCCAAACACAAGTGAATCTGACTCATGTCATGATAAGGAAGACAACAGTGGGAAGACTAGGTGCTGGGAGAATACAAATAATTGATGTATAATCCTGAAGTGTGAGCAACAGGTTCATTTATCCACCCATTCATCCAGGGAGTCTTTATTGAGCTCGTGGTCACAGGGGCATTGTATAACCCCAGAGCATGCCATTCACAAAGGTTTCCATGCTCTGGGTAAAGCTCTAGGGGAACAAGGTACAGTCCCTGCCTTCAAGGAGCTCTCAGTGCAGTGGGAGAAAGACACAGTGGTCAGGGAAGTACAATACAGGGTGGAAAGTCATAAGACAGCACAGTCAGCACTGGTGAACCTGGAAGGTGGGCATTTACCCAGCCTTGGGGGGATCAAGGGCAACTGCTTGGAGAAGGCTGCACCTGAGAACACTCCGAAGAAGCAGACAGGATCCAACCAAGCCACGAAGAGAAGGGAGAACCGTCCAGGGTGAAGACGCAACACATGCAAAGGTGAAGGGATGAGGGAGAGAAGGTGGGCTATCCAGAAGAAGTCCTTTTGGGTCAGCTGAGTAGATACAGGAGAGAAGAAAGTTGCCAAGAAAAGAAGAGGAGAGAAGGGGAAGGAAAAGGAGGAAAAGAAGGGGGAGGGAAAGGATGGGGAGAGCAGGAGAGGAGAGGAGAGAACACAGCCGTGTCCAAAGTTGACTCGGTTCTTACCCTTCCTGTGGCCTGGTGGTCAGCTTCCCTGGATCTCAGCATGTGGATTTTTTTTTTTTTTTGCATTAACATGTGACCACATTGTGCCTTACAATCAAAGGAATTCTAACCACATCAGGGGCTCTTGATAGTCAGCAGACTTAAATGCAAGTAGGCTTTTCTTTCTCTTTCTTTCTTCCTTCCTTCCTTCCTTCCTTCCTTCCTTCCTTCCTTCCTTCCTTCCTTCCTTCCTTTCTTTCTTCCCTTCTTTTTTTAAAGCATGTGGGTAATAAGCACGTGATTTGCCAAGGATAGTTCAGTGAAACTGCCATTTTGATACTCTGGGTTTAGACAACTACTCAGGACTGGAGGCAGAAACAGCTAGTTTTGCTCCTTTATTTACTGTCACTTTCTATTCAACACTCCCTCTGCTACTCACTCGCTAGGGTCTGCCCGCTTGAAGAAATGCTGGCTCTAAAGTCCTCCCTTCTGGTCTTGAGGCTCAACAGTTACACATCCATCTACTCGATAATTAGGGGAAATAGGGTTGCTGACTTTTCAAAGCCAGATTTCAACCTAATGATCAACATATTTTAGTGGGAAAAGTTCTACAAAGGAGGTTTTAAAAAATAAGTAATGAAACAAGCCTTATGTTTTCCTGGACAACAACTCTCTTATCTTCATAACTCCTATACCTAAAAAAAACCCAGCTCAGGGGCATCTGGGTGGCTCAGTTGGTTAAGCGACTGCCTTCAGCTCAGGTCATGATCCTGGAGTCCTGGGATCGAGTCCCGCATTGGGCTCCCTGCTCAGCGGGGAGTCTGCTTCTCCCTCTCACCCTCCTCCCTCTCATGCTCTCTGTCTCTCACTCTCTCTCTCAAATAAATAAATAAAATCTTTAAAAAAAAAAAAAACCAGCTCAATGAATAATAAGTGCTTAAGAACAATAATAACAAAAATAGTTTAACCCTACTTTGGAGAATTCATTCATTTCTCTCCACTTTACAACTTCCTATTCAATCATTGTCTATTAATTTCTTTTCACACCACACTCAGAAACCGATAACACAAAGTTACCAAGCATAAACATCTCTAGCCTACCTCTTTCTTACAGTTTTGTTCCTCATTTTTCTTTCCACTTCCCCTTAAGGAGGATTTTTCTCTCTTTCCTAAATGGGCTCAAGCCCACAATTAGCCCTCTGAAAGCTTGTGCGGGATCTTATTTTCAAACGTTTTCTCACGCAAAATGACTTTAGGGCTCTAATCTCAACACAATGATCTCCAAAAATACGGTGGCTATTTTTGGGAGAAAAAATAAATTCTAAGAATTCTGGTTACGAATCAGTAGTAGGCTCTGCAAACAGTCATAGCCGTAAACAAAAAACAGAAAGATTTTCACATGTACCCTACTTGGTAAATATCACTCTTTAGTTTCTTAGCCACACTTCCTAATTATAAATCTTCTGTTAAAAATGTCAATGTACCATAGGGGTCGTTAATGTCAGACTCTCTGTTTTCTGCTTAATATTTTCTTATTACCAGGCCTTTTTCGTCCACCCCATCATCCCTTTGCCTCTATGCTAAATGGGTTGTGCCCAAGGCCTTAAAACTGAGCATCTAGCAATTAGATGTCGCCTACTCTGTTCTTCATTTCACTGACAGCCCTGAGGGACCCTGTCATGCTTCTGCCGGAGCCCTCCACATTCCCTTGAGTGAGCCGTTTCCCATGCTGTGTGAACCACACTCTATCTCTACTTCTCCCTGGAAGTTTCAATTCTTAAAACTTGGTAAAACTGAATCTCTTCTTCATTTCCCTCCAACAAACTGAATTCCTCTCTAGGGGTACACTTTTCTCTCAGAATGTTTATTTTAGCCTTGTCTCTTATTCTTTTTGCTTCCCCCTTTGTAGGCTTCGTTCTCACCTCAAGCCCATTTTGTATATGGGCAAGATACAGGCTAATTCTCTTTCCCCGACTTTTTTTTCCCCCATATCTTAAAAACATCTTAAGAAAATGTGTTCTGCTTATTCAGGTATTTTCAAAATATGTTTAAGCAATGGTTATCCCTGAGTATGGAACTGAGGTGGTTTGGGGGTAAGAGTTGGGAGGGAAACCGGACACCTTTACATTTTATTTTACTTGTTTTTGCTTAAGGTATTTATAGAATGTACTATTTTTTTTAAAGATTTTATTTATTTATTTATTTGACACAGAGAGAGAGAGAGCATAAACAGGGGGAGCGGCAGAGGGAGAGGGAGAAGCAGGCTCCCCACTGAGCAGGGAGCCTGATACAACACAGGGCTCGATCCCAGGACCCCAGGATCATGCCCTGAGCCGAAGGCAGATGCTTAACTGACTGAGCCACCCAGGTGCCCCAGTGATGTACCATTTTTGAAATTTAAAAATATTTCTTTTACTCAAAAATACCTTTACATTGTTCAGAAGGAAAAAAAAAACTCCTCTAAGATTATGGTTATCAAGGGTTTCATAATTAAATGGTTATTCACTGAAAAGAGGAGAACAGAGGTAGTGAGAGACGGTGTATCTCGGGAAGACAGTATTGTTCAAAGTCAGCCTTCCCCTCACTTGTGTTTCAGCTGTGAGCATACAACCAAGTTCTGTGAGTACCACAGTATAAAGGCTGAGCATAGAGACAGTGCAGATAATTATGAAATAAAACTATGTAAGTTATTTGGATGTACCTTTTAGGAACTTCTGATTCAAAAGGAAAAGGTGCCTCTTAATTTTTCCTCTGCACAGTTTGATACACTCAGAAATTTTTCAAAATCAGCATATGTTGCTATTGCAGTTAAACACATACATGCGTGCATGCATGCACACCCACACACTCACTCACACAAAATTTCCATTCTCCCGAGGTTGCTAATTTAATCAGGTTTCTTTCCTAACACGTAACACTGAGGTACAGTATCCAGGGTCCCCACAGGGATCTAGGGGGTAAAGGGCCCTGTGATGCAGTCCAAACAGGGCAGCCTCCTGGGGCAGAGAGCAGAGCAGTGAAGGGTGAAGAAAAGACACAGAAGGAAGAATGAGAAATCTTCAGCACAGGTGTGAGGACTAGATTATTTTAGTAGTTATATTTTTATAGAACATCATATTTAAGTATTGAAGCATATATTTTAAAACTGTGTCACAACCATTATATATGCCACAAATAATTCTGCCTGGTGGGTCTAAGTGGCTGGGTGCTGGCAACCAGGTTTGCAGACCTAGAGAATTAGGGGCAAATTGCCAGTCTCTGGAAATACTCTTTTCAATGATAATCTATTTAATTGTGACATATGTGGGCCATGGTATTCCTTCAAGCCGAGGTGTAGGTCTAGGCCCTTAAAATGATCTGTCTCTCAATTGTCTCCCTGATTCATATAACCCATTTGTAAATCTCCAGGCCTTTCCAAATTTAATTGCTATGACTAACATTGCAATCTCAAAGTTACCCATCCCCAGAGTCACATTCATTCCAAAATATCACCTTTTCCTGAATTTTATACAAAAAAGATTCTACCTATAGAATTAAATTTGGCTTCAGTGTTTTCTATATGGTAACTTTAAAATAGTGGCATGTGTCTTAAGGTAGGAATTCTTTATTTCTGCTTTCTTATTTTACTCAGAATTCATTCCCTCTTTAGGGAATTTTTTGGGCAACTCTATCTTATCAACCACCTTAAAATCTCTCTGGAAACTCTCCTTCTGGTAAGTACAGTCTTGCTTCTCTGAAAAGCTTTTCCTCATGGTAGAATCATAAATAAGAAATGGTCTCAGAGGTTTGCTACACCAACCTCTTCATTTGGCTGATGAGAAGAAGTCTTCCTGCTTTTTTTTTTCTTTTTTAATGACAGTGCTTAGATTTCAACTAATATCTTCCTCTCCCATTTGTTCTCCAGTATCATTTATCTTTCAATTAGAGTCTAAGATCTGCTATACTTCTAATAACCTGAGATAAAAACAACAAAAACTACAGGGTTTCTTTCTCCCAGAGAGCCTTTCCTATATTCCATTCCTCAAGTCAGATTACTGAGGACACTGGGATTCTTGTTCTCAGCGTCTGGTTAGGTTGACAGCAGGAGTGGAGACTTCTGCCACGAATGGTTGCTTCCATCTCTGGCCTTCTGGGACCTGACGCCAGCACACTTTGCACACCTAAGTATGCTTTGCCCCAGAACTTCTCTGGGTCCTCGTGGTTGAGTCTACTGGGGTCCTACTGTGCAGCAGGTACATTCACAAGGCTCCCCCACCCCCAGTACACACCTTGAGCCTCATGCCCCCCTCCATTCCCATTTTATTTTTTTTTTAAGATTTGTATTTATTTATTTAAGAGAGAGAGAGAGAGAGTGAGAGAGAGCACAAGCAGGGGTAGAGGAAGAGGGAGAAGCAGACTCCCCGCTGAGCAGGGAGCCCGATGTGGGACTCGATCCCGGGACCCTGGGATCATGACCTGAGCCGAAGGCAGCCGCTTAACCGATTGAGCCACCCAGGCTCCCTATTGTTCCCATTTTAAAGGGGAAGAAACCAACACTCTGAGATCAAGTATCTGGCCTGAGGTGACTTAGCTAGCTGAGGGCAGAGCCAGGATATAAGCCTCAGTTTTCCAATGTTTCCTATTTTCTGTATATGTTACTGGCTGAGCGCTCTGTTCTCCCCCCTCTCTTTGACACTCTCCTAACTCACTCAATCTACGTCACCAGAAGAGAGATAAGAGAATGACAGAGAGGAAGACCTCACCAGCCTCTTCCATGGTCCACCTTGAGAGTCAAGGTCCACCCAGAGGCCTCTGCTTTTTCTTTTATAATTGCCGGATAGAATCAGTAGTATTGTTAGCCACTTCTTCCCTCCTGCTTTCCATCCTCTTGTGAATATTAATCTAATGTTAGGTGTACTGCACCATTTGTCTGACTGTAATTTCTGTGCTGTGTTTTAGGTTTGTTCCCACTTCATCTCATGCAAGCTCATTTTTCTCCATTCTCGGTACAATCTTTTAGAGATTGTGACATTCTGAAAACTCTTCCCTATCACTGTTTTCCTTCAGTAGACTACGTCTGTGCAACTTCAAGGATATAGCAAAGGGGACAGAGGAGAATATATGTTGCCATGAAGGAGTTTATAGTAGAACCAAGAAAAAAGAAAAGAAAAGAAAAGAAAAGAAAAAGCCAGTCACACCAAAAGATGATCCGTAAAATAAAAATATTGATACATTGGACTTTATCAAAATTAAAAACTTTTTTTCTTCAAAAGACCCCACTAAAACAAAAAACAAGTCACAGACAAGGAGAAAATAATTGCAAATCATATATCTAATAACTTGTATCCAGAATATATAAAGAACTCTCACAACTCAATAATAAGAGAAATAACTTAATAAAATATAAGCAAAAGATTTAAATGGATATTTCACCAAAGAAGATATAGCAATATTTAATAAGCATATGAAAAGGTTTTCATGTCATTACTCATCAGAGAAATGTAAATTAAAACAACAATGACTTACCTTTTCATACTCACCAGAATGGCTAAAATCAAGACAGACAATAACAAGTGTTGGAAGGGACATGGAGAAATAACCTTCATACATTGCTGATGGGCATGTAAAATGATAAGCCACTTTGTAAAATAGTTCGGTAGTTTCTTAAAAAGTTAAACATAACCTTACCATACAATTTAGCAGTCCTACTCTGAAGTATCTAGCCAAGAGAGAGAAAAATCAAACATCTACAGAGACTTGTACAGAATGTTCATCATGGTGTTGTTCATAATAGCCAAACATTAGGCCAAATGAAATAAGCCAAATGTACAAAAGAGTACATATTGTAGTCCATTTATAAGAAATCTATGAAGACAGAAATTAGGCTAGTGTCTGAGCCTGAGGCTGGAGTGGAGATTTACTGCAAAATGGCATAAGAGAACTTTCTGGGGCAATAGAAAAGCTCTAAAACTGGGTATGATAATGGTTGCACAACAGCCAATTGGTGAAAAATAATTGAACACTCACAATGGGTAAATTTTGTGGTATGTAAATTAGAGAATTGTTCTTTATTTCCATTTTGCCAAGTTTTTATCCTTAGCTTTATTGACTTTTAAACCTATAAACCCACCCTACTTTGTTATGCATTTATTCATTTCTAGTAAAATTCTAGAATCACATAGGAGAGGGGGTCCAAACATATTACATTGTCCCTTGCTCAGCAACTGAGCAATCTAAACTACAATTAGACTTTAAAGAATGTGTTGATTTCCTTTAGGGGGTATACCAAATTTTGATAATGTAGTCAACATCTTCAAAATCTAACATTAAACAGACATATTTGAAATGCTGACTCTTAAGCCTGAAAGAATGGTTTCATTTTGCTCAGTCAATTAAAAGATTTACAGACAAGTGGTAAAAAGAGGCCACATTTTTTGCTTTATCAGGGTCAACTTTTCTCATCAAAATCTGGGTCCTCTCTTACCCACCAGATTCGGTTTCCTCCTGCAAAGAGGGCATTAACCTACTCTGGTTTCATGTTGGTAGAAGGTCAGGAATGTTTGCCACGGGTCCTCACCCCATCTAAACGTCATGTGGCCTGCCTGCTTTAGAGCTGTACTATTTTAGTAATGAGAATTATCCTGCTTGGGAAAAGGGCCAGAGTGGCCCAAGAAACCAGACAAGAGGTGGCTAATGGATATACTCTCCTTGCTCTGGCTTTCAGTACCTGGAAAGAAAGTACATTTCCTTGTCAGACTATTTACACAATTGTTATTTCCACATCGATTATAACTGGTCTCTGTGCTGAATGCCTGAGGCAGTTTACCTATCATATGCCAAATGCTTTAATATGTTAAAGTAAGAAGTTGTAAGATTCTTTGCTTGGCAAACATTTGCAGCAATAACAAAATAGTCATGAACAATACAGGAAATTAGGTTGTGATTCATTAAACAACTCCAAGTTAAATGCCACGACCTGCATGGATTCCTGGAGGGCTCACAAACTTGAGTTCTCCCTCTGGTTATGTAGGCCTTTGGTAAATTTGAAAATGGAAAAGCAGTTGATAATGCATGTATTCAGAAGTACAGCAAGCTAGAATCACAGACCTGTACCTCTGAAACAAATAATACATTATATGTTAAAAAAAAAAAAAAGAAGATAGTAGGAAGGGAAAAATGAAGGGGGGGAAATCAGAGGGGGAGTTGAACCATGAGAGACTATGGACTCTGAGAAACAAACTGAGGGTCCTAGAGGGGAGGGGGGTGGGGGGGTGGATTAGCCTGGTGATGGGTATTAAAGAGGGCACGTATTGAATGGAGCACTGGGTGTTATACACAAACAATGAATCATGGAACACTACATCAAAAGCTAATGATGTAATGTATGGTGATTAACATAACATAATAAAATAAAATTAAAAAAAAAAAAAAAGAAGTACAGCAAGCTAGCTGCCAAGAGACTCGCAATAAAGTATTTACCTTGATAATGTACTAGTACGTGGCTATCAGTCTTAAAACTAGAAATTTTTATCAATCCATTGCTTGACTGATTGATTGATATTTGGCAGACACTGAGAACGGACTCCTCCTATAGGGGCAGACTCACATTACCAAACTCACTGGGACTGATAAACACAACCCAGAATGACAATCCATGAATTTACCATGAATTGTCACATCATTCAGAAGACTCAAAAACTTGTGTTAGCAAGTTGGTACATCCTCCTCTCACCCTCAGCCACAGGAAGCTCAAGTATAATCAGAATTACCAGTGTGTCCACTGTGTTCATTTTCAATGAGAAATACAACCATAAGGCTGAAATAATCTTAGGTTTCCCCCACTGCACCATCTCTCTCTCCCTCCTCTCCCCAACCCTCCCCCCAACCCCTCTCATTCTCTGTCTCTCTCAACTTGTTACATGGTGAGCTGATTTACCCAAAGGTGATGGAATCACAACAATGGTAATTAATTAACCCTAAGGAGCATCTCTCTACTTAGAAAAATGGATGCCCTCTCATCAACCTGAGGGAAAATTTGCTATGGAAATGGAAACATTTCAGGCTTTGGGCCGAGAGTCCCACCCCTTGTGCTGGACTTGGGCAGGTCCCAACAACATCAGCCTGCTGTCCCACTCTCTTTGTCTTTGTTTCCATGGTGAGCTGATCCAGCTCTGATTGGCACACTCAGCCAGGTACAGTAATTTCTAAGAGGCCTGTAGTCATTCCATCTCCTTAAGGATATGTGGGGTATCTTGACTATGAAATATGACGTATTGGTTTCTGAGGCTAATTTATAGTCAATATGTTGAACAAGAACAATTCTTAAGATGGACTCATCAAACAGCTTTCTCTTTTGTCCCCACTGTCTCTTTAAATTCACTCTTGAAGTTAGTTCTTCTCTAGTCCCTAGAAAAAGATCTAGAACAATCCCATGATGTTTCTGTTCACTCTTTGGGAATATGTAACAAGTTATGGTCTCAGTTAAGTAAGCAAAACACCCAGCTTTATATAATCACTGGAACTCTAAACTCATTTTAAAGTTGAGTCTTCCCTTCCTCCGCTTATAGGTTACAATCAGATGGAGAAAGGGGCTTGGTTGGCTGCTCACTGTGTTAGTGTGTTCAGGCTACCCCCAACAAAATACTGCAGACTGGATAGTTTCCACAACAGAAATCTATTCCTCACAGTTCTGGAGGCTGGGAAGTCCAAGATCAAAGTGCTGGCCAGTTCAGCTCCTTGTGAGGACTGTCTTCCTGGCTTGCAGACAATTGCCTTCTCGCTGTGTCCTAATGAGGTGCACAGAGATCTCTCCAATGTTTCTTCTGATAAGGGCACTAATCCTATTGGATCAGGGCTCTATCCTTATGACTTCACTTAACCTTAATTACTTCCTTAACAGCCCAGTCTTAAATTCAGCTACTTTGGGGGTTGGGGCTTTGGGCTTCAACATAGGAATTGAGGGTGAGGACACAACTCAGTCCATAGCACTCACTTTCACCACCTTGCAGCTCCTCCTCCTCCCCTTCTTGGACCTAGTTTCTGACCCATGAATGTAGGGAGAGAGGAGATTCAAGGAAGCAGGACCATTTGTACTGGTCTGAGGCTGACCTGAGCCTTCAGCACACTCAGCAGGCCTGGCAGAGTGTAAAACCCGATTCCTTCTCTGAGGGTGAAAGTCTGTCAATTCTTGGGAGTCCTTCTTAATAGGATTGTTCCAGGCTCCTCCTGCCCCATGCTTCTGGCTCTTTTTGCTCAACCCCTAAGAATTCAGAGCCGGTCTCCACCCTCTTCCTGCTGCAGCTCCTTCTCCACTTCAGACAAGCCACTTGCACAGACAGGAGTCTCCCTTGAGTGGGGGCCATTATGTCCATTGGAAACCTTCATGCTTCCTTTTACTTCCTTCCCTTCGAATCCCCAACTCTGAGAGAACAAGCCAGTCACGACGCTGCAGCTCCAAAATCACCTCGGCTCCTGCAGTCAGAAAACCTCTCATTCTTAGGCTCCCTGGGCAGGGATCAGAATTCACTTCCCCTCCCCTCTCCTAAACTGCAAAGTGCAGAGGACACATTGCTAGCTTTCCGACTAGTGTCCCTGAAGCTCATCTCCCTGGACCTGAAGGGAATGGGAGTCTCCCCCCTGATGCCACTCCCACCCCAGTCCTCCCTTCTATAGCAGATATGGTGGATTGGTCCCCAGCATCAATTCTAATTTCTTGTCTTCTGTGCTTTCCTATACTGCAAAATTGAAAATCATTATTTTTCAGATTCTCCTGCAGTTAGGATTCTGGATACAAATCGGGTTCTGCCAGTTGATGGCACATGAACAAGATTTAGAAGGCAGAATGGAGCAGGCAAGTGGGGCAAGGGACCTTCTCCCTGCTAACAAGGCCACGGATGTGGAGATAGTACTTTTCGGCATCCATGATCCAGCACCCACTCATTATCTTCACGGACACTAAGAAGCAGCAGCATCAGTCCATGGCCGACGTTTCCTTCTCTTGGGATCACAGCTCCAGTGGCATGAGCTTGACGTCATGGTTCTAAGTTCTAGTGTTATAGCTTCCTGACCCCTCATCTCTGGAGAGTGACCAGAGTAGCAGCTCGCCCTGGGGCACATTCAGTGGATCTGTCCCAAAAGTCAGCTTCTATAGGCCGAACCTAAAGTCTACTCCTCCAGCCCTTCTAAAACTTTCTAACCACCAAATTTCTCGAGATGAACCTCATTTTGATGAAAATATCTAGAGTAGTTTCCCTTTCCTACAAACAGTCTCTGGCTAATCCACCGCCTCCCCTTAGGGAAGGCCGTAGAGAATGAAATTCCCTGGAACATCAACAACTAGGCTGAAACTTCCATTTTAACATCCTCTTATAAACCCCTGGAGGGCAATCCTTATTTTCAGCCCTTGCAGAGCCCTTCGCCAGAGCTCCTATGTCCTTACCGGGCTTGATCCTATGAAAAGGGCCCAGTGAATTTAAAATAGCACATTTTGCTCACAACGAAGATATTTTCATTTACATATCTTCACATACTCGAGACTCTACCCAATATTTTATTTATTTGACCAATGATAGTGTAATTTCTCCCTATCCTAAATGCATCGACTAAATCCCTGGACTCTCATTTGGCCTGGCCTCGGGAGCAGGCAGAGAGGTAGACAAACATCAGGAGCCTGTGAGGACCAACTTCTCTTCCAGAATACTCACTCCACCAACTAACTTTGCACCCCAAATAGATGGATTCTTGGGGTTAAGTTTTGTTCCCTGACTCATGCGGATAGCCCAGTCTTTGCAGCAGCTGAGCTTATGATCCAGAAGTTCCTTACCCCAGCTCGTCCTCACCAGTCCTCAGGGCAAGTTTTGAAGAGAAGGAAGCAGAGAGAACATGAGGACCATGGCCAGCAATACAAAGGATTAAGTGCATGGCCTGGGCAGGATTTCACTTTCTCCAATCCCCCAAAACGCCTCATATAAAGTAAGAGAAATATTGTTTGAGATGACTAATTAACTTTCTCTTAATATAATGAAGAATGTGGATAAAAACATCTTTTGGAAACTTTGCTATTTGTCTTGTTTTAGAACATTCTTAAATAGCTGCCTCTAAGCTCCCCCACCACTATAGAAATTGGGGAGCTGCCACAGTGACTCAGGGCATCAGAGGGTGGAGGATGCCATCCAAGGTGGGAGAAAGCTGCGGATGAGGAGGTGGGGACTCGGACAGGGTTGGCATCTCCACTGCAACTTTGCCTAGAGGCAACATACATCGTTTTCATAGCCTTCATCATTGGTATGCATAAGCCCCAAAATAAGTACATGAATACCATTCCCCTCCTAAAGCTTGCATCATGCTTTTTTATTCCAATCTGAGTCATGGCAATGTTCTTTGAGTCATCTGCCAGGCCTTAATCAGAATTTCACAATGTCCTTCCTATGTGAATGCTTTCTGGCTTCTCCCTTACATTTTATTTTGGCAACAGAATATCCTTTGAAAAACATGGCTCCAAGGTTCTCCACACAGTTCCTTAGTCCCTCCTGTGATCTCCCTTTTCTCTTCGAGGGCCCTTGGCAAGGTCACCGACTCCCTTTGTCCTTCCTTCTTCCTTTGCCCGTTGTGTCACTTTCCTGCCTCCTTTCCTTGTATTATTTTCTCCACTGAAAGCTTCTTCCCCCTCTCGGTGCCCTTCCAGTCCCCAGGGGACAGTGGCTTCGCTGGCTCAAAAAAGAAGACCCCAGGCTGAGAAGCAGGCAGATGGCTCAGTGCCCTCGAACCTTGGGCAGGTTCTGTAAAGCCTCAGGGCTAGTTTTCCGTACATTCAAATGGTTCTCAGTTCATATCCATAGTCGGTTTAAAAGCATTTAGATAAAAATCGTCCCACAGCCTAGGTACATTCTACCTTCACATGGAAAGAATCCTACCATTACATAGAAGACTTCTTACCTGAAAGTAACTTTCGAAATGTTTAGCCATCGGAGGCTGGCAAAATAATGATACATTCGTTAAAAAGCATGAGGTGGCTCTTTAAATACAGTGTCTAGAAAGTAAAAAAGCAGTTTACAGAATAATAAAACTTTAAAAAAGTTTTATTTAAAAAGCATTTTTTAAAGCATAGGCTTTAAAAAAACCTATGCTGGGGCGCCTGGGTGGCTCAGTCATTAAGTGTCTGCCTTCGGCTCAGGTCATGATCCCAGGGTCCTGGGATCGAGCCCCGCATCGGGCTCCCTGCTCCGCGGGAAGCCTGCTTCTCCCTCTCCCACTCCCCCTGCTTGTGTTCCCTCTCTCGCTGTCTCTCTCTGTGTCAAATAAATAAATAAATTCTTAAAAAAAATAAATAAAAAGAAAATTAAAAAATCTATGCTATATGCTATGTGTTAGTACTATGTTACCTATTACATTAAATTTGTGTTGCGCTTAGAAACAATCTGGAAGGATATGGACCCCAAGTAACAGTGGTTGCTTTGAGAGGAGGAGGGGCTGTAGGAAGGGAGAAAGGGAATTTTGATTTTTTCCATGCTTCTGAAATTGTTTGAAATTTTTACCAGCATTTCCTCAACAATTAACACCAATTTTGAATAATTTGGGGGGGGAGCATCTTCTATATCCTGGACTAGAGCTTTATTGATATGTTTAAAATCTTGTGAAATAAATTACCTTACAGTTTATTTATTAATATATAAGTACATATAAGCTACAGTTTATATATTACTTTTTTTTTTAAAGATTTTATTTATTTATTTGACAGAGAGATAGAGAGCACAAGTAGGCAGAGGGAGAGGGAGAAGCAGGCTCTCCACTGAGCAGGGAGCCGGACGTGGGGCTCGATCCCAGGACCCCAGGATCATGACCTGAGCCGAAGGCAGCTGCTTAACCGACTGAGCCACCCAGGCGCCCCTATATATTACTTATTAATCATCATTTTCCTTTCATTCCCCACTTACAAAACGTCATTTGTTTGTTAGTAAGTAAGTTAACAAACAAACTGACTGCTTTGCCCTGTAGAAAAATGAGAGCTGAGTTGACCACAGATTTTTGTTCTGGCCTCAGGTAGCAGTCCCCCTCTCCCCACCCCCAACATCTCAACCACCCAAGCAAGCCCCAGCGTGTAGCCTCGAGAGAGGAAATGGGGTTAGAGGCTGAGGTGAGGCAGAGTACTGGGTCTCCTTTTCCCTTATGAGGTTCACATCAAAGAATGTTGTTTTACGTGATAAATTCATGACCCAGAGAACAGGCCCAAATTCTGCCTTATAGACTATAGCTTCTGTAGAGGGAGTTTACCAAGTTATTTATTTCAAACCTGTCTTATTTGCTGCCAGCAAATTAGATGCACACGAAGTTTGCTATGGCAGGGGGAGGAACTTATGTCACCAAATGAAGCCATTTCTCTCAAAACCTATTCACTGACAGAATTTCTGTGAGCTTGTTTTGTTTATAGTTAGCTATGGTAATGTATGGGTTATTAAAGTAGTGAGATACACACATGTGCACACAGAATCCATTCACTACAGCCTCCCAGGATAAGCTGACACATCTTTGATAATAGATCCCCCTGAACCCAATGCCCCCAAAAGGAAATTAGTAAGAACAACTTGGGAATGTGATTTCCACCTTTTTCCCTCCTTCTACTGTCCAGCCTATTTTAAGACAACTGTATATAAACAGGCCTGTTGCCTGCATGACTCAGCCTCTGCTAATCACAGAGAACAGGAGTTTGTTTGGTAGAAGAATCAGTCACTGTTTCTAAGCTCCTATGGCTATGGCTGGTGTAGGTGTTCTCTTCTGCCCAGGCATGAGAATTCAACAAAAATGACATAAAAATTATGTGTCAATTCTATGAATTTATGGGAAATTGGGCATTATTTTTTCCATAATGTTAGTGCATTTCTTGGGGGCAACATCAATATTAAAATACTGAATTCTTGGGGCACCTGGGTGGCTCAGTTGGTTAAGCATCTGCCTTCAGCTGAGGTCACGATCCCAGAGTCCTGGGATCAAGCCCCACATCAGGCTCCTTGCTCAGCCGGGAGCCTGCTTCTCCCTCTGCCTGCCACTTCCCCTTCTCGTGTACTCTCTCTCTCTCTGTCAAATAATAAATAAATAAAATTAAAAATTAAAAAAAATAAAATACTCTATTATTATTTTTAACAAGCATGTATTTAACGATGAGACATATTTATTTGTGCATTTTCAGGGCCTGACTGCCATCAGCCTTACAGAAGCCCCATCATCTCTCACTCACTGCTCCAATGCCTCCTAACTGGTCTTGCTGCTTCTGTTCTGGCCCCACGACAACTGGTTCTCTTCATATGATGTAAAGCAATCACTTTAAAATGCAATGAAATAAGTCAGTCAGAGAAGGACAAATACCATATGATTTTACTCATATGTGGAATTTAAGAAACAAAACAAACAAGCAAATGGGGAAAAACAACTAGAGAAAGAGGGGCAAACCAAGAAATAGACTCTTAACTCTAGAGAACACACTGATGGTTACCAGAGGGGAGGTGGGCAGTGGAGGGGGGAAATAGGTGATGGGGATGAAGGAGTGCCCTTGTCATGATGAGCACTGGGTGATGTACGGAATTGTTGAATAGCTACATTGCACACCTGAAACTCATATTACATTGTATGTTAACTAGCTGGAATTTGAATAAAAACTTAAAAAAATTTAAAAATAAAAACCAAGAATAAAAAAAAAACCCGATAGAATCTGCCTGTTAAAACATCTGATCCTGGTGCTTTTATTTGTAATGGACATCTTATAACATCTATTTATATGGGAAAATAAATACATAAATAAAATGAAAATCAGGTCCAATCCCAACCTCGTTCACAAACCCTTCACTAGTTTACCACTGTATGTCAAATGAAACATGGTCTGGGCCTGGCTCCCTCTCTACCTTAGCATTTGGCATTGTCCCCCTTGCATTCCAGGCACACAGGCTCTCCCTTGCTTCAGAAACAACACCAGGCTCATCCTGCCTCAGTGCCAAAGTGGTGCCCACACCACTCTCCTCTGCCTGGGGGCTCATCCCTCTGCTTGTTCCCTCGGCCAGCACCTTCTCTTCCTTCTACTCAAAGCCTCCTCAAAATGCTTCCCCTGATGGATTTACCAAAGGGGCCCCTCCTTATTTTCCTTTACAGCTTCCTATTTGTGCCCTTTTAATACTTATTATACACTATAATTACTTGTTAACTGTCTCCCTTCCCAGGTGACTGAAAACTCCGTGTGGGGATGGGCCATTAGAGCTTACATTGTGAATGCTTCCTTCAGGGACCCACCAGAGCCCCTAGAGGCGAAGGAACTGATGAAGATTCTTTTCTTGACCAAATTTGGGTCAGGTTGCTTAACCTTGTTCTAGACCCATCTGTGCACTTCCTTGCAAAATCCAGTCTTAGCAAGAACCCTGCCAAGTCAGTTTAATTAGAACCTCCCACCCTCAATATCTGATGATCTTCAGCCAACCCCCAGGCAAAGTCCCATCACCCTGGCCTATCTTCAGTAAGAATGCTGTTGGGTTGTTTTAGCCAAACACCCCTGATCCCTGATGTTTCCTCCAAGTAATCTTCCATGCACTGACTCCCACCCTATTCCTTAGCTATAAATTCCCATGTGCCCATGCTGCATTCAAAGTTGAATCCAATCTCTCTCCCCCACCTCAAAATTCCATCAAAGTGGTCCCCACATCTATCATGATGGTCCTAAATAAAGTCTGCCTTACCATCTTTAACAACTGTCATTGGATTTTTTTTTTTTTTTAATGGAAGTTCAGGTTATGAATTCCTACCATATCATCAGTGTGAGTCATCATTAGCAAAAATTGTGTTAAAGTTCTTGTTAACATTGTCAACTTTATTTCATTGGACAATTTGTTAATAGTAGTCTAAATCTATTAACTCTTTTCCTGTTGAATTCTGTAAGTAAAGATTTTAGGTCAACATCAAGGAAGTAGGATATAGGAAATGGCCAGCTTTGAGACAGAGGTGTTGTTTAGGTTCACTTTCCATCAGTTTGAGGGGTGCAATCACCAATTTTTCTAATGGGGTAAAGACCAGGGAGCATTTTGATAGGACAGGATACAGAAGTATGACTCAGCTCTCCCAAACCAAGTCTTTTCACAATGACCTCAGTTTATTTGAAACAATGGGAATCCAGGATCATTAGCACATCTGTACTCAAAAATAATAAGGGAAATATTTTAACCTTCTCTTAAAAGTTTCTGTATCAACGTCTCCTTCCACTCATGCTTATGATCAGTGTGATTTTTTTATGTATTCACACAAATAAAAGTATAAAACAATTTCTTTAGTTTTCAACAATAAAATTATTTGCATATTTGTAAAGATTTAGTCAAAGTCACACAAGGAAATCATTGTTATTTTATGAGAACCTAGATTCAAAATATAGAAAATTAAGCATAAATCTATTGCAAGAGATACTTTATATTAGCTACATAATTCCATAGTTTTGAAACAAAATAGCCATGATTGTTGCTACTGACCAAAGGCTAAATATGATAAGGTTCTATTGTGACTATCATGTAACTAATCAGTTGAATTGACACACATTTATTGAGCTTCTACTATGACCTTAGGAAGAAGAGTCATGGTCCCTCCCTTCAAGAAGCTTAAGTTTAAGGGGGAAAAGGTAGCACATAGGTTATTATATTTTACATTTATTACTTATTGAGTGCCTACTTACATGTATTAAGTGCTCACTACTTCTAAGTTTTCTATTCATTTATTTTATTCATGTTCATATTTATAATTATATTCATATTTTATTTAATCCTCACCACAACCTATTAGGTACTTTAACTACATAGCAATTTAACGTTTAAGAAAACTGAGGCTCAGAGCAGTTAATTGGCTTATCTACTTACACACAGGCTGGTAAGTGTCAGGGCTAGGGTTCCTCCCAGATCTTCCTGATTCAAAGGCTCAGAACTTTTCCATCATAAAAAATGTGCTTTGGTCAGATACTATTCAGGGTCTTCCCAGGAATGCAAAATAAGACCTGATAATAAGATTAGAATGTGAATTTCATGAAAGATGGACTATGTCCATTCTGTACCCCATTTTAACCCCAAAACTCAGGATAGTGACTGGCACATAATCTGACCTTGATAAATTTTTTAATTAATTAATTAAGCTTTGAAAGCAACAGATTCTAGCTCAGAGCAGGATATACAGAGGGAGATTGAAAAGATGACTCTTGGGTGGCTATAGGGGCCTCTAGATAGCTTACAAAGATCTGATGTAAATGTATTTTTCTGGACAGAGGGAACACAGCCTTCATCAGACTTTCAAGGGACCATGATCTAAAGATATTTATAAACCACTGATATAATCTCTCCCCTTGATTTAAAATATTGGAAGAATAAGGCTCAGAAAGCCAAGTGATTGGCCCAACGTTATGCAGCTACACAAGGACTGGGTCTGAATGTAGAACATAGATACACAGATTATCTGATCTTTGAACTTCCAAAATGTCACCCATGAAAAGACAATGTGGTGTTGTAGGACTCAGCCATGAGCAAATCAGGCTTTCCTCTGAAATGGACACTCAGCTTTCCAACAGATGATAGAGGGCTATTTAGTCAGTATAGGCTCCTTGATGAAACAAATAATCCCCAAATCTCAGCCACTTAACACAGTGAAAGCTTTATTTATTGCTCCCATCACACCTGATATGGGTGGTGAGGTTTTCCTCCAAGCGACAATTCAGGGACCCTGGTTTGTTTCATTGAATGGCCCCACCATCTTGGAGGCTTTTACTTTCAGGCATGCAGATAAGAAGGAAAGAGGGCATGGAGGGTCGTGGAAACTATGACAAGGCCTCACCGCCACCCACATTCCATGGTTTCAACCAACTGCAGAAGAGACTGGGAGACCCAATCTTCCTGAGCGCCCAGCAGGGTAAGCCATCACACTTGTTTGCCTGGGACTGTCCCAGTTTTATCACCTGAAGTTCCATTTCCCAGGCCAACTAGGATAGTTGATCAGCCTAGTGCTGCAAGAAGTGGAAGTGGCTTGGGTGAACATCTAACAGCCACAGGATATTTGATAGGGCCTAATAAATAGCATTATTTATCCAGAAGTAAAATAAGAAAGATAGATGGGGGTCAAAATAGTCACCTTTTCCGGTGGGAAACCTAGATCAGGGAACAAGGCTTTTCTCTATGGGAGAGGCTCCCTCATTCTGAACCCCAGAATGAGGTAGACTTTCCCACCTTGAGTAGTGCTAGACCTTTCACGTGGGAAGTGTGATGGGTGGAGCACAGGAGAAGTCCCACTCTCTGTGAGCAGGTCTACTGCCAAAAAGAAAAAGGAGCTGACCTTGTATACTCATTTTTCCCCAAATTTACCAAGGAGAGAAGCCACCCCATCTTCCTGAGGGATGAGGAGGGGGAGGGTGTGAGTGAAGGGGTGGGGGGAGGAAAAGGAAGTCCAGGCCATTATAATAAATGATCTCCCCTCAGAAAGAAGGAAACATCAGCCAGAGGAAAAAGCATTCCCGTGTAGTGAGGAGCAGACCATGGAGTCTAATTGTGTGACTTGGGTACTGAGGGCACCCAGGACTTCAGCCCAGGAGAACTCAAGGTGACAGGACTGGAATGTTACTGTACTTTAGTTGGAGTAAGATGCATGAAGAGCATAGACTAGAAAATAGAAAATGGAATCTAGGGGTGCCTGGGTGGCTCAGTTGGTTGGGCGTCTGCCTTCAGCTCAGGTCATGATCTCGGGGTCCTGGGGTCGAGCTCCACCTCGGGCTCTCTGCTTGGTGGGGAGCCTGCTTCTCTCTCTCCCTCTGTGTTCTCTCTCTTGCTCTCTCTCAACTAAATAAATAAATCTAAAAAATAAAAAGAAGAAGAAAGAAAATGGAATCTAGAACATGAAAAACCGGATGTGGCTACCTTAGCATGCTCTAGTTGTGAGAGAGAGAGAGAGAGGAAGCTTTTAGGGCCTCCTAAAAATTGACATTGTGGAGCCAATTTCTCGTTTTGTACTGCTAATAAACAGTTATTCCTCCTCCTCCTCTAGCACCACTCCTACCACCACCAATGGAATATTTTTCACTGTAAGTTCAAGAATCAGCATTTTGGTTTGTATGTTTCAATCTCTGTGACTTCAGTTAACACAGAGTCCCAGAGAAGGAGACCCTCCAACAGTATAGGACAAATCAGGTTCTGCGTCTGGAAGGCTGAAGATGAGGCCTTGGGCCCCCATGAATTCCCATGGGATAAATGCCACTTTGAAAGTCCCCTTGAGCTGCCCAGGTGGCTCAGTCACTTAAGCATCCAACTCTTGATTCTGGCTCAGGTCATGATCTCTGGGTCACGAGATCGAGCCCCATGTCAAGTTTCGCACTGTGTATGGAGCCTGCTTAGGATTCTCTCTCTCCGTCTGCCCCTCTCTCTCTCCCAGTCCTACTTGCACATGCTCTCTCTCTCTAAAAAAAAGAAAAAAAAGAAGGAAAGGAAAAGGAAAAGGAAAAGGAAAAAAGAAAGCCCCTTGACAGCCACCCAGCAGTTCTCTGAGGGGATACCCCACTGGACCACGCAGGGACCAAGCGTTTCCTTTGAACTGACATTATCACAGAGTGCATAACCGTAAGAAAATGAATTCCAGTTCTAGACCAAAAAGAGATTATCAACTGCACAAATACCATCTGGAGGTAATAAATGCTACGGTGTGTGATGGGGTGGGGAGAGGGAGAAGGCGAGGGGGACTAACTGGGTGCCTGACTTGTTTTGCCAGGTCCTACATACTTATTTTAAATGAAAAGAATAACCAGAGAACAGGTGTGGGGAGGTTAAGTAAATTGACCAGACTCATATAACTAGTAGCTCTGAAAGATGGTGTTCAACCCCAGACCCATCTAGTTTGAAGAGTAATAATAACAACAAAAGGAGATACTCAGCATAAAGGTAGATACAAGTGCCCTTGTAATAAGACTTAGAAATTAGAATGCATAGTTACCTAACAAAAACTCTCTCAAGTTCTTTTTCAAACATTCAGGAGATACACGCTGTTTGGAATCATTTTTCAGTCCTGCATGAAGGCAAAGAGATAACGAGCTCAACGAGAAACTCTGGGATAAAGGGAGTCTATGGAGCATACTTCCTGATCCTGTCTCTGACCAGCCATGCATGGGAACGAGTGCTGGGAGAAGTGATAGAAACTCAGTTTTTACAAGACTTGGTCTTGCCTTTGCTTGCTTTTGGATTTTGAAAACAGATTACATTCCAAATTAAAATGGCCACACTGCTGCTTATTAAATATTCACTTTTTATAAACTGACAACAGGAAAGATTCAATATTTGCATTGCTTTTTGAAAGAGCCCCTCACTGGAGCATGTGACCAGAACCTTCCTCCTGGGCCAGAGGATGAGATGAAATGAGACTTTTTTTGGTGCAGATCTTGAGAATGTTGGCTTAACTGGGCTAGGGAGCCACCTTGGTTAATGCCAAACTCCAGGTTGCACCCACACGTGGACCTCTGACTTTCCTTATTCCTTATCTCTCACCAGTGTTCCACTAAGTATAGGCATCTGGCCATGTAGGGTAGAATCTCCTGGGATGAATTTTCAAAATGCATGAGCATTAAATTTTTTTTTGTAAACCTTAGGGTTGAGAATCACTGTTTTAACCAAGATGGTCTTTGTAGAAAAGCTGCCTTAAGCCTCACCTTGACTCAGAGTTTGGACTTTTTCTTGTGAGCACTGGGGAAGCACTAAAGGGATTAAAGCAGAGAAAAGACAAGGTCACATTTTGCACTGTAAAAGATTAGTGCAGGTTCAGTGTGGAGAACGGACTGCTTGGACAAAGAAGACCAGACATGAGGCTGTGGTCCAGGTGAGGGAGAGTGCTGACCTGATGCGCAGCAGTAGCAGTGGATGGATTTGCAAGGCGTCTAGGGGCAAGAATCAACAGAGCCTGGGGACTCATTGGGGGGAGGGTAGGGAGGTCAACATGGGCTGGAGAGAAGGAAATTCAAGATGAACTTCCTATGTTTGGAGTGGGATGACTAACATGAGCACCACACATTACTGTAGAAGTCAGATTATACCCCACCTACTCTGATACTTAGGGTTTCTCAAATACACTATACTTCTTCCATCTGTATGAGATCAATTAAGTGATGGAGTTTTGTTTCTTCCATTTTACAATTAACAAAAGGGTATTCTTTGAAAAAAATTTGGCTTGCGGGGCTTGGTAATATAAACTCAATTAAAACAATACATTGAGGTTCCTACTGAAATTATTTCTCTATTTAAGTCCTCTGAAAGGTTGAACAAGGAACCAAAGCTTCAACTTTCATGCCATAGGACTGAAAATACTCTCATTTCCTAACTTGAAATTTGGAAGTAAGCACCATCTTTTTAAATCATTGGCAAATCATCTCTTCCTTTTCCTCTCTGTCTCACTCCCTCTATCCTCGATTCTTTTGGGAAGCTTTATTTGGAGATTTTTAGTCCACAGATGGGTGATACCTGCCTGGACCTGGAGGAATTTACAGGAGACGGAGTGTAGCAATAGTCATAAGGAAGAGGTAAAATCTGATCACTTCGTTTTTCAGTTTTATTCTTTATATTTACAGTGGCTTCTTCTTGATTACAAAATAATAAAGAATTATTATCATTATTAGAAATTCAAATGGTACTGGAAAGTATGATACAAAAAGGGGAAAATAACCTGTCATCTCAGCCTCAGAGATAACAATGTTAACGGTTTGGTATATACTCTTCCAGATTCCTGCCTAACATAGGACTAAGGTTAAGAATGAGCCAGGCATTGAGTGGGAGACTAGGGCTGAGAGAGCATATGTTCTTAAGAGAATGCTGGACCTGGTGGAGATGCTGGAGACTCCATATGTGCTAGAAGAAGGCATGTGAGGTGAACATGGCAAGTGGTAAAGGTGGTAACAGGCAAGGACCTTTCAGAGCCCTGTGTGCATGTGCACATGCCCAGGTACAGGTACACACTTGTGCACCTTTTAAAGATATTGGATCATACTATGGATTCTCTTTCCAAACTTGTCTTTTTTACACAGAGATCTTCCTACATCAGTACATTTAGAAACAGTTCATCTCCTTAAAAAAAGCAACATAGCACTCTATTATTTGGATGTACAGTTTGTTGAACCCATCCACTATGGATGCGAGTAGTTTCCAATTTTTGCAATGAAAAGCAAATAGACATTGTTAAGTAAATACCCATAGAAGAATTTCTGATGGCTTAATTTCTAGGATTGGTATTGCTAGGTCAAAGGCTATGCATATTTAAAATTTTGCTTTACCTAGTGTGTACAAGATTGACTTATTTCCTTATTCCCTTACATTTGTTGCCAATATGATGGGGAAAAAAAAACTCATTTAAAATTTTATTTTAATTATTATTGAGGTTGAACACATTTTCCTATCTTTCTTGCCTGTAGGTATTTATTCCATGAATTATCAGTTCACACATTTTGTAACTGAATGCTTTAGGTCAACTGCATCTCCAGCCCAATAAAAATGTCACTGTAGGGTTTGTGCTGTCATTTAAGTAGACATTTGCTGTGTTGGTGAAACAATGAGAGTCAGTGACCTTTAGTATCTTGGAGTCATTTGGGCACCTTTCAGTTTTTATTAAAATTGTAGGGCTTTTAATTTCTTTTATAACTAGCTATATTTGTTTCTGTCCTTTTTCTTTTAACCTGTACCTCCTGATCTGTGGATCTCAAAATTCTTAATTTCTACCAATTTAATCTTTGAAAGAAGAAATTTTAAAAGGCCTAGTGGAATGCTTTGGGCTCCACACTTTCATTTTCTATTTATGGATTTATGATTTTTCTGGGAAGGAGACACATCTTTCCTTTTGAATATGGTCTGTCTTCCTATTTAGACTTCACAGTTCTTCATCAGCAACCAGGAGAATTTGTGCCACTAGAAATCCAAATTAGTTCACATGTCTGTTCCAACTAGCTTTGGACTGAAAAACACCAGATTTCCCCCCAACATTCTTTATACTTAGTCTGTAGCTGGACAAACTGAAATAGTAAGTGTTCCTAAGAATTGTGTCCCAGGCTGCTTTCCAGATCATCAGGGTTAAGAAAGAAAAACAAGGTAAGGAATTTTAAATACAAATGTAAGGAGGGATTAGAGTCATAGATTTGAGATGTTTAGAGATCGTAGAATCATGGAATTTAGAGTAAAAATGCCGTTTTGATAACGCACAAACCAGCTCCCTAGTTTTATGGGTGAGACCCAGAAGGGTCACGTGTGTTGCCTGAGCTTGCCCAGCGAGGGTGTAGCAGAACTAAACTGCAGGTTTCCTGACTCCTGGTCCAGAGTCTTTCTTCTTCTATGCTGTCTTTCTTATCTAACTGGAGGAAGAACTTTACTTAGAAGATTCATAACATTATTAATTCCAGAAGTCACTTTAGTGATCCTATGTCAGAAGGGAAGAAACTGAGACTCAGAGAGATGAAGTGACTCGCTCAGGGTCACCAATCATATGGCACAGATGACATACTTTCTCTTTGCCAAAGATGGCTCTCTCTTCCAAATCACCCTGGCATCCTGCACCAGGGATGGTCCCAGTCCTCAGAGCAGGTGGGAACATTTTTCAGTGTCAGACTGTGGTGGTTTCCCTCAGAAGTGAAGTGATAAGAGACTCCTTGTTGCCAGTGCCCTGAGAAGGTGTTAGTCTCTGTCCGTTAAGGTAGTCCAACCCTCCACCTTGTCTTATTGAAAATAAATTATCCTCACTGGTCCTATTGGTCCTATATCCTTATGGAATATTGTGTATATTCAGAGTAGGTGTATTTATTTTCTTCAAGTAGTAAAATATTTCACTGCTTTCCTACTGTTTAAGTTAAGTTCTTTTGTTTACAAGGAATACTGATGTAAGCTAGCTTGAGACGGGGGTTTTATTGTAGGAACTGAGACAACTCCAAAGACTGAGACAGCCTGAGGAACTGGTCAGCTCCAGGGACCCACTGCTTTCTCCATCCCTTTCTTATGGCTTCTTGCTTCTGCTTGTGCTTGTGCTCAGTTCTCCTCTCTCTACTAAATTGGCTGATTCTGCTTATCAGATGTTTCTGAACTTTCTTAACTCTGGCTCGCTCATAATGTCCCTGACTCTCTCTCAAAGCATCCTCACCATTTCTACTCCTGTTGATATAGGCTCTTTTCTTCGTTTCCTAGTTCCAGTTCTTGAAAGATAGGGAATCTCATTGGCTTAGCTCATCTTGTTGTACTAGAACTTAAGTCACAGTTACCCTCCAGATTATGGGATTGGCTGTCCGTTGGTCAGGTTGCCCATCCCAGTGCCAATGGGTTGTGCACAAAGAAGGGTTCCATTACATGGCATTGCTTGCCAAATTTAGAGTCTGCTAGTGGGTCAGTTTCTTTCAAAGGGGCTGAGAAGTCTAATACCTCTGCTTTTTTCTTCTTTTTAATTAAGATTCAAGTATCATGGAAGTGAATGTTAATTGGCGTCTTTGTCAATTTGGGGGGAATTATAAAAATGTGTTATTCAGGAATTCTTTCAGCTATCTAACACTGAGTTCTGTCAATACTTATAATTCCCCAACTATGGGCTGGTTGACTCTTTTCCAAGTAGTTGTATTGGGTTCCACTCCCTTGTAACTGAAATTTCCATGTGTCTTTGCCAGAAAATGAACCCATGTGCCTTGGCCTCTGAGCTTTGTCCTGAGAGTGTCTTGGGATTTTTACATTCTTGACCTGGCCCATTCCTTGATGATAACTTTACTGCACCCAAATCTTATTCTCATATGTCAACCATATTTTATGGCCCATTTGATAGGAATTAGGACCTTGGGAGGGTGCCTGGAGTCGAGTAGATATGCAGAAAAAAGGAATTAATCTTTACTGAGCATCTACCATGAACCTGGTGGGAACATTCTCATTTTGTAGTTGAGGAAGCAGAGATTCAGAGAAGATCAGACACTTGCCCAATGACACATAGCAAGCAGGTAGTAAGGCTAGAATTTAACCCAGATCTACCTAATTCTAAATCTTTGGAATCTCTTTGTATCATACCTTGAAGTTGGGTGTTTAGAAGGGGCAAGAAGAGGAGGCTATTCTAGGTGAGGAGAATAGAGACCATCACAGGTAAAGGTATCGAGGCAGGCAAATAGGAAGTGATGCAGAAACTCTTGACAGGAGTGGCAGATTCCTGTAGGAGAGAGAGGGAGATTGAATATCAGAGGCAGCCAGATTCTTGCACAATATAAACGCCAGGCTAGGGTATAACTGACATTTTTGGAGGCCTTGGGGAGTCACTAACAGTGAAGCATGACGTGACCAAGGCAGCTGTTTAGATTAGAAGGATTAGTCTGGAGACAGGTGTCAGAAGGATTGCAATAGGAAAAGACTCGAGGTGATTTAGGCATGCATAGCTATGGTAGGCCCCTGTAATCTTAGGCCATGTCTCACAGCTGGCCTCATCATCTCAAGCAGGGACCCCTTTCAAGTCCTCTACCTCCTCCTCTTCTCTGTGACAATCACAAGCTTGCAACCGTCAGCCCTTTGGGAACTGAGCTCTCCTATAAAGCATCACCTTTGATAGAGAGAAATGCTGTTCATCTCTCATGAGGTATATCCAATCTGAAGCTTCCAAGTGTTGCATTTTTTTAATTATTGTTTTTAAAAACAGAACTACTCCAAAGGGTAGTGAGCACTGGGAAGCTGAGGCTGTGGTCTAAATTTCCCCTGAAAGTCTTAACCACTGGTGAGATTTTGTATATGTATCAATCATACCATTTCCATCCTTGTTCTCTGTTCCTGTCACTCCAAGTGTGAGAAGAGATGAACGATTGAGATAAAGGAGAAGTTCCTAGGACTTTACCTTCTATTTCTCCATTTTCTTTTCTATAGTAAAATTACCATGAAATTATTTACAAGAAGTTGCAGGCAGTCTGGCTAAGCTACTCGTGGATTTGTCTTGGGAAGAGTGAAAATCAGTAAATTTTATTTTCTTCCCTGACTTTTGCAGCTATTGAGGCTAAAGTCCAGGCATGCCAACAACATAATGTGGGCACTGAAACAAGTCTTTCTGTCCCTAGAGATTAAGTAACAAGTTTGGAAGTGAGTTTGTTTGTCAGTTTTATCGCTGAGAAGACTGAAGAAGAGGGAGTTTAACCCCTAGACCCTGAGGGGTCCTGTAATAATATAGGTGGAAATCCAGTGGATAAAAATGGTGACAGTTGACCTCCTTTTCCTTTTGCCCCAGGCTAAACTTGGAGCCTCTCGTCCCTGAAATAGCTCAAGTCATAAAACAAACTTATAACCTTGACAAAACAGAGGAAGAAGTCCTCTGTGCAAAAGTTAAACTGGTGATTCCTCCCACTCAATGAAATATTAATGAAACCAAATAAAAAACCTTAATTGGTCACCCTCAATGTGTGACACACTATGCTAAGAGCCAACACTAAATACTTTTTCCTTAAGTTTAGGGACAGAGAATTTTTGTCCTGTCATAGTAACAGTCAGTATTGAAGCAGAGGTGAGTTGTTAAAATTTTAAATTCTATCTAACAACTCCAAGGACACACTCTTCACCCAGTGGTTTCTCTGCTGAGTGCTGAAGTCAACTCATGCATTCTCTGGTTAAAGCATAGGCCATTCGATGTTTCAGACAATACAAGACCTGTGGATTCCTAAAAAAGCTGCATTTTCAGGGGACTCTCTGGATGTGAAAGCAGGCACTGGCCATCAAGTCATGGGGTTTGCTGTCAGACCTGGAAGAAGGCCAGATGCTGTGGGTGATCCTTAAACCAACTCCTTAGGGGGCCTGAAGGCTAGGATCACCATAGTCTCCTCTTGATCCCATCCCAGATAGATTGGGTGGATGTAAGGGTTAAAAGAGTTTTAGGTAGGAATTGTGAAAAATAGGATCTATTCAACATAACGGAGTTGGTCCAGACAAACTTTGTGCACAGTTCTGTTGGTATCTAGTTCTAATCCGGGGTAGTTGTGATGGTCATATCTATGATTTGTATCTCTAGGAATTCCAGGATCCAGGGCAGAACGGCCACAGTAGATCTGTTGATGATAGGTGGTTTTTTTTTTTTTTTTTGACAGAGAAAGACACAGGGAGAGAGGGAACACAAGCAGGGGGAGTGGGAGAAGGAGAAGCAGGCTTCCCGCAGAGCAGGGAGCCCGATGCGGGGCTCGATCCCAGGACGCTGGGATCATGACCTGAGCCGAAGGCAGTCCTTAGCGCCTGAGCCGCCCAGGCGCCCCTGATGATAGGTGTTTAAGCTCCCTGGAAAACAGTGGGAATTTGGGGATTCTTGAGCAAAAAGAGGAGATTGTGTCTGTGCCAACTCTTGGCAGAAAGAGGGACCCCAGGTAGGCAAAGAACTCTCTGAGGTGAAGGAGGGCCATAGCTCATATTCCCCATCTTGAGACATGCATTCTCATAATCAAGGAATGCTTTTGAGTACAACAGACAGCTGTGTCTTCCTGCCCAGGGACTTAGTAAATTCCTGCATAGAGGTGGCCTCAAGGGGCCTTCAAAGTCTATGGTCACTTAAGGGTCAGACAATTCAAAATTATCTGGAAAAGTTTTGTTTTTTGTTTTTGCTTGGGGTGGGGGGGTGGGGGCTAGGGTATAAACCCTCTAGTTTGGAGAGAAACTGAGCAGAGCAGGGACTACAGGAGATTTGGGGACAGCAGTAAAGAATGAGAGCATTTATTGAGAGATGGAACAGTCTAACAACACTGGCAAATCCTCGAGGAAGATACCAGGGATCACTGGGGAAGGGAGGGACTTGGGAGTTTAGAGTTACAGTAACTCAACCATGTGAAAGCTCAGAGCCAAATATCTTTATGCCCATCATCCAAGCTTTAAATATCTCCAAGGCCTGTGTAGCCTGAAAAAAAAGAGGGTTTCTCAATATTCAGTGAAATGTTGGCTCCTTTAAAGTCATAGCCATTTTCATCAAAGTTTTATGGTAAAAAGACTTGGGAAGGTGAACACAAGTAAGGGACTGTTCTAGGTGGCATGCTAGCTACAGGGTTGGGGGTGGGGAGAAAAAGGAGAGTCTAAGATTAGCTCTTGGGGTCAGAATTGTCCTATTATTTAGAGACATGACCTACATGCCTTACACGATTAAATAACATTAGAATATCTGATTCAGTGTCCAGTGATATTCTCCAAACGTTTGTCTAATGTGGCAAATAGCACCAACGGGACCTTCTCACTTCCCTCAGGTCAGGTGCTGAGAATGTCTATCTTAGTTACCTCTTCAGTTTGGGGGAAGGACAAGTCCTAATTTGGTTAAAACTAGCCTTCCTTACCCATTAGCTCTTGTGAACTGAGGCTGGTCAAGGACCAGGATTGACCGTGTGGCACTTACCTGTTTATTGATACTCATACAACCATTTACAATAATAGTATATTGTTTACTTATTGTTCTGTAACAAATTACCCCAAAACTTACCAGCTTAAAACAACAATGAGCATTGGGGCACCTGGGTGGCTCAGATGATTAAGCGTCTGCCTTCGGCTCAGGTCATGATCCCAGGGTCCTGGGATCGATCCCCGCATCGGGCTCCCTGCTCAGCGGGGGGCCTGCTTCTCCCCTTCCCTCTACTTCTCCCCCTGCTCATATTCTCTCTCTCTCTGTATCTCTGTATCTCAAATGAATAAATAAATAAAAACTTAAAAAACAACAACAACAACAACAATGAGCATTTATTTCACACATTATTTCACCTATATTTCTATAGGTCAGGAATCCAGGAGCTGCTTAATCGGGGCATTCTTGCTCAAGGTCTCTCTTGAGGTTGCAGTCAAGATGTTGGCCAGGGCTACATCATCTGAAGGCCTGACTGGGGCTGAAGGATCAGTGTCCAAGATGGCATGTTCATATGGAATGGTGACTTGATGCTGGCTGTTGGTAGGAAGCCTAGTTCTTCACAACATGTACTTCATAGGGCTGCTTGAAGTGTCTTCATGATATGGTGTCTTGCTCCTCCCAGGGCAGGTGATCCAAGAGAGAACAAGGTGGAAGCCTCAATAATTTTTATGACCTAGTCTCATAAACCACACTCTGTCAATACTCCTATGTCCTATTTGTCACATAGTCAGCCCTATTCAGTGTGAGAAGGAACTAGGATACTAGGATACTGTGGCTACTAGGAGGTGAAAGTTGCTGGGGGCCATCTTGGAGGCTGGCTACCACAAAGAGCTACCACCTACTGAGAACTTGCTGTGAAACAGGCACCTTGCCAAGCATTGTATATTCAATAACTCTTCAGGGTTATTGTTTTCTTATTATCCCCATTTTACAGATGAAGAAACTGAGGCTTTGAGAGGGTAAATGACTTTTGCAAGGTTTTTCTAGGCGCAGCTCTCCCTTAATTTTCACTTCTAAGGAATTAAGTTCATGCCATGCCTTTCTTTTAGCACACAAGCATTGTGTGCCTACTATGAAACGGGCCCTGGAGTAGGATCTAGGAATCCAAGAACAGCAAGACCCAGGCCCCAAGGCACGTGAAAGTTACATGCACAAAGATAGCACTGTATTTAAGGTATAGCAGGGCTCAACCAAGGAAGTAATCAATACTTTGTGGGTAGGATTACCCTTCTTGTAGGCTTGATGCCTGAGATACATCTTCAGAGGAATCAGGCACGTTCTCAACTATGAATGCATTATTACATTCAGGCTGGGGGAGGATAGGGGTTAGGACTTCCACTGATTCCTACAGAGGGTAACCATCTTTAACTCCTAGCTTTTGGTCTATGTTTAGTGAAGCTGGATGACACTTTACAGTATGGTCTACCAAATGGAGCCCTGGGGTCCAGAATCAGGAGACAGGTTTAACACCATATTTTTCCACTTTCCCCCTATGTGACCTCTGGGAAACTCTTAATGGACATACGCCTTGGTTCTAGTTTCTGTTAAATGGGCGTAAAGTAATCTTTCCCTACATCATGGGAGAGGGAGAGCAGTGGTGATGATCAAATAAGTTAAAAGATATAAAATGAGAAAAGTTCAAAGCTCTGCTTTCAAGAAGACTGAAGTCATGAGCCAGTTCTTCTGCAATGTATTTCTTACCTCTGCCACCCTGTCCTGTCCCCACCCTACAGACACAGAGGGGCTGTTGTTTTTACTTCATTTTCACAGTTTATATTTAGCTAAGGGGAAAAAGGATCAACAGCTCCTGAGGATGTTTGGTGTACTAGGCTACCTCTGAAACAATTTAGAGACACTGCAATTGTCCAACTGAAGTGATGTTGCTGCAAATGGATGATGATGGACAAAGAGAAAGAAGTATATTTGCAATTGTGACATCATTTGTGCTTTGTGTCGCTTTCAGGACGAATATCAGGCAGATGACCCTTTCTGATTCTCACTGTTGCCATGCATTTCATTCTCTGAGAAATCAAGCACATTCATTTCTGATGTGATAATCCTGTGGTTTACTATTACTATTGCATAAGCACATGAGCAACATTTTCTTGTGCACAGTCCTCTTGTACATACGTAAACCACAGCCTGCAGTACCCCCTGAAAGAGAGGAAGGCTGAATATGCTTACCCTGAACTGGATGCTCATGGGGCAGGATTCTAGATAAGGGTCACCACTACCTTCCCATATATGCCCTGGGCCCCATCATCATCATAGATGACAGATTCGATATTTCAGGTGAGTACAAAATTTCTCAGAAATGATGATTATTTCACATATACATGAATCTGGTGTCATTATTCATATGAATAATAAAACAGGATATTGATTTCTTTTAGAATCAAGTCACTTTCATTTCATTATGCTCTCTGTTCCTTCTCTTGCCTGGAGCCTTGGAAAGCTAGCCCCACGCTCTCTTAGGCTCTCTTTTATCACTACACAATAGTGTCATACTGATAAAATGTTATACACCTCAAAGGATGCTGGTAAGCCTGCTCCAATATACTTCACGTTTTGAAATATTTTCTCTCTTCTGCCCAAGGGAGGCTCAAGCAATTCTAGGGTGAAATTTGGCAACCCTGGATTGGGAAGTGAAGATCACCTTGTTCTATGGAAAGTGAAAGAGGAATTGAAGCAAGGAAGCTAAAGCTCTTCATTTGGTTCCAGAATATCTACTTGCCCCTCTCCCCTGGAACACTCTAATTACTGGTGGTCAAGGCCTTGTTGCCTGGCACATTTTCTTAAAATATGGCTTTAAATGCTTCATTGTGGTTAGAAGAAGACATGTATTAAGTACTAACAACCCATCATATTCTTCAGCAACTACTCTTTCATTTTTTTTTCATTAACATACAATAAAAAAACCTCTCATGTTGTCCCTTTGTGGTACACACTCACCCCACTCCAATCCCTGGTAACCACTAATCTGTGCTCACTATAGTTTTGCATTTTCCAGAAAGTCATATAAATGAAATCAGACAGTATGTAACCTTTTGAGACTGTCTTCTTTCCCTCAGCATCCTACCTTTGAGGCTCATCCATGTTGCTGCATTTATCAATAGCTTATTCCTTTTCATTGCTGAGTAGGGTCCTATTGTCCTCCTATCCAAGTACTAACCAGGCCTGACCCTGCTTAGCTTCCAAGATCAGACAAGATCGGGTGCATTCACAGTGGCATGGGCGTCGGTGGGTTCTATTGTCCTCGGGCATATTTAACTTGGCATGTTTCAGTAGAGCACAGACCCCATGAATCTGTAGACAAAATGGCACTTGGTAGCCAAGTGAAGAAGTAACTAATGTTTATCTTTCTAAATCTATAGTTACTTGTCATAATCATGTTGGGTAATCATCTGGAGACAAAAAAGAACAGGCAGTTTTTATTCCAGAGGCTCAAGTGCCTTGGACTTCCAAAATCCCCCTACATCCAGCATTTGTAGGTTATTAATACATTTCATCTTCAGGTTGTCTAGTGTGTGTTACTGGCACTATCTAATGCAGTGGTTACCAACAGAGGGTGACATTGCCCCCCAGGGGACATTTAGTGATATCTGGAGACAATTTTGATTGTCACACTGTGGGAGTGCTACTGGCATCTAGTGTGTAGAGCCCAGGGATGCCATGAAACATCCTACAATGTACAGGACACCTCCACAACAAAAAAATTATTGGTCCAAATGTCAATAGTGCCAAGGTTGAGAAATCTTGATATAATGTATCTGAGACATCTCTTCAAATAACACATTTAGTGTGTTTTGGGTTGGGCCAAAAACATTGGCAGGAAAATGGTAGACGTTTTGAAGAGAATCATTATTTTCCTCCAAATTTTAAGTGGCAACCAAGGGAATAAGAGTCAGAAAGATAAAGAGTGATTATTCAAGAAATTGTTTAAACCCTGTTCAAACAACTCTCATCTACCACACAAACTACTGATCCCTCAGACAATTGTGGTTGCCTATCTCTGGACCATTACATTTCTACCCTCTGCCTGCAATGCCCTTCACACTTCTCTCAGCTTGGAGAACTCATTTTTAGGGATCACTGTCTTTAGATGCCTTGGTCAGGTATCTTTCTTTATGGCTCCCATAACAACTGTCATGAAGAACATGACATTCCTCCTAGCACCATTTAATTTTCTGGTCTCTCGTCATTGTGCACAGAGTCCAATGCCTGGCATAAGGTGGTGCTCAATAATTGTTGAATTAAGGAAATCATTTTCTAGATACATTTGGATACTCATTCATCCATATGCTCAATCATTTAATAAAATTTATCAAGTACCTACTGAGTGCCAGGCAATATGAGTGTTGGAGATACAGGAGTGAGCAAAAGACATAAATCCCCTGTCCTCATAGGGTTTACATTATAGAGTGAGGGTTGGCAAGCTTTTTCTGTAAAGGGCCAGATAATAAATATTTTTGGCTTTGTGGACTATGCAGTCTCTATTGCAACTACTCAACTCTACAGTTGTAGTGTGAAAACAGTCAAAGACAATATGTAAATGAGTGAGAGTAGCTATATACCAATAAAACTTTATTTACAAAAATAGGTAGCAAGTGTGATTTGGCCTTCAGACTAGTTTTTCAACCTCTGTTTCAGAGAAAAGTCAAATAATAAATAAATATAAAATTCAAATAGTAAGTGCTTTAAAAAAAAGCAGGAAAAGGAATAGAGAGGAAAGAAGGTGGAATTTAAAGTAGTTAGTCAGGGAAGGCCTCTCTGAGGAGATGACATTTGATAGACATCTGAATGAAGTGAGGGAGCAAGGCAGAGGAACAGCCAGTGCAAAGGACCTGAAGCACGAATGTGCAGGGATCTTCTGGGCCAGTAAAAGGCCTATGTGGCAGGAAAGATGCAAGCAAGGGAAGTAAGCGAGCTGAGGTTGCAGAGGTCAAAGGGACCAGACTGTGCAATTGCACTACTGGGTATTTACCCCAAAGATACAAAAGTAGGGACCCGAAAGGCTACGTGCACCCCGATGTTTATAGCAGCAATGTCCACAATAGCCAAACTGTGGAAAGAGCCAAGATGTCTATCAACAGATGAATGGATAAAGAAGATGTGGTATATATATACAATGGAATATTATGCAGCCATCAAAAGGAATGAGATCTTGCCATTTGCAACGACGTGGATGGAACTGGAGGGTGTTATGCTGAGCGAAATAAGTCAAACAGAGAAAGACATGTATCATATGACCTCACTGATATGAGGAATTCTTAATCTCAGGAAACAAACTGAGGGTTGCTGGAGTGGGGGGTGGGGTGGGAGGGATGGGGTGACTGGGTGATGGACACTGGGGAGGGTATGTGTTCTGGTAAGCGCTGTGAATTGTGCAACTGTTGAATCTCAGATCTGTACCTCTGAAACAAATAATGCAATATATGTTAAGAAAGAAAAAAAGAAGAAGAATGTAGCAGGAGGGGAAGAATGAAGGGGGGGAAATCGGAGGGGGAGAAGAACCATGAGAGACGATGGACTCTGAAAAACAAACTGAGGGTTCTAGAGGGGAGGGGGTTGGGAGGATGGGTTAGCCTGGTGATGGGTATTGAGGAGGGCACGTTCTGCATGGAGCACTGGGTGTTATGCACAAACAATGAATCATGGAACACTATATCTAAAACTAATGATGTAATGTATGGGGATTAACATAACAATAAAAAAATTTAAAAAAAAAAGGGACCAGACTGTGGACCTAGAGTTGATTCTGTGTAATGAGAAGCCTGTGGAGGTTTTGAGAGAGGGAGTAACCAATAAGAAGGGGTCAGGGTGACTTTTGACACCCCCCCCCCAATTTGTCCACTCAGTGGATTTGGGTGAATTAGGAAAAGGTGTTTCCTATAGGAGGAAGCAGGCTTGGATTTTAGTCTCCACTCAGTCCCTCTGCCAGGCATCCTTGGTTGGGATACAGTGCGGACATCATGGTCTGTGGTCTTAAGTGCTGCTGAAGTTACCTAAGAAACTCCAAATCAAATGGTATCAAATGGTATTCTTTTTTTTTTTTTTTAAGATTTTATTTATTTATTTGAGAGAGAGAGTGAGCGAGAGAGAAAGCACAAGTGGGGGCAGATGGAGAGGGAGAAGCAGGCTCGCTGCTGAGCTGGGAGCCTGATGTGGGGCTCAATCCCAGGACCCTGAGATCTTGACCTGAGCTACCCAGGCACCCCTCAAATGGTATTCTTGAGACCTTCTAGGACTTTGACATCTTTGGTATGCAAAGTATTGTCATTAAGGCAATGGTTTCTAGGGCTCAGCTCAGTGTTTTGGGGCAATTGGGAGGGTGCTTAATCTTAGGGGTACCTCTTCCTTTTCCCCAGGGGTCACAGCCAATTCCTGAGACCTTTCACCCCTCAGACAAGCACTGCCTTTTCTTCATTTTGAGGTAAGGCAAGGAGTACAGATGAAGGAAACAGGGTAGAGAGTAAGCAGCAAGGTGCCTCTCCAAGTTATGGAAACTTGTGTAAAATAAACCTTGTGGTGATAATGATGGTTTCACTTCCTGTTCTTTGTTGAACTACAGGTTGCCAGGAAAGCCCTGTCACACATTTACATGCAGGTTAAATTTCTCAAAATCTGAGCCACAACAGCCTAGTAACTGTGGGGAATATGATACAAATGCTGCTGTGCTGTTGTCATTGTCAGTGGGTAAATTTCTTTACCAACTTGATGTGGTTGTTTCTCTTGGATCTGATGGGAACAAATCCAGTCATGGGCTATTTGTTAGTTGGTCTTCCTTCCTTTTTACTTATTGTTTTGGACAGGGAGTCTGATAGACAAGATGAAGAAATGAAATGCATATTCATTATCATCATTAAATACTGCAGGGCCTTCCAAAATAACCCTAGACAAACTCATCACGGGCCAGCATCTTTTACTTTTCTATGTGCTTTTGGAGGTTTTGACACCACGGATGAAAATGTGCTTTCCAAACAGTGTGGACTTTACCTAAAAGTGTTGTCAACTGAGTCATAATGAGCATCACGGTTCATTCTTTTCCCTTTGTTGTCTTCATTAGGTGTACAATTTCCCCTAATCTCACATGCATACAGTCTTTGACTTTTTACCCACAGGTCTGATTGAGCATCTTCTATTCATTTATCACTTTCTAAGAATGAACAAATTGGAACAACTTAAAAATAAATATTCCTCTCCTAGTTGCCATGGATGAATGCAATTTGGGTACCTCAGCTTAAAACAATAAAGATGAAAGTGATGGAATAATATTATTAATTTTGTGCTAATAAGCATCTTCCAAGCTATAACAGAGGATGGGAGATGCCGTCCCGGAGTTGGACTTTAAACTTGGATCTGAATTTCAGAGTTGTTAGTAGGTATCTGAATATTAGGTCTGGAAATGTTGAACTGGCACACACATTGTATTATTTCTAATCTGTCCTCTCTGTTTTCCAGGCAAAATGGACACTTGTAAATATTCTCTGTGGAACAAACTGAGAAAGTTGAACTGTACCTTGGGTTGCAGTTAAAGACAGTTTTAGCTGGTGAATCTTGCCCATGCCCTACTTTGAGGGACTTAACTCACGTTGAAGGCTGCATAAGACTCTGGGCATGGGAGTTATATTTGGGGAGCAAATGGGCAATTCCAAATGGTTTTGTTGCCTTTCTCCAGAATATAGCCCAAGAGGAGTTGGTGAGGAACATGAGTTTTTAGGCTTGTTGCTTGCTTTTCTCAATCTGGCCTATTCAGAACTTCTCCCTTGAAATTAGAGCTTTATGCTCGGGAGAAAACAGGACTGAAAACAAACCTGAGGTTTCTCCTAAGTTCCAGTAAAGCAGCCTCCACTCTGAGTCAGTGAGTGAAAGAGTGAGGACACAGGAAGCTAGACTCCGTCACCAAAGAACCCAAAAAAAGGGATCTAAATTTTTTTTTTTCAAAGGAGAAGCATTAATAAAATGATGGGGAAGACACAAAATAGAAGAACAGAGAAAGAAGAAAGAGGAAGTAGAGTTCAGGAGGAAAAAAAATCATAAGGCATTAGTCCATTGAAATGTGAGAAGGCAAAATCACACCCAACCTACTCTAGCCCAGTTTACCTGCCAAAACTTTAACTCAGAGACATGGGGACTCCTATTACCTATTTACCTCAGAATCTTCAAAACGGGGTCAGGAGATTGGCTAGTGAAAGTAGCAATGGTGTGCTGGTTATCTTTGTTTCCTCCTATCTTTCCAGATGTTTTACACCTGAAAGGATTTCAACAGAGTACGAAATAATCAATAACTTATAAGCCATGTCTACAAATGCAAAGTGAAATGTAGAATTGAAATGGTTTGGAGGAGAAAAAAGGATTTTAAAAACAAACCCAAATGATCCACATGAAGAAAAGATTTATATTTTTGGTCTGGACCCATGGTCCACTGAGGTTAGGATTTTAACTAAAGGGGATAATAAAGGTTGTGGAAGTCCAGGGATATAGAAGTCCAGAGCTGCCATTCATACCAGTTGGTTCACTGGTTAGCTGCTTAGCTCTCAACCTTGTCAAAAACAGATCCTGCCTGAGTGAGCTTCATACTACTGATTCTTTACCTGCCGTGTAGGCATTATGTCATAGTGAGATCACCCCCACCCTGCGCAGTGTAGTGGAACACTACCTTCATATGGCCTTCCCTCTACCTGCAGCGTCTGATGGGATAAAAGCTTAACACGGCAGTGTAAATAGAGACTTAGTCCTGGCCACTTCCACTCCAGACTCCTAGAGGACCAAATGCCCATCCACCAGGTGTTTCAGGAGTGTTTCATTTCATAAGTGAGAAAAATCAAAAAGAATATGTGTGGAATAGCATGGACTATAGGATTTTTCCCCAGGCCTTTTTTTTTTCAGTACCTATGTCCCTGAGCTGCTGTGCCCAAGCCATACCAACTCAGTGGGCCACATTTAGAATAATTAACAGTTTCTTTCTTTTATCCCCATCAGTTGTTATAGGATGTCCAGTTGCACAGAATTTCCTCTGCTTTTGGTGGTAACCAAAGAGTTATCTATTGTATACATATGAGCAAGTCATCTTGAGCAAGAGCATCTGCCACTCTCCTCCTCCCAGGCTCGGGTGTCTGTCAGGGACATCTTTCACCAGAATTCCCAATCCCATGGTAATAATTAGCACTCTGTGAAATCTCAACATATATATAAGGTTTGTGATAATGAAAAACTGGTCTTTGACCAGTTTGGGCAGTGATAAATACACCAGGATACTGAAATCTCTCTTACTTTAAAGGAGAAAGCTCCAAGACTTAGTAACTCCATGAGGATGGCTGGAAGAGATAGGTTGCTGTTATTTGATGGATTTGAGAAGGTAGAAAGACAGAACAAATAATTAAGAGCCTAATTCCTTTTCACTTCTCTCACATCCCAATATGATTTTAGTAAGTAACAGCAAACAATTCATTCTGGGTTTTTTCTTCTTACTTTAGGAGGAAACTTTCCCAAGTGAGACAAAGGCTCATTCTTTTTCTTTCATAAGGAGCTGAGGATGTTTTTTCATGAAACACCTAGCATGTGCCCCACCCCCCCACACACACTATCTGCAGAGGATCATCCTGTTTTCTCTCTTCTCAAAACATCCTTTCAACACGATGATTCTCAATCTTGAGCAAAGGCAACATTCTATATCCTCCCTGAAGTCTATCTACAGCTACCTTTCCCATCTAGACTGCAGTGTGGACCTCTGTTCTGAATTCCAGAAATGGAAGATGCTTTTTTAAAAACAGTGACTCTGGGCGCCCTCTGCTGTCCACTTAAATTCTTCAGCTGTATACTAGTGATACGAGCAAGGCATGAAGGCGGGGAGGGATTACTGAAAAAATCCAAACATACAGCATACACAAACATTAAGTATGTACATGTCTATGTATATGTATATGTAATATATGCATATTATATGTATGTATGTGTGTATGCATATATACCTTAACCGTTTTTACTCAGTGGCCCCTTCAAGGTTCTGCTGAATCAATAGTATAAACCACCTTTCCTGAAAAGTACACATATGAGCATGTACATGCATACACACACACACAGAGCCACCATCTGGGCACACAGTACACAGAGTTAAAAACCTGAGCTTTGGTGTCAGACCATCTGTGCTTGCCCACTCCCTGGTATTACATCTATGGCCAAGAACGTAACCTCTGAGCTTGTTTCCTCATCTGTGAAATGGGGTTTCCCTGAGGGTTAAGTGAGATACTGTATACAAAGTGCTTTGTATAGAGCCTCACAATGGTTAAGTCTTATTAAGTGTTAGCAGGTTTTTTTTCTTTATTTTATAAACCCTACCATACCAAGCCCTGTTGTTGTCAAATTCCTTGTTACTTCAGCATCAGTGTGTCCAAGAAAACGCTGTGCTCATCTAAATTGGAAATGACATTTCCTCTGCTCTCCATAGTTTTATACAGGGAGATAAACCCTGTGGCCCAAAAGCCTCATGTGGAGTTGCTTCATCTGGCCTGGCTTCTCAGTGAGCAGCATTCATGTTGAATTATCTTTGGACGTGCATGTGGCCATCCTGCCACCAGCGACAGTCAGAACATACTCTTTAAACTGATATTAATTCAGTAATTTCCAGCCATGAAAGTGAAGGCCTCCTTAAACCTCTTGAACTTAATGGTGACACAATGTGTCCCCGTGGAGTGCAGTGGGACACACCAGGAGGTTCTGCTGCTCAGTTGCCAGGCATGTCACTTGGATTCGTGGATTCAAAATCAAATCGAGTTGTAGGGCAGTCACTTTGTGGAGGTTACGGCTTCTTTTGTGATGTCACTTGTACCTTGACAAGATGATCCTGCTGCCTGGGAATGAGGGAGATCTGGGGAATTAAGTGACATAGGGATGCTGGGCTCTTCTGGGTGAGGAGCTTGGCCTGGAGTTGGGGCAGGGAAAAGGAATCAGGAAAGATGAGGGATCACTAACTGGGCAATGCATTTCCCAGGCAGGCCAGGTGACAGACCATGATTCCATGATGACTTCCAGGGGGACTCAGGGACTCCTGGTGCCTTTTCCTCTCAGGGCCTAATTAAATGAGGCCTTCTTCTCCTATCCTAAGCATCCAGCTTTGGAGTATTTCAGCTGCAGGACAGTGATTACCAGCCAAATATGGGGTTCTTTTCTTCTCCCTGGGCCTTCTTTTCCAGACCTCACCTTTAATCACTGTGATAAAGTTGCCCCTGAGGCTCTTGGAGGCCACAGTCCTCAGAAAAAGATCAACTCAGTAAGGCAGGCAAGTGGGTAAGCTGTTTGGCAGTGTTCTGATCCTGTTCTGTTAGTAGCTGGGAAGTTTCACGTAAAACCCTTGTGTCCTCCCCCCACTTTCCTTTTCTCCCCAAATCACTTCTATCTCAGATTAGCCGAGAGCCTAGAAATACTGGGGGGAAACCCCATGGAAACAAACGAAGAAAGAGGGCTCTGGCCAGGGTGTTATGCACTAGTCACCTATGCCCCCTTCTCTGCCATCCCACTTTAGGGCTTGGCCCTGTCTCAGGTAAAACTAAGATAGGAAGAGCAACCGGTTTATGAGAAAGTTGTGAAATACTGAAAGCAGAGCATGGCAGGCTATACATATGAACTAAAACCTGCCATTAATTAATTCACCCTTTCAAAAAACATTAAGGCCACATTATAGTATCATAGGATAGTAACATGCTACACAGGAACTTTGGGGTCATATAAAACAGAGGTAGGATAGTTTGTCCTTCAGGAGACACCAGATATACTTGGAAAAAGTCCTGTAACAACACAAGGCGATGTACTTTACATGTCAAAATGAATGACAGACAGTTGGTGCTATCAAAGACCAGAGAAGGCCCTCATGTGTGGGTATGAGCACATGTGCGAACAGACACATGCCACTTACTATCTATGCCACGGGTGATGGAAGTATCACCCCAGACTTATCCCAACCATTAACAATGTGGTCATTTGCGCAGTTGTTCATTTAATGTCTGTTCCTCTTGCAGAATGCAAACTCATGATAACAGAGGGCATTTTCACAAAAACAGACACATAGATCAATGGAACAGAATAGAGAGCCCAGAAATGGACCTTCAACTCTATGGTCAACTAATCTTCGACAAAGCAGGAAAGAATGTCCAATGGAAAAAAAGACAGTGTCTTCAACAAATGGTGTTGGGAAAATTGGACAGCCACATGCAGAAGAATGAAACTGGACCATTTCCTTACACCACACACAAAAATAGACTCAAAATGGATGAAAGGCCTAAATGTGAGACAGGAATCCATCAAAATCCTAAAGGAGAACACAGGCAGCAACCTCTTCGACCTCAGCCGCAGCAACTTCTTCCTAGACACATCACCAAAGGCAAGGGAAGCAAGGGCAAAAATGAACTATTGGGACTTCATGAAGATAAAAAGCTTTTGCACAGCAAAGGAAACAGCCAACAAAACCAAAAGACAACCGACAAAATGGAAGAAGATATTTGCAAATGACATATCAGATAAAGGGCTAGTATCCAAAACCTATAAAGAACTTATCAAACTCAACACCCAAAGAACAAAGAATCCAATCAAGAAATGGGCAGAAGACATGAACAGACATTTCCACAAAGAAGACATCTAAATGGCCAACAGACACATGAAAAAGTGCTCAACATCACTCGGCATCAGGGAAATACAAATCAAAACCACAATGAGATACCACCTCACACCGGTCAGAATGGCTAAAATTAACAAGTCAGGAAATGACAGATGTTGGCGGGGATGCGGAGAAAGGGGAACCCTCCTACACTATTGGTAGGAATGCAAGCTGGTGCAGCCACTCTGGAAAACAGTATGGAGGTTCCTCAAAAAGTTGAAAATAGAGCTACCCTACGACCCAGCAATTGCACTACTGGGTATTTACCTCAAAGATACAAATGTAGTGATCCGAAGGGGCACATGCACCCCAATGTTTATAGCAGCAATGTCCACAATAGCCAAACTATGGAAAGAGCCAAGATGTCCATGAACAGATGAATGGATAAAGAAGATGTAGTATATATATATATATATATATATACAATGGAATATTATGCAGCCATTAAAAAAAACATGAAATCTTGCCATTTGCAACAATGTGGATGGAACTAGAGGGTATTATGCTGAGCGAAATAAGTCAATCAGAGAAAGACAAGTATCATATGATCTCACTGATATGAGGAATTTGAGAAACAAGACAGAGGATGATAGGGGAAGGGAGGAAAATATGAAACAAGATGAAACCAAACCATAGGAGACTCTTAATCTCAGGAAACAAACTGAGGGTTGCTGGAGTGGAGGGGTGGTGGGAGGGATGGGGTGGCTGGGTGATGGACATTGGGGAGGGTATGTGCTATGGTGAGTGCTGTGAATTGTGTAAGATTGATGAATCACAGACTTGTACCCCTGAAACAAATAATACATTATATGTTAAAAAAAAAAAAAAAAAAAGATAGTAGGAAGGGAAAAATGAAGGGGGGGAAATCGGAGGGGGAGACGAACCATGAGAGACTATGGACTCTGAGAAACAAACTGAGAGTTTTAGAGCAGAAGGCGGTGGGGGGCTGGGTTAACCTGGTCATGGGTATTAAGGAGGACATGTATTGAATGGAGCATTGGGTGTTATATGCAAACAATGAATGATGGAACACTACATCAAAAAGTAATGATATAATGTATGGAGACTAACATAACATCATTAAATAAAATTAATTAAAAAAAGAGGGCATTTTTAAATCCCATTTCTACTCCATGTTAGCAAAAATATTTCAATCAGAATTACATCAATATCAATTTTTGCTCAAGTTATTTTTGAGGTAATGCCACTTAAGCCAACTTAATTCCTTGATTCATTTTTTATGTAATATAAACCATGTCCTTTTAAAAAATCTTTTTTTACTTTTCTGAAATATTTCCATTGGGGGGTTAATTCACAATGATTTGGCTCACCACACATTTTTTTATGCATAATGTATGTCAAATTTGTAGACAGAAATATTATTAGGTAAATTTGAATCTTGAGTTATTTTTGTCAAGCTCTGTACTATTCTGCCATGTTGCCTTAGTTTACATGGACATGTATGCACATGTGTGTATATGTATACATGTGTCTCTGTGTGTGTGTATATATATAATTTGAAAACGCTAAAGAGATACATTTTTCACTAATCTTAAATCATAATGACCTGGGACTGCTGATTCATTGACTCCAGTGAAGAGGGTTTGGGATTGAGGTGCGTCAACATCAGAGTGAGGATCCTCAGGAGTAGAGGCAAAAGGCAGACATACACACCTCATCAGGTACTTGCTTAGGAGTCCAGGGACAAGGCCATACTTACCTGCTCTTCCCTCTTTGTGACAGCAGAGACCAGAGGACCCAGAGATGGTATCTGAAGCCCAGGGCTCCTGTCCAAGTCCCCCGACTAGCAACAGCAGCACCTGAGAATTTATTAGAAATTCACATTCTTGGACCCTGCTCCAGATCTGTGGAATCAGAAACTCTAGAGATGGGGCCCAGCATTCTGGGTTTGAACAAGCTCTCCAGATGACTCTGATGCTTGCTGAAGTTTGAGAACCACTGCCTTATACTCAGCTGTCATCTTGGCTATGAAAAGAAGGGGTAAAAGGAACATATCCAGAATGATCAAAGATTTGCCTAAAGAAAAAGAAAAATCAGAGCTTAAAATATCCTTTAAGCAAGATCAAGTCGCCCATGAATTCCTCTCTGAGGTTCTCAACAGGAGTAGAGAATACATAAGAAATTTTTGTTTGCTTGCAAAGAAATAGAGAAAGCTATAATTTTGCCTACCTGAATTGTAGCAGATACCTCCCCATTATATTTCCTCAGTAATAGTCATTAGGAATTAGTTCAATTTTGTATTAATTCCTTGGATCACTGTCAACAAAACTGTCAGCCAAAATTGCCCAGGATTGGTCTATTTCACCATTGAGTCTATTCTTCAGGATTTTGATCACTCTGTAAGGAGTACTATCTATAGAAGCAAAGAGCAAATGACTAGGCCAAGGGTCCTTAAATTTGACATGGCAGGCCAAAAGTGTTCTGCTTTGGGAAAGGGATGTCTTCTCCCTGTGGTATCTTAAGAGCCTTTCATAGTGCCTTGTCCTCTGTAGCTGCTCAATATTGATTTGGTAAATGAGTGGAGAATCCATAAGGGTTCTACAGCTTGAGAACACCCGCTCGAAGAGGTGACACATGAGCTGGATCTTGAAAAATGGGCAGAAAAAGATGGATAAAGAGGGAGGGCATTTTAGGTGGGAGGAGAAAAGGATACATAATAGGCTGAGCAAAAGCTTGGGGTCAGGTCTAAATGTTTGGGACTGAGTGGAAGGCACTGGAGAGAAAACGCTGTTTACAGGGGGATATGATGACAATCAACAACCAACATAAACGAATTAGTGAGTTAAATGAGTACTCATCCTCTGATATGATCCCTACTGTGCTAGGTATGGGGTCAACAGTGGAGAACAAGATAGACATGGCACCTAAATCTAGTGAAGAATAGAGAATGATGGTAGGACAATGGTAAGTGTGTTGATAAGTGAAGTATAGGAGCACATAGGCAGCTCACTTAACCCGATCTTAAGGAAGTAGGTGGCTCAAGAAAGCCTTTCCAGATGACAAGATGTCTCAGTCATGGCCTGGAAGAGAGGAGGAGGGAAGGAGTGTGGGGTAGCAAGGGATGGGGTGGGCTGGGCAAACCTGGGCCAGATTATGAAGGACCATCTAAGCCATATTAAAGAGACACAGCTTTATCCAGAGGGGTGTGAAGAGCCCTCAGGAAGTTTTAAATAGAAACGGACAAGTTAGTTTTGGAAACCTCACCGGCTATAGTAAAGACAGCTGAAAGAAGACCGATGATGGTGGCTTTAATTAGAAGTAGCAATGGGAAAGAAGTTCAAAGAGCTTGCTGGAAAAATCTCTGATAGTTTAAAACATGTATTTCCTTGACATTCCCACCAAGCCAGAATGAATGCTCCCTCCCTTTGAATCTGGATGGGCCTGTGATTCGAGTGGAAGGGCTGCCATTTGATTTCTGAAACCATGGGGCTTCTAAACCCAGGTCATAAAAGGGGACAACAGCTTCTGCCTGGTCCTCTTGGGACACTCCCTAGTACTCAGCCACTGTGTTGTCAGGGAGCTACATGTAGATGTTCTAACCCCAGTCTCAGCTGAGGTCCCAGCATCACCTGCCATAAATAGTAAGTGAGGAAGCCTCTGAGGTGACTCTAATCCCAGCCATCAAGTGACTAATAACCACCTGAGACACTGAGTAAGAACTGCCTGGCTGAGCCAGTCAATCCTAAACATAATGAGAAAACGACTGGCGTTGTTTTAAGCCACTAAGTTCTGACATGTTTTAGACATAGCAAGAGAGAACCAGAACACTCTCCTGATAACACCTAATGTAGGAGGTATCTGTCTCCTTCTCATACTGTGCTGTACTCACCATGGTGACTTCTGGAGTCTGAAGCAAAAGACATTTATAATGAATGAAACAATCTACAAAGGCACATAATAGGGTTGGGGAATAAGATGTTCTGTCCAAATATTCTCATTAACAGAGTAAGTACATGCTTTAGGCAAATTATCGATTGCAAAAAAACAAACAAACACCATTTTTGAAAGAAATTATGAAATTTTAAGAATGAAATGCTCACTATAGACTAAGCAAACTTTTTCTTTGATGGTTCTTTAGCCTTCAGAATCATCTATTATTTGGGGGTAAACATGGGGCTCATTAGTTCCCTCTGTACTCTTGCCCTTCAGCATAACTGTAGGAAAAGGTCGAAGAGCCCAGCTTTTACCTGCAGCACAGCGACCATAGTCACCAGCTGTTCAGAGCAGCAGGGCTTGGGAAGGTCAGGGCTGCTATTTATTGCTCACAATTTTTTTTTTCTCCTAATGAATGGTTGTTAGTTAACAACCAGGGCCATAGTCACACAGGGTGTAATAGCCATTCGAATGCTCTTTGTGAGCGTCAGAAGATAAAAGATAAGTTGGGGGACAGGAAGCATGCCATATTACTCCCTAAGACTTTGAAGGTAGAGAAACCCAAATGCCTTTTTCTGTAAACACCAGACACAAAAAAAATACAATTAAGATTCTATAAAGGCACAGAATTTTCCTTAAAAGGGGCTAAGTCTTCACAGAGCATAAGCAGAAGGAAGAACGCGGTTGTTATATAATTCTTCAACTAGGTATCCACATTCTGAATGCTACGGACGGTAATTATAATAGTCAGCGTTTACGTAGCACTTACTCAGTGCCAGCCACGGTTCTGCTTGCTTTACGTTTAGCATCTCACTCCATTCTCACAGCAGGCCTATGAGGTGGGTATGATTACCCCATTTAACAAATGAGGAAAGTGAAGTGAGCCTTTACCTAGTATTCTATCTCTGAAGAGACCTAATGTGCTGTAGTGGGAAGGGTACTGGACTAGGAATCTGGATTTTCATCTCAGCTCCACCCCCAACTAGTTACACCAATTTGGACCAGTCATTTCCTTCACCTGAAAGATGACGGAATTCAGTTAGGAGACTCAGAAGATTCCTCCTACTCTAAAACTGCTGATTCTGTGAACAATTCTGGACTCTGAAAAACAATCAAGTTAAAAGCAAACCTTAGTTTTTGAAAGAGCACTGAAGAAAGAGTGTACAGAACTCTAGGAAGACAGCTGAGAGGCGTGAACATCATGTGGGCCTTTAGAAACAAAAGGCACAACTCACCAGTGCTGTATTTCAAACCATCACGTGACAGATCAGGATGAGGAAGCTTTAACCTGCTGTCAGACAAGTTTATTTAAAAAAAAAAAGCATCCCAAGAGAAAAGAGAAGATCATTATTAACATGACAAACTGTAGAACCAAATATTTATGATCCACATTAAAAAAAAAAAAAAACAGACAGCATTATGTGGTTCTTATTGGCAGTTATTTTGTTTTTGTTTTTGTTTTTAAGATTTTATTTATTCATTTATTTGAGAGAGAGAAACAGCATGAGAGGGGAAAGGGTCAGAGGGAGAAGCAGGCTCCCCGCTGAGCCGGGAGCCTGATGTGGGGCTCGATCCCAGGATTCCGGGATCATGACCTGAGCCAAAGGCAGTCGCTTAACCAACTGAGCCACCCAGGCGCCCGGCAGTTATTTTGAAAAAGCACATGGCCTGCCCATGACCACAGCAGTAATCATTTAAATTTTAGTTTACTTATCTGTTCTGAGAGCTAAATTCTGGGTTAGTTTGTGCTGCTGAGAAAACAAAACAACCTGAAGATGTTTTCTCAGGAATATTTTATTTCTCTCATTTTTGAGAAAATTTGACACTACTGAAACTTAAATGAAAATTTCAAGTCCATATGCAGGTTCACAAGTATCTTATTTGGGGTCACAGATAAATGATAGAAGCAGTGAAAAAATCCTGGGCTATTGCCCAGCGTGGCATGGTAAGTTTCAGACCTCCTGAATTCAGCAAAGGTGTAATTTGCAAGTAACTACTCCCCTGAAAATTCACTGAAGTTGACCACCTAGGGGGAATTCCTTCCCACTGGTGCTTACTGGGTTCTACTCTGGTACCGGGAGCTGGACTGCAGACCACAGCCATGTTCCTTCACGGATCCTCGGAGGTTTACACAGGGGAAGCGTCCTTCCCGAAGGAGCGGAGCTTTCTGCTTGATTGTATTTAGATCTTCACAGCGGCACATTAACTTCTCCAGTCAGCATGCCAGTTCTCAATGAACTCAGAAATTTAAGGAGACCAAATGTTTGTTAGTATACCATCCACTGGAGTACAACGCCTGATTTCTTAGGAAGCCATTAACTCACTAGAAGCAGGCCCCTTCCAGCTCAGACCCATGGGGGGTTTGAAGCTAGGGTTACTCAGCCCACAGGGACTGGTTGAGTGGCTGGAAGGTCCGATGGCTGACTGTCCTCCTGTTTAATAGCATCATGTGGGATTTCCTGTTCCCAGGGGTGTGGCAGAGCAGAGTATCCAACGTGTAAGTGGTGACCTGGCCATTTATGTGCAGTTTCCCATAGATCTCATCAAATCTGGCTAGAAGGGCAGGCACATCCTTTACTTTTTCCCTCGCTTTGGCCAGCTGGGAAAAAGAAGAGCAGATCATTATGTATCTGCAAGATTTCTTCTTTGTTCTTCTTATCCTCCAAGAAGTAGAGATACAAATGCGTAAAAATGTATACTGTATACCTATAATGGTGAAAACCAGGGTACCAGGGCACACAGAAATCTGAACGGATTCCGTAAGCTATACACAAAATTCAGAATTAGTACCTGAAAATCATTGCTAATATCTCATAAAAAGGTGGTACCTAATATACAACGAAACATACCAGGATAAAGAGTCAAATAGCAATGGAAACAAAGTTTGCCCAATTTAAAAATCAGAGCAGGAAGCAAATTATGTAAAGGTTTATAGCACGTGGTAAGTTTTCTGGAATTCATTCTAGAAGCCATCAGAAGGTCCAAATTAGGACATGCTCTGACTTAGGTTTAAATGGCTGTGTAGAGAAATTGAGGGTGGAGACTAATCTGGAGGCCAGTATCCTAGTCCAGATGAGAGAGGATGACAGTCTAGTCTGGAAAATGTATATACAAGATGGAGAAATAGATGTGTAACAAGTATATCTGGGAGGTCCAACTGAAAGGATTTATTGTTGAAGAGGTCAAGGAAAGGGAAGAATCAAAAACATCTTCCCAATTTGGGCTTTAGCAACTTGGTGATGGGTGAGGTCATTAACGGAGACGGGGAAGATGGGAGGACCATATTTGGAGGGGGAGCAAGTCAAGAGTTCTGTTTTGGACATGGCTGAGATGCCTGTGAAAGATCTAAGTGGGTAAGTCAAGAGACTGCTGGATATACACCAATATGAAGCAAGGAGGAGAGGTCTAGACCAAAAGTATAAATATCAGAGTCACAGTGTATAAATGCTATTTAATTCTACAAAAATGGGTGTGCTCTAAATTACAATGCAGAGCTACTTTTTGAACAAAATCAACATTTTACTTAGTTCAATCCTTATTAATGATACAACCCGTGGCACCTGGGTGGCTCAGCTGGTTAAGCGTCTGACTCTGGATTTTGGCTCAGGTTAAGATCTCCGGGTAGTGAGGTGGAGCCCTGCATCAGGCTCCCTGCTCAGTGGGGAGTCTGCTCTCTCTCCCCCTCTTCCTTTGTCCCTCCCCCCACTTGTGCGCACACTCTCTCTCTAAAATAAATAAATCTAAAAAAAACAAAAGAATGGGCGCCTGGGTGGCTCAGTTGGTTAAGCGACTGCCTTCAGCTCAGGTCATGATCCTGGAGTCCCGGGATCGAGTCCCACATCGGGCTCCCTGCTCAGCAGGGAGTCTGCTTCTCCCTCTGACCCTCCTCCCTCTCATGCTCTCTGTCTCTCATTCTCTCCCTCGCAAATAAATAAAATCTTAAAAAAAAAAAAAAATTAAAAAAAAAACAAACAAAAAAAAAAAAAAAAAACAAAAGAAACTTCTCTTTAAAAAAAAAGAAATGATACAACCTAACATTTTTTGATGAAATTTATGTATATGCAAGGTCCCTAAGAAATCCTCTGGTCATCTTCTAAATATATAACCCTATTTGCTGCCGGCATACCCTCCTTTCAAACAAGGGATCCCCACTGAACCTTCAGGTAAGAAGTTCCAGCACTTGATGTTCTTAAAAAGAATAGCTTCTTTAGTCCCCACCTCATGCTGAAGGTGAAGTGACTTAAGGTGAAGCACATGGTTTCCAAAAGCAGCCAAGCGAATATACCAAGCTGGAGACAACCTTGCTCTAAGTGCATATACCACATCAGTTCTCTCCTATCACTACACAAATATCAAATGGTGTCATTAGGATCATTCTACAGTTTAAGCAGAAAAGAGATTCTACTCCATTGTTAGTTTAGTTTCAAAAAAGAAATCAATGAAGCAACAGCTGACGTTTGGAGTGGTTTTAGTCATAGTAATTAAGAAAATCAATAATTCTGTTCAACACTCCTCTGGTGGTGTAACAGCACCTTCTGCCCACACACGAGTCATCCTTAATAACTGTTGGTATCAACACTCAAGAGTGCATTTGTAAGGTGCAAGTTTTCCAGTGTAAGGGTCTCCACACGCACCCTCACAAGCATCCTTAGAGCCGGCTCAAAGGCTGCTGGAGCCAGAGGAGTCATTTCTTTCTCAATAGCAGTTCCCCGCGCGGCCTCACAACAGCCAGGGAATACACGCAACTACAGGCGGAGCTTTTTAAGTAAATCAGTCTTACAGACTTTGGGGGGGAAAATCAGATAAAAATCAGTATTTTTCAATGTGGAGTTTGTTTGGATGCTTTAGTCATATAATTGGACAACATATTGATGGAGCAGGTCTCAGTAGAGTGATTGACATCAGTGCTATTGAGAAAACTGAAGTTGTGTCAGTAATGGATGCACACAACCGTGCACTTTAAAACCTGTTTGCATTTCCAGTTCCCCTACATTTTTTAAACACACTCCGAAAGGGTTTGGGTGGATCACAACCTACAGAAAGCTAAGAATTTGAATAGAAAGAAGCTTTAAATTAATCGTATCCCGTTAGTTTCCTGACAAGCTCCCTCTGCCAGCAGGAAGAAGCCTTTGGGTCGAAGTGTGAAAACGGGAAGGGGCTGGGAGGGCAACAGTGCGGCAGAGGGGGAGAAAGGAGCCCGCGGTGCTCCACCGCCAACCGTGCCATCTCAGGTGCCAGGGGGACCTGTACTATCAAAAGGCAAGGGAGGGAGGAAGAACCAATCAACAGGCCCCTTCATAAGTCAAAATGACAATACCAATCATTACTAACAAACTGATCACTGCCAGTAATTTATGATTTCCTTACAGTTTTTTTTCCCTTTAGCTATAGATGTACAAATTACTGAATTTCAAATGACTTACAGTAACTCCTCTTTGTGTGCTTTTTTTTTTTTAAGATTTTATTTATTTGTCAGAGAGAGAGAGTGAGTGAGCACACAAGCAGGGGGAGCAGCAGAGGGAGAGGGAGAAGCAGGCTCCCTGCTGAGCGAGGAGCCGGATGCAGGACTCAATCCCAGGACCCTGGGATCATGACCTGAGCTGAAGGTAGATGCTTAACCGACTGAGCCACCCAGGCATCCTGTCCTCTTTGTGTGCTTAAGCCATCAATGTGAGATATGGGTTCAGTCACTTCCCTTTGCTTTCAATGTTTGGAAATTGCTTATCATTTTTATTTAATTTTGTTTTATAGTTTTGCATTAGCTGGTCTATTCAGTACCTAAAACCACAGTTCTAATTATAGAAGCTTTAATATGGTTTAATATCTGGCAGGTCTAGTACCTCTTCCCAGTTATTCTTGCTAGTTTGTTCTTTCTAGTAAACCTTAACTAGAGAAAAAAACCTAATGACACTTTTATTAGGAGGTTATATTATCATAATCACTTGGGAAGAACTGATTTTATGGGGTTGAGTCTTCCTATCTCAACCACAGCATGTCTTTTTCATTTGTTTAAGTAGGAGAGACTTTTTTTTTAATGACTTTTATTTGAGAGAGAGAGCACGAGAGCGCGTGAGTGAGCAGGGGGAGGGGCAGAGGCAGAGGGAGAAGCAGGCTCCCTGAGGAGTGGGGAGCCCAATGCAGGGCTCAATCCCAGGACCCTGGGATCATGATCTGAGCTGAAGGCAGATGCTTAAACGACTGAGCCGCCCAGGCGCCCAAGACTTTTTTCTTAGGATGAGAGATACTGTAGCTGATTGCTGATAAGAATGATCCACAGGGAAGGGGATGTTAATGATGCTCAAAAGAGAGTAAGACATCTTTTGAACTGATGCCCTGCAATGGGTCAGAGGGATGGGCTCTGGGGCTCAATGGGGGAACCTGCTCTAGAGAGGTGTGTGTAGTCACCACGGCCTCAGCAGGGAAGCTGAGCACACAGGGACAGGAAGAGGTTGTCCGTGAGGCAGCAGTTCTCTGTTGATTGCTTCCATTTCCTCCATGAAACAGGAAGCAGGGGTGGGGGGTAGGGTGGGGAGAAGGCACTGGAGGCTTGAGGAGAAAGGAAAGAGAAAAGGGGAGCCGGGACCCAGGAAAACAGTGTGTGTGTGTGGGGGGGAGCAGAATGGTGAGAATAATGTAAAAGGACAAAGTTTTTCTAGAATTTCAGAGGGCATTTTCTGTTGCAAGAAAAAAATTGTTGCACCCAAACACAGAAGTCTTATAACAGGAAGAAGAGAGAGGTTGTCATATTTGACACTCTTTAAGGTGGCAGCCTGGAGAATGAAGACAGTAAGTGCACATTTTAATGAGAGCCCTTTCACCTTTAAATGATTCCTGCAGCAATCACATACTCACCACTTCTTCTGAGAACTCCCGTCTTCTCACAAATTTTGATAAATTTCCCTCTGCAGCATCCTTTAGTATCTCTATCAGGGTTTTCAACATATTTGCCTGGATATGAATCAAAATCTGAATACAAAGAACAAACAAGCAGAAACAAGACTGAGCCAGTGCTCAACAATGAGATATGTACCCCGCTACACAAGCCTACATTTATAGGCATCTACCTGCTTACATGTTATTTCCTAATTCATTCTCTTGCACAAGTTCAAAAATGCTTCGAATATATGTCTATCAGCCAAAACTTATTTTCCAATAGCTAATCAAAACACCTCAACTTCAAAACTTGCTTAAAAGTAGAAATGCAGAAAAAAGGGATTGTGGAGTTTGGCATGTTTGGGCTTGAATCCTGGCATGGGCCATTACCAGCTCTATGACTCTGGCCATGTATTTAATCTCTTCCAACTTCTGTATTTGTAAAATGAGGAAAACAGGTTTACATCTCACATCTGAGTTACTGTGAACGTCGAATAAAATGCCAGCACACAGGAGGTACTCAAACATTACTATCAGTTTCTTCCTCCCTATTCCTTCTAGATTCAGAGGAGAGGACAATCACACAATCTTGTAAGATTGACTCTGGGGCAAAAGATACCTTTACCTTTGTTTATTTATTTAGGTTTGGAAATTGTAGGCAAATCAGTTGCTGCAGCTATAAAGTGGAAGCTGGTTCAAGGCTTAATGAGGTACTCCTATTTACACTGCAGCCATAAAGGAACTTTCAAAACTGGGTACTGTACTTTGGTACCACTAAACTACCTTCCATCAGACAGACACAATTAACACAAGAAAAAAAAAACACATTTCCTGGGCGCCTGGGTGGCTCAGTCTGTTAAGCATCTGCCTTTGGCTCAGGTCATGATCCTGGAGTCCCAGGATTGAGTCTGCATCAGGCTTCTTGCTCAGCAGGGAGTCTGCTTCTCCCTCTGACCCTCCCCACTTCTGGTGCTTTCTCTCTCTCACACTCTCTCAAATAAATGAATAAAATCTTTAAAAAAAAACACACTCATTTCCCCCCCTCGTTACCAGTATTCACTAGTACAATTTGAAAAATACAGAAAAGGTTAAAGAAAATAAGAATAAGCCAGAATTCCCCAACTAATGTTATCCACTGTTTAATATATTTGGAAGGTAATACACGAAATTATAATTTACTTTTTTTATTATACAATTCTTATACAATGAATATTTTCTCATTAAGAAATTATAGAATAACTCATTTTTAATAATGAATGCATAGCAATCCATCATATACATACAACGATTCATTAATTTAAGCAATACCACTCTTCAATATATTGATAAATGTGCATACATTAAAAAAAAAAACTTGTTAATTTCTAAGACTTGATTTTCCCAGAAGTGAAATTACTAAGTCAAAGGAGGTAAACATTTTAAAGGCTCTTGATCCTTTGGAAAAGTAGTGTTTCTGGAAGAGCTATTTCTTTTTTTATAGCAAACCAGCTAAGTTCTTTCTATAGTCCATTTTATAACAATTTAAGTTTGTTGAGCAGTTGATCAAGATGAGGGGTTATCTTTGGTCCCAAAGAACAGAATGAAATGATTCCAAGAAGACTAAATCCAAAGAACCCGATGTAAGTTCAGTGTTCTAAAGCAAAGGCAAAATCATGAGCACACCTTTCATTAGGAAGCAACACTCCACAGGTTTCTCACATTCAAGCAGAAGTACTGATTGCCTTTAGTCCAGACTATTTTTTCAAGGATATCCGTATAACCAACACCCTGGAAAGACATACACAGTGCCACAAGCAGAGAAAAGAGCAGGCATGCTTACTGCCCATTTTGAGAGATTTGAGTTCTCCAAATTCAAGATTCCTCTCTTAAACTATAACCTCCTGTATGTATAAGAGGAATACAGACCTTGTGTTATCCTGTGGGAATTGGGTTCAAGAAACTGATGCAAAATGCTAATGTTGTGGCTACTACTACTGCTCTAATTAATAAACTGTCCTTTTCCTCTCGGTGCCTTGTGAACTCTACTAGTATCCACGGAACTATGGAAGGTTAACTCATTAGCTTAAAAGTAGGGTAAAATCTCTGACTCCCAATAGTACTTCAAACTCTTGTTAATAAAAAACAACTGACTGGGTTGGCAGCTGTCCTATTGAGGGCAAGGAGAAGTCGACCTTGTTACATGTTATGTCTCTAGTGCCTGGCACCTAGTAGACCCTCTACAATAATGAATGAGAAGGAGAGCTGAGGTCCCCTAGCAATTTACACAGATAAACCTCCTGGAGCTCCATGCTAGAAACTATTAATGATGTGCTCCTGGAAGATTTCAACATCTCTTCTTAAGTTTTCCCAATTTCTCTCCCTGCCTCCAGCAACTATCTCTGATTCAGAAGGGATTTCAAGAGTCGAGATCAATACCTCGAAATATACTGATGAAGGGCAATATAGATGAGGTAGTTACTGATGAAAAGCCAAGAAAAAATGTAAAGCTAGGAGTGCTTATCTCAGGCTGAAACCTTAGGTTATGGTTAAGGAAAACTAGATCGAAGTACAGCACACTGCTTTAATCTTACAGATTTCAAACAAAAGGCTAGGAAAATTAGCAAGGAATAGGGGGAATTTAGGTAAGAAAAACTATTCAAACAACTACGGAAGGACACTTCCTGCCCCTCTGACTTTCTGAAACCTCAAGAAATGTTCACAAATCATTGGATGCCTTTGACCAAAAGAAGAGAAGCCCTGACCATGCAGTAATTTGCATTTCGTCTTTTTCTTTTCAAGTTTGCTATATTTGAAGTAGAATATCATAGTGCAGTAGAGACTGCTAGTTTTCTAAATAATATCCATCCCCCCCCGCCCTTTTTTTTTGACTAACGGAACTCCCTAACTTCAACTGATGCTGTCATGTACAAAACTCAAAGACTATATTTCTCAGGTTTCTTTCTACTAGGTATGGTCACAGGATTACGTTCTTGCCAGTAACATGTAAGTACAAGTGGCTGGGTGAGACATTTGGGAAAGCATCCACAAAGGGGCCTAATTTCTTTGTCCTCCATTCTTCTTACTTCTTGCTGGAAAAGGTGTAATGGATGGAAATCATATGCTCAGGATGGTGTTGTGAAAATACAGAAAGAGGCTGGGTTCCTGATGTTACCATAAAATGTCACACCAGACCCAAACTGACCATCTCTGGTTTTCTACATGGAAGAACAAAGCTGCTCATTTGTATAGATTCTTATTTTTCTCAGGTCTACATTACTCTCAACTAAAATGCAATTCTTAACTTCCACATACAGGCGAGATGCTGTCACAAAGAGATTTATGAGAAATGAGTTCTGTCTCCTTGCCTACCCCCATGCAGCCTAGGAGACTCCCTAGCGTGGGCTCTAACTTTAGGGTGACCTTAGTGACTGGAGAAAGGGGCATTAAAACATTTATCTGTGTTAACAAATAATGATAAAAGCAGCAAAACTAACCAACTGCCAATTCCCCTGCAAGGTAATTCAATTCCAAAATGGGTGTCCATTTGGAGACGTGCTTTATTTCTAGAGACATGATTAGAATTCAAATAGCATCAGTGGAAAGCTACCCCATGTTGGTCTTGGCTACTTTCAAACATATTTAGAAGTGGAAATTAATCCTTTGATATTGATCAACACTGCTAAAGAGGGGACTATAGTTCTTTTGAGATTGATGGGTTTAAATTCAGAGAGCAGAGCCAACATGCATGTGCCTCAATGAGATCATCTGCTAAATCAATTCAGTGTGTAGCAAGTATTAGCTGGGAAAATGGAAAATCAGGCCCTCTGGGTCATATTGGCAGCAGGAGCAATTTTGATGAAAAGAAAATTAAGTTGAGGGGGGAAAATTAGGTGAGTTCAAATTCTAAATGGCAGCAGGAAAAAATTTTAGTATAAGACATTAATTTTTAAAGTAGATCAGGAAAAAAACTTCATTTATTTCTGCTACTACTGACTGAACAGACTTTCTACTCAGCCTATTTGTGAGGTTTCCATTTCTTAATAATTAACAAATTGCCCTTAAGGATTCTAAGTAGATGACTCAGCCTTAGAGAAGCTAGGGCCCATTAAATCAGTTTTTAAAAACCTGCTCTAATAACAGAGATCTGAATCTGAAAGGTTATTAAACCTGAGAACGGCAACCATCTCTTTTTCAATATCCCTAAGGAAGCCAAACCAGGTTTACACTGAAATATGACAAACTTAGATTGGACATTTGGAAAAAGTTCCTGAGTGAGCATTTTTAAACAATAAAATGGTCTTTAAGTTTCTGAACAACATATACTTCTGTGACCCAATTCATGGAGGGGACGATTCATATTCAAGATCAGTTCAAGGTTCCTTACAGGGTGCTTGCCCAAAACATGTGCATTCCACCAAGTTTAATCGGCTACCTTTCCTTTCTAGCTCTCAGAGAACAGGAGCTACTCCTGCTGCTATGGCTCATGAGCATATTCCCACCATGCTCTGGACTTCTCCTCTTACTATGAATTGATAGCTTCATTCTCAGCAGCCTATGCTTTATTTCCAACAAAGCACTTTCTCATATGAAAAAAAAAATTATTACTAGATTCTCCTAACCACTGCAACAGATAGCCAAGGATTGCAAAAAATGAAGCATCTAAACTCAAGGACATGGAGTACCGTGTACTACCGGCAACTTGGCTTTTTGACATCCAATCCTATGTCCTTTTCATCCCTCAGAAGGAGCAGCTAATCCCAATCCTGGATAAAAAAAAGACACAACCCTTGTCTCTCTAGGTCTTAAGTGGTGGGGAAACGCCTTGACTTTGTAGTCAAACATATTTGTGTTAAAACTCTTGACTCTGCTACATAATTAGCTTCAAGGACTTAGGTGATTTATTTACTCTTTGAATCTCCATTTTCCACATGTATGATATGGCCAGATATTGTTTCTACAGTATCCTATAAAATGAGCCAATGAGTATTAAGTAGCTAGCTGAATTAAAACTCTGCTGATCTGTATCTCTTCAATTTCTCACCACCAATCCTTATTGATCCCTCCAACCTCACTTCAACTCTAAGAAAAGCTACCATTGATCCATAGAACACTCCTCTCCCCACACTCTCGTGTACCTCTTTCCTGCATAATGCGATGAACCACCTGAAATGCTAGCAATTCTACTTCAGTCCCAATCATGAAATGAGTTCACCTGCAGGCCACTCTCTCTCTCAGAAGGAATGATATACTTGGGTACCCAGAGCTGTCCAAATCCAGTAGGAAGCAGAGAAGAAGGTACGACACATACGGCACCTGCTGGAAGACCAGGCTTCCTAACGTGTTTGGCTTACTGATATTGTTGGCTCAAACGACCGGAACTTCTGGACTCTGGACCTTTGCCACCTCGACCTCCCAGATCTGCTTATGCCTGTGAGCTTTTCAGGCTGACCCATCTGCTCTGACCTGCAGTTTCTGCATAGGCATGCAGTCTTGGGATAGGGGCTGTCTGCAGCAGGCTCTGACGGGGTTTCTATACACTGGTGCTATTTCTTCCCTTTTTCTGATAATTCCTCTGCCTCACCACTGATGTCTTATTAAACTCACTCCTGGGTTCTCTTCCCTTTTTTGTGGCATTTGTCAGTTCCCATCAGATCCACTGCTGGTTTTATACAGATGAGCTCTTAACTGACAGCTCTGACATTCATCCCCCCTCTAGGCTCATGTCCTTTAAAAACTGCAAGATCTCTTTTTGGATACTTTCCTAGTATTTAGTCTCTTCCCTTCCAAAACCATCCTTTTTCCAGGGTCTCTATTATCACTGTGCCTATCTTTCTGGTTCCCTAGGCTCATCTTTCCCTCACATGAACGGACTTTGAAAAGGTATTCTTATCTCAGACGTCTTGGCAACCTTATTCTCCGAAGTTTACCATAAAGGCTCATCTAGTCCTTCTCTTGAAAGTCATCTGGGCACTGGTCTGGGGGTGACATTTGAGGATAATCACTATGGAAGAAATGAAAACCATGGAACCTTGGAGTTATGCCCAATTCCTACTCACTAGGTTCTAGGATTTGTTGAATATAAATATTCCTCTTTATTTAACACACTTCATTTCAAACAAATAAAACTGGTATTACCAAGCATTCACTGAACACTGATTACATGCCAGGTACTGTGTTAACTACTTTAAATGCATTAGTCTTTCAATTTTCATAATGAAAAGACAGTAATATATTTATTACTACTGCTGTGTCAGATAAAAGGAAAATGGGGACCATAGAGTTTAAGTAAGTTGCCTAAGGATGAGCTCAAGGTTAGTAAGAAGTGGTTACGATTAAAAGTTTACATTCTTTTAAATGGAACCCTCAGCAAAACTAATCTCCCAACACAGAATGCCCTTTCACCCTCAGCCCTCCAATCCCATGGCCCTGTCCTCCCTCAGACACTGCTCAGCAATTCTCTCCTCCCTGAGATATGCTCAGTCTGTTCACACTGGCCAGCCCTTCACTCCCCATGCTGCAACATTGCACTGGCTGTGAGCCCTTATCCTAGTTCATCCCATATTGGTGTTAACACATTTCTCTTCTTTTGACAATGTTTTCCTCATCTTGACCCCTTAATGTTTCAGGAGACTAAGTTCTTGGAAGTTAGGGGCTTCCTTTTCAACACCCCATAACACAAGTATAGTCACCATAAGCAGGGCCTCAGTAGGGGCCAGCTGAGTGGGGCACATGATGTCTCTAATGACCACAGAGTCTCCCAGTCTTTTTCATTGCTCCAGGAAGGTGTGGATGACTCACCGCTTACTGGGGCAGATGGGCCATGGCAGGCTGGCAACATAGAATGAAAACAGCTAACATATACTGAGTGCTTACCATGTCAAGCACTATTTTATGCACCATAGGTATACTAACTCCCTACGTTAGGTACCATGAATCGGATGAAATTAGCACAAAGATTTTTCTCAAGTCTTAGTCAAGAGAAAATAGAGACCACCTCCTTCCTCTCTGTATCTACAGCCTTCTGTGGTCATGTGTTATGCCTGCAGCATTTAGCTACATCTTATATCTGAGCATATCTACATTTTCTACCTATTTATAAATGTCTGTATTGACTCCTGTTACAGGGCCTATACTGTAACACAGAGCTCAATAAATCACTGAATTGAATCAAGATCTTGGGAGATCAAAATTCATCATACCTATATAAAAAAAATCTAGACATCATTTTACCACCTTTCAAGCCTTACTTTAAACAATAAAGAAGTCACTTACATTTAAATTAGTGCAGACTATGTTTTCTTGCTTCATGATTTGGGAAAAAATGGATATAGCTTTCGCCACCTGGTTCTAGAAGAAAGAAAAACAAGTTATACTCCAAATCATATGAACATTCCTCTGCTATCATAAAGATTTTTTTTTTAAAGGATTTAATTATTTGACAGAGAGCATAATTATTTGACAGAGAGCTCTCTGTCAAATAATTAAATCCTTTAAAAAAAAAATTTACTGAGCAGGGAGCCCAATGCGGGACTTGATCCCAGGACCCCGGGATCATGATCTGAGCTGAAGGCAGACTTTTAACCAACTGAGGCACCCAGGCGTCCCACATAAAGATCATTTAAGTATAGTAGGATATTCCTGTTCATGGTGCCCCAGGGGTTTTGAAGTCCACAAAGTTTTTTTGGTAATCAAAAATGAACTTTCTATAGAATGTTTCCTACAGTTGCATATTACTGAATTTTAAAAATAGCTTCCAAAATATTTTATTTTTATTAAAGTAGAGTTGACGCACAATGTTATAGCAGTTTCAGGTGCACAACATAGTGATTCAACAACTCTATACAGTATGCTGTGCTCGCCACAAGCGTAGCTGCCATCTGTCACCATACAGTGCTATTACAATGCCATCGACTATATTCCCAATGCTGTGCCTTTCATTCGGTGATCTATGCATTCCAAAGCTGAAGATTACTCAATGTTTTAATAACCTGCCTGTGTTCCAGTTTTTAAGATGGAGGCATAAATTTGGCATTTGTCCTTATCCCACTGGAAGACTTAAAAAAAAAAAAACAAACAAGATTGAGAAGCAGAAATGCAAACTCCATCTCTGACATCATTAGAAGAAGGTCCAAGCCACAGAAGAGATGGAAGCACTGGCAACAACATAGGAGACGGAGCACAGGGGTAAGATCTGGACAAAGCAGTGTGCAGAGACCACTGCTGCCTATCTTAGCAAGAGCCCACCAAGTAGTTCTCAAATGTTAAGGGCACCCCTGAGGTACAAAACCTGAATTCCGTTTACAGTGATGGTAATGGAATTTAGGACTATGAGAAATCCTCTGGACCCTTCTTGTGGCAAAGGTGAGGCCAATCAAAAATTTAAACAGATAAGGCATATTTGCAGGAAACAGACCGTTGTTACGGCAGTGTCAGAAAATGAGATTTTTCATTGAAAACCGCCTCCGTGCCTATTCCCATTAGCCAGGGAGAAATAAAGCCTATGCAGACAAAATGCATACATAAAAAAAATTCCTTCTAGTCTGGAGCATGGCAACATGGCTCTGGTCTCTCTCTGACATGAATCTTCTGTAAGCGGTTGGTCTAAGAAACTTGCTTTCAATGACGAGTACTCAAAAATGTGCCAGCACATGATCTATATAAAGACACTAGGAGGAACAAAACAGTGAGAAAAGGGATATAAAAATCAGAAAGAAACAAAATCAGGAAAGAACCGGCAGATGAAGAAACCCCAACAGAGAAATGTTTCCACGGATACAGAGGACAATAATGAGAAAAACAAACAAGATCAAGTAACTCAGAAGCAGGAAAATAAAAAAATCAGATAGGCTTCAGATTTCTCCACAGCAATATTCTATACTATAAGACAGAAGAGCAATGCATAGAAAAACCTCAAGAAAAACAAGTGTCACTTCAAAATTTTATATCTGGTCAAAATGTAGTTCAAGCCAAAAAACCAGGCAAATAATTTTAAATACCAAGAACTTGGGGAATACTCTTCCTCTGAAGAAGGAAGATACTTTACTAGAAGACACATTTCAATCAACAAAGAGATGACTGGAAAACCAATAGTAAATGAATATTTTTAAATATATAAATATATTTAAATATATGTAAGAATATATATTTAAATACATACAGGACCAAAACAAATGTGGGGAATATGATTACAGAACAGAGCACAAGTGTTATATTCTCAGATAATGAAGACAAATGGAGAAAGAATGTAAGAGAAAGTACACCTATTGCCTTGTCTTTATTACATAGGGTCAGAAAAATAGCATTTAAAGCTGACAAATCAACCACACTTAAGAGAAAAATGAGTACTATGAAAGGTAGTGTGTCAACCAGAATTGGGTGGTGGAGAAGAAGGAAAATGAGGGAAAAAAGAGGAAATATACTAATTTCAGCATTACTTACATTAGGGAATTAACAAGGTACAGTCAAGGTAATCAGAGGACTAAGCATATTAAATCAAGTTATGGTTTTAAAGTAACCACTAAAGCAAAAACACAAACCAAAACAAAGAAAACCACTACATGCTAGAAGTAATTTTAAAAGTTATAAAAACAAAGCATAACTGAAACCTAAAATTAAACATGACATGTCTATCTAGATGGGTTAAGTTAAAACAAAGACTAGCAGTGTATCATGAAACAAAGTTCAAATCTATGTAGTGTACAAGATACACAAAAACAAACCAATTCAGAAAGACTGCAAATAAAAGGATAGGAAAAGGTGTATAGGAGGCAAATACAAACCCAATTAAACCAAAGAGGCATAAAGAGATATTAACATCAGGCAAGGTGAAATTTAGAGTGGAAGCATGAAACAAGACCAAGAGAGGCACTTTGTAATGCTACAGTGACAGATTCACAATGATAAATGCATCAGTGTTATATCATAACTGTACATATCTATGCACCAAATGGCATAACTTAAACACACATAAAGGAAAAAACTACAGGAGCTACAAAAAGAAACAAACATTCTTAAAAAGGGACTTTAATTCATCTCCTTCAGCTCATGACAAATTCGGACAAAGCAATCCCCCTGGCCAGACAGGCAAACTTAGAAAGTTAAAGCAGCAGAAACTAGCAACTGTGTATCCTTTTCAGTCTTTGTCTTTCAATGACTTCCCTAGCAGGAGATGCAAATAGATCTCCTTGATATTTTCATTTCTAATTAATGATAAACAAGGGTTCTCTAGCCATATTTTACCAGCTGGATAAATAAACTGGCTTGGTTATTTTTGCTGCCCTAATATCTTCTTCTACCACATATGAAATGTTTAACATATTTCACATTTTCTTAAGCCTTGGAATAGGACCTCTTGGGAAGGGCTCTTCAAGAAGAGGGGTATTCCAGGGTTCCAGCTCTAACTGTCCTTTACTGCTTGTGACAGCAGGGAGGTCCTCTCTTCTCTCTCTGACCTCAGTTGCCTCCATTTATTTGTCCAGAGACAGGGCGGGGGGCGGGAGCTAAAAGATCACTGAAACTGCTTCCAAATAAGAGTATTTGGGTTGAACTAAGAAATGTAAGATGACCCCACTTAAACAGTGAGCTGACCCAGGATTCCTCATTCATCTGAGGTAAATTTCACTATGGAGAGCATTAAGTTAAACTGTTCTGAAAATATTACATAGTAAATCAATCATTTGAAATTTTCACTTGAATTACTTGAGAAATTTCTCTCAGAGTAGAGCTTCCCTCACTGAGTCTCCCCAGAATCTTGGCCAGCCCCTTCTAAGTAGCAATGCATGGTACGTCCTCAACTGCAAACAAAACATCCTTTGGAGGCACAGATATGGATGTAGGTTGCCATGGCACCAAAGGCATTGGTCTTTTTATGGGAACTTTTTCTTTAGGATACAGTCAGAAGGGAAAAATAAATAAAAACAAGAACAAATGAAGGCAGTCAAGTCTTCCTAGTCTTGACTCACGAATGTGCACCCCAAAGCCTTACCTGATTCAGAGCTAATGCCACAGCAAAACAAGATGCTCTCCTGGAGAGGACTTCTCCTTTGATCAGGGCTTCTTCTCTTAATGTAGTACAGATTTTCAAAGATTCAGGGCTATTCTGGCAGGAGACAGAATTGCTCAGTAAATAAATGTCATGCACCTTGAAGTTTAATAAAATGATTAATAGTGTTCAGTATTTCAGATTTCCTTTTGTAAGAATTTCCCAGAGCCTATCTCAAGCCACTTAAGAGATTAAGCCCCATATAGACACTACTTGCAAACAGACCTAATTATCTACACATTAGCAGTTCAAATGTCTACATTAACTTCATTTGTAAAGCCCTTTGTCAATTTTCTGAATTGGGGCTTTTTGACCACCAAGTGTACAGGTCTCTTTGTATCTGGGCAGACTGGTTTCTAGACATAAGTACCATAATGTAAAGGTGTAAAATCTCAGTTTGTTACTATATTAAATAATAGTGTAAAGCTTAGCAACACTAAAAAGTTTTCCTGAGGGAATTTCCAATCTGAAAATATCCATGTAAGTAAAATACTTGAAAACGTGAACACTTACATGAATGTAAGCCATGAAAGAATCCCATGAAAATAGAAACCTTAAAAACAAATCCACGAACATGAACAACACACAAACCAGCAGACAGCAATGGTAAAACTGAATCTTCTTCCTTTGTACATGCTATAGGTGGATTAGGTTTATGAAAACAGCATTAGCTTTGCATCTATGTCTATCTGTCATGACACAATTCACAACTCAAAACCTAAAGTAAAAACTGAATTTGATGAACAAAGGCAGTTCCCAGAATTGATCTGTAATTTGTAATGGCTGACTATTTCAATTTTTCAACTCTCATCTCCACTGAGTAAAACAAGTTATTTTAGACACAACATAGGGGAGAAATGTCATCTGGCCTTCCTAAATAGCATAATTAAATTCTCTCCACTTTATTATACACTCAGGGAGGCATCTCTAAAAAGGTCAGAAAGCTCAGTGTTACAGTGCTGAATAAGCTGACACTTAAGTGTTGTGTGTTTGGTTGGCCTTCTGTTTCACAGAAGAAGAAAATGGTACAACTGGGAAGGATGACATAGGGGCGCCTGGGTGGCACAGTCAGTTAAGTGTCTGACTTTTGGTTTCAGCTCAGGTCATGATCTCAGGGTTGTGAGATCAAGCCTTGTGTCCAGCTCTGCACTCAGAGCAGAGTCTGCTTGTCCCTCTCCCTCCCCTTCTGCCTCCCCGCCCCAGCCCCCACTCACACACACACTCTCTCTCTCAAATAAATAAATAAAATCTTTAAAAAATAAAGAAAGGATTACCTAATAATCTAGCGATGAGCCAACTAAGACCCTCAGGGGCCAAGTCTAGCCTATGGCTAAAAATGGTTTTCATACTTTTAAAGGTTTGTAAAAACAAAAACAAATTACAATGTGCAACAGAGATCATATGTGGTAGAGACCATACATGACCTCTAAAGCCTAAAGCGTTTACTCTCTGGCCTTTTATAGTAAAAGCTTGGGGCTCTTGAATTCAACCCTTTCATTTTACAAATAAATTAAGTGACCACTTCAAAGCCAGTTAATGCTAAAGTTGAGACTAGACTTCAAGTTTCTCAATTTCCAGGATGGTTTTCTTTCCACTATAACCCTACTGCCTCTCTTGTTTTGGAAAATTGGTATTGCTACAATTTTCAGGGAAGTGTTTTAATGGCCCATGTTCTTCCACCTTGCCTGGTGTTCCTTCATTTTTGCCATAATAAGGTTTTGTTAAGTTTCCAAAGTTTAAATGACATGAATGTCTACAGTAATGCATAGAACTTTGGTCGCTGCGCTCTATCAGTCATCCTTTATTCACTGATTCATTCAATCAATGAGGGAGAAATAGTTTCTAAGTATAAAAAACAATCCTGATACAATAATGACATATGGACTTATAAGTCATGTTTTCTGTCATCAAAGGGTTCATTTTAATGTCACATACATTTGCTAAAGATCAATTGTATACCAGCATGCTGTTAGGTGCTGGGATACAAAAATGCCACAAGCTTAACCTCTAGTGGGGAGGATGAAACATCCATTCACTTAGAATAACCTCAGGCAGTGGTAAGTGTCACATAGGTGACACAAATAGAGCACAATTAGAGAATGTGGGGCAATAGACATTACTTCCAACTTTGAACCACTGAAAAATTTACAGATAATAATAAAGTAGCCCTTGAGTTCACCAATGAAGGATGGTCAGATTTCCACGGGAGAGAACTACAGAGAAGACTTGCCTAGTGGAGTCTAGCTTGAGCCGGATAATAAGAGGACTGACTGACTCTACAGCAGAGCTTGAACCCAGCATACTGTTTCTTGTTCTCCCTATCTACACAATTGCCAGAGAAGGGTGAAAGATGATAAAATTGCTTTTCCCATGATAAAACTGTGTGATGTGGCTAACTTGAGTTTTCTAAAAAAGAACACATTTAAAATGGAAATATCTGTACCAGATGGAAAAAAAAAGACTTCAGAGGAACTAAGTTTTTCTTTGTAGAGAAAAAAAATAATAAATTCTCTCTCAAACACTACCCACAGTGCTCTAAAAGTTAAGGGAAGACATTCTTACCAATTTGTAGCAAATCGCAAAAGCAAGGACATAAGTATCTTTGTTGAACTTCACATCTTGGCTTTTCATCTCTATCAGTACTTCCAATGCACCTACCAAAAGTGACAAGTGGGTGGGCAGTGTTAAATGCATCCAAATGAGTTCAGAGTCCTTGGCTATTTATCCCCAGAGTTCTAATCTGTTCAGTACCATCTACTGAAAAGTGTATTCCAGAAGCACAATAAAAACTATCTGTCAAAGTCACTTAGCAATTAACTAAATTAAAAAAAAAATTAAGTCATACAGCAAGAACTAATATTTAAAAACCAATTATACTTTCAACATAAGTAAAATCTGGGTGTTTAGCTTAAGGCATGACATGAGATGCAATAAAGTTGTTTTTCAGACTTAAAAGAATGAAATCTCCATAATTCAGCCACTCATCATGAATATAAGCATCATTTTTGCATGGTCCACTGTTTTTCCTAACTGCTATACCTATACCAGCAAAGACAGAATTTTTCAGCAAACATAAATTCCAGTACTTACTTGAATACTTGCCTTTGATAAATAACATATCTATCAAAATATTGAATGATGTGGAATCTGAGAAGAAACCTCGTAAATGCTAATGAAAAAAAACAAAACAATACCAGTTTGGTTAAAAGCTGTAACTATTTAGTGAATACTTATTCTTACACTCCATCTTCTCTATCCAGGACTTATTTTTGTGTATACTTTATCCATTTGGTTCCCTGAATTCTCTAATAAATTTCTGATACACCAGGATTTATTTTTTAAAAAAATTCAAATGCTGCCCACTCTTTTGGCTGTCATGCCTTTGGCAATGGGCACACCAAACAAGAGACAAGAGCTATGGCAAGAGCTCTCTGAGTTTCAAAAATACACTGAAGAACGTGTTTATTAAACATGGCTCTCCTGACTAGGAGAAAAGAAACAAGCCAATTCACCCTGATAAGGGTGGTCCTGGAATGTGGGTGGCAGCATATTAATATGAAATGGCAGGTATAAGCATGCTTGAAGACTAAGCAAGGAGAGTCTTACACAACTATGATCCTCTTCTGGCAAATGAATAATAAAGAGTAATTCACTTTTTGAAATAATTCACTAAAAGTGGTTCCTGACATTTTTTTCTCAACATTTTTAATCTCATGATAATACAACACATGCTATTGAAATATTCCATTAAATGCCCTGCTCAAGTTTGTTCTTATTTTGAGAACCTACTATGCAGACCCTGTTCTAAGAGCTGAAAATAAATGATGAACAAGACACATAAGCCTGCCCTAACTCTAGTGGGGCTTATAGTCTAGTAGAGCTTAAATTCTCGCATGGGAGACAATGAACAAGGGAGTAAAACCTGTGAAAAAAGTAAAAATGTAATTTCAAGTATCAATAAGGGCTATGAAGAACAATGAAGCAGGAAAAAGGGACAGAGAAGATGATAGAAGGTCGTCAGAGAAGGCTTTCTGAGAAAAGAACTCAATGAAGTAAAGGAGAGCCTCAATAATGAGAATGTAGACCACTCTAGTCTGAGGACACGGGTATGGCATGTCTTAAAAAGAATAAGAAGGCCCAGGGAGGAATGAGCAAGGGGGATGGCAGGCAATGAAATACTATAAGGGGCATCTAAGTCATGATCAGGGGTCTGAATTCTACTCTAAGTGAGATGGGGAGTCCCCAGAGCAGCCCTGTCCACAGTGTACGCCATCTATGTGGTTCTATATTTTCAAGTAGCTTCATTAAAAAAGGTAAAAATACATGCAATCAGTTTTAATAATGTTACTTAACCCACTAAATTCAAAATATAATTTCAACATGCAATCAATAAAAAAATGAATAAAGTACTTTATTTCTTCTTTTGTATACCAAGCATTTGAAATGCATCACGTATTTTACCCTTATAGCACATGTGGTTTGAACTAGCCATGGTCCAGGGGCTCCGGAGACACACGCCGCTAGTGCCTAGCGCACCGGCAGCACCACAGGGTTCTGGGTAGGGGACACACTAAATTAAGAGTGGAAACAGGATTAGGCTTTAGGTCACTGGACTCAAATTCAGTTTATTTTGCTACTCCAGGAAACTTGGTTGTATATGAGTATTTCAGACATGAGTCTAAGTTAAAGAAAACAAAAACAAAGTAAAGTTGCATTTTCTTTCTTTTTGTTTTTTATCATTATACTCATGGCTATCACTGTAGTAAAGTTTTCATTTTCCTTTAATTACAACATATAATTATTGAATAGTCAAACAATACAAAAACGTATAGAGTAAAAAGTGAGAATTTCCTGTACTTCTACCTCCTAAAGACAAGCAGTAGGGGTTTCATTAGATTCTCACAGATTTTTAATACATATATACTAAAATGTAAATACGTATATTTCTTCTTTTAGGAAAAAAACAGGTTCAAACCAATCCACACTGTTGCAAAACCACCTTTTCTCTGGTAACTAATATTTTATAGTCATTTTTCTAAACCATGGGTGTCCTTAAAAGAGGGGCAAGCCAAGAGTTAACAGCTCCACCATGCACAGGACACTTGAGATGAAGAGTACTAGACAGAAAGACAACATAGGAGGGTTCCAAAAAATACAAAAGTATCCCAGGTGGCCAGCCCTGGCTCCAAAATAAATGTTTCTGACCATGCATAAGTTTATGTCTCTAAGACCCAGTTTCATCATCTGTAAAATAGATAGATTAATAGTATCCACCTCAGCAGGGTCTGTGGGAAACAAATCAAACAGATACAGTGCTTAAGCACAGTGCTGAGGACACAGTAAATAGTCAATAAATAATTACAAAAATAATCACTGTTATCTTTGCTTTAGGAATAGAAAATCAGAAGATGTGAAAGTATTCTGAAAATAGAAAAGCACTTTACAATGTGGCCATCAACCAGAAGTAAAAAATACAACCACAGAGGAGAAGCACATGAGGTTAGGAAAGGCAATCTTAAAGTGGTAGCCAGCCTTAAACTACTGCCCACTAAAAGCTTCTCAGAGAGGAGGTCAGTACCAGGTCACACCCAAAACAATTTGTACATACAGCTCTTCTGCACCTGTCCTACACCTCTGTATTAAAAGACCTAGGCCTTTTCATAGCAAGGACTCCAAGGACACCTTAAAATGCAGGTCAACACTGATTCCTTCAGCCCAGCAGCCTTGCTCTGAAAATCTAACCCAGGAATAAGTGCGGAAGAGAGATGCCTTCGTTAACATCACTAAAAACACCCCATGCTCAGCACAAGGAAATCACATTGACAGGGAAAGCAATCAGGAGACAATAACCTGGTCTTTGATGAGTTCCACTGCAGATTCCTCAAGATCCAACTCATAGCACAACCTCATGAAAAGTGGTCCAAATTTATACTCTCCGAAAGTCACATTTCTGTTCTCTGCATGGTACCTGGTAATCAAAATGATTCCATGAGCCAAACAGTGGATGCAGGGAAAAGGACAGAAAGATTGTGGCATATACTCTGCTAAACATTGGGGACACAATAAAGCATGAGGTACTCTCAGTCTGGAGGGAGAAAAGTACAGAAATGAAGATAATCAGAGGAATTCTGGAGTGCAGAAGTATACCAGGCATTTAAATAAGTGTCAGATGCCCACATAATCATGTGAAATAAAAGATTGGAAAAATGTACATTGTAATCATCTTCTCAATTTATTAACAACCCGCTAGGACTTAGGGTTAGCATATGTCAGGGAGTAACAGGGACCTTGCATCAGCAAGCCCATGACAACGGCACTGTCTCTGTGTAGACCTCATCTAGAGAGGAACAAATGGAAGCAGTGAAGTGATGCTATGCTCTGTCCCTCTCAAATCTGACTTCTCCATATAGGATGGCAGACAACCCCTACAGATGTACTTTACAATTTAGACCCATCTCTGTTTTTCTCTGCTCAGGCAAAGGCATATGTGAACTACCATCAATTAACAATTGAACAAATTAAACACGATTCTGAAGTTTAGTTTTACGAAAAGGCTAATTTCAAAGACAGTGACATCTTAGATGTGGCTTGAGATTTCTACAAGCAGTCAGCCACCAGTGAGAACTGTAGAACTGAAAATTGTTAGCATAAATTTACTTTCAATAACCAACTCTTTCTGTTTTAGACACCAAGAAGACAATCTGGTGACAAAATAAGTATCTCATGATTACATGTAAACCAGATTTTAGTAAGACTCATTATGTGAATAAATCACACATACCATGGGGAGAAGCTGACTTTAAAGACAGAATACTTTTTACCCTGCTGAAATCACAGAAGAAAGTCAGAGTAACATTATGGATAGTTTATCTAAACATACATACTGCCAAACAGAATGACGATATGTACTTTTTTTTTTAAATTTTATTTACTTATTTGAGAGAGCAAGCAAGTGAGCACATGCGAGAGAGAGCACAAGCAGGGGGAGGCGGGGGGGCAGGCAGAGGGAGAGGGAGAAGCAGACACCCCGCTTGAGCAGGGAGCCCAACAAGGGGCTCCATTCCAGGACCCAAGGATCATGACCTGAGCCGAAGGCAGATGCTTAATTGACTGAGCCACCCAGGCGCCCTGAGAACATGTACTTTTAAAGATGCATTTCATAATCGAATTATAGAAGTAACAAAATATATTCATTGCTTCATTACAAGTTATGAATTAAATTATGTCAAAGCTTCAGTTGTATACCTTAAATATACATGACTTTTAGTTGTCAATTATACCTCAATAATACTGGAGGGAAAAAAGAATTAAGTTATTAAAAGCAGCATAGTATAGTGATTAAGGATTTTTAGACTCTGATTCCAAACTGACAGTTCAAATCCCAGCTCTTTTACTAACTGTATAATGATGAGCAAATTAATTAACCACTCTATGCCTCAATTTCTTCATCTATAAATGAAGATAAAAGTTCAACTCAAAGGGTTTTTGTGAGGATTAAATGAGATGACATGCTTAGCACACAGAAAACCTTCCATGTATGTTAGCTTTTAAGAAATGTAAAGTATGCTGTGGAAAAAAACTTTAAAAATCAAAATATCCCAAAAATAGCACTATGAAAAATTTGTGCCAGATTAAAAACAATGCAAAAACAAAAGTTTTCCCTATTTAGAGGATGTTTACACTAATAAAAACGCTAGAAATTCACAGAGATAATATATTACCTCTTCTTGACAAGAAATGTTCAAATCAGAGAATCTAAAAATCTCCCTATAAACCACATAACAGCAGGTGGTCAAGATTATGGAGGGATTAAGTTCCTCCTCATTTTTGACTCAATAAAGAGCTTATGTTCTGGCTCATTACTATTCTTCCCCAGCAGTGGGGTGCCTGTCTCAGCAAGAGAGAGAACAGGATGGTTAGGCCATGGACCTGCCCATCTTCCCACTTCTTCTCCACAAGTAAAGGGAAGAGACAGCAATTCGGCAGAGTTACCAGCATCGAATTAGCTTTGGGTAGTAAAAATAGACTGACAGTAAAACAGGCCAGAGGGTCTCAATGATTCAACTTTGTGAAACAGAAAACAGAAACAGAATTAGGATGCTAATACTGTGTGACTGTAAATTAGCATAACCCTCCTAGAAAATAATCTGACACTTTGTATCGAGAAGTTTTCAAAGATTCCTATCTTCTGATCACCACCAAAACATAAAGAGTAAATTTTATGCATAGAGTTGCTCATATGGCATTATTTATACTGATGAAAAATCAAATAATGCAGACATTCAACAATAGTGGCACAATTAATTAGAAAACCTGACATACAATGGAATATTGTAAAGCCATTAAAATATAATTCCTAAGTATATCATATTTTTAAAAGATTTTATTTATTCATTTGACAGAGAGAGAGCACAGGCAGGGGGAGCAGCAGACAGAAGGAGAGGGAGAAGCAGGCTCCCCACTGAGCAGGGAGCCTGACATGGGGCTAGATCCGAGGATCCTGGGATCATGACTCGAGCCAAAGGCAGACACTTAAATGGCTGAGCTACCCAGGTGCCCCAATTCCTAAGTATATCATTAACAAGCAAAAACATATATGCTAGAATACTAACTAGAAAACACTATCATTATATATACAACAGTTAGAAATGTGTAAATAAACTCCACCAAAACCACACAATCTTTGCACACAAAAAATCAGTGAGAAAATGTATAAGAATATCAACAGTGGTTGATCCATTCAGAGGTGGAACTCTTGCTTCTCCCCCTGCATGTGGGTTGGCCAGGTGAATTGCCTTGACCAAGAGAATGTGACAGAAGTGAAGCTGTGCCAGCTCTGGGCAGCTTTACAAGGCCTGCAGCTTCTACTTGTGCTGGGTGCTAGTGCAGCCCAGGCTAGACTCACGAACGGTGAGACATTCCAAGGGGAAAGAAGGGCCACATGGACTCAGGCATCAGAAATGTAAGTGAAGCTTCTTGGACCTTCCAGCTCAGCCTAGCCAGCAGCTGACTATGGATGAGCAAGTGACTAGCTGACACCAACAAAGAGCTGCCCCACTAACCGGCTTCAATTCCTGACCCACAGTAATAATAGAGAATAGACAGTAATAGATAATAGAGAAGTAATAAATAGTTGTCTTGTTAAGCCATTAAGTTCTGGTGTGTAACAGCTAACCTTAGGGGCTTTGGGTGGCTCAGTTGGTTAAACGACTGCCTTCGGTTCAGGTCATGATCCTAGGGTCCTGGGATCGAGCCCCACGTCAGGCTCCCTGCTCAGTGGGGAGCCTGCTTCTCCCTCTCCTTCTGCCTGCTACTCTGCCTGCTTGTGCTCTCTCTGTCAAATTAAAAAAAAATTAAAAGTTCTGGTATACAATAAGAGACAACTGAAATATCAGAATTTATGACATATTTCTTCTACTTTTTTGGTGTTTTCCAACTTTCAATGAATTTAGTGTAATTTTGTGTTTTTTTCCTTTTTAAAAATAACACAAATTTTTTCACATTATAAAATTGATAATGCCCACTATAGACAAGTTTGAGAAATCAAAAAAGTACATATTTAGAGAAAAAAAATGTGTAATTCCCAGAGAACCACAGTTAACTTTTGGTACATATCCTTCCAGTATTCTATATATGAACACCCTGTAGTTCTCTCTATAAATGTACAATATATGCAGGTCCATGTATAGAAATATATTTTTCAAGAATGGTTAAAAAAGGGGCGCCTGGGTGGCTCAGTTGGATAGGCGACTGCCTTCAGCTCAGGTCATGATCCTGGAGTCCCGGGATCGAGTCCCGCATCGGGCTCCCTGCTCAGCGGGGAGTCTGCTTTTCCCTCTGACCCTCCCCCCCTCATGCTCTCTCTCTCAAATAAATAAATAAATAAAATATTTAAAAAAAAAAAAATGGTTAAAAAAAGGGGGGGTGGGGAGATGGGGTGGCTGGATGATGGACAGTGGGGAGGGTATGTGTTGTGGTGAGCGCTGGGTGTTATGTAAGACTGATGAATCACAGACCTGTACTCATGAAACAAATAATACATTATATGTTAATTAAAAAATAAAAAGGCCATGAACTTAATTTCAGAAATGAAGCCTGTTGATTTCACGTCATACACTTCCTGAGTAAGCGAAACCTTTGCTGGGTTTCCCAACAGCAGGCTATGATTACCCGTGAGTTCCCCTGACATGAGAAACTGACAAGGGATCAGAGACAATGGAACATAATAGGCATATGCCAGGAGGAGGGAGCCGAGCCAGGAGTCCACTGAAGTGATCCAAATGAGATACGATGAGGCCTGAACTAAGACACTGGTAATGAGGGCAGAGAGAGGAAGGCTAGAGATGAGAGATACCAGGGAAGTGGAAGCAGTGGGATTTCTTATCCTGTCAGGGAGGAGAGCAAATGAGATTAGGGGAAAGAGGCTCCCTGGTATCTGTCCTGAGTGGTCAGTGCAACAGAAAACAGAGCAAAAAGAAGCAATCTGAATGTGAAGACCTAGGGGACATAGGAGAAGAGTTCATCAGGCTGGTGATTTCTTGAGGCATGAATTCTGGTTTTCTATCCTCAGTACCTGGCACATAGAAGGAATCCAGTAAGTGTTTGATAAATGAATATAAATGTCTGGAGCTCAGTGCAGGCATGTGGACAAGAGATTTAAAAGTCATCAATGCACAGGTGACAGCTGAAACCTTGTTAAGTGGATGAGATTGTTCAGGGAAAAGAACAGAGTGAGAAGAAACCAAAGCTGGCAGAATTCTAGGGAAATGCCTCACCTGTAAATGACATTTTTAACCAGTTCCATATCATCCCGGGAATCGCTCAAATGAAGCAAGGTTTTCAACTCCTCCTTCAGGATGAGCTTGTTCTGAGTCAATTTCTCTTCCATGTTTCTCAGATAGGTTGCTGGAAGAAAGCATGGTATAATGGTCATCACTCAGGCTGACTGGGACTATCAGGAATCTGACCTCAAGAAGAAGGGGACACTGGATCCTGGCACATTGCAAAGGGGCATTGAGAGGGGCTCATGACCACATAGCTCCCATCACTGGCTAGTCTCCTCAAGAACAGTGTCACAGAAGGTCTACGAAGCAAACTAGCTGTGCTACAGGCCAGAGGCCCACTCAAAACTTTCTAACATACAATCTCTGGGGGTAGGAACACAAGAATATGCAATCTGAACTACCTGGGTGATCCACACATTAAAGTTTAAGAACTCATGTACCAGAGGCTTACCTCAAAACTGTACCTATAGGTGACCCATTAGAAAAAAAAAAAAAAAAGTAACCAAGACATCCAAACCATCAATTGGCAGGGTACCTAGCAGGAAAAGTGAAAGGAAAATATGCAGTGAAGGTGGGTTTGCCCCAATGGCTGACCCACACAATTCAGGAATACTTCACATCTCTTTCATTTGGTTCAACTCTACCACTCATTTATCTTGGTCTCCCTACTCAGTTGTTAGAAAGCATGACACAGAACTACATAATGCACAGGGGGTAAAAAAACTACCCTCTAAATAGCAGCAAACACTCTCTGTAACAGAATCATATCAAGGTGATTACGCTCTATCTCTGTTCCCTATCTTGTATTTGACTGACTATGGAGATAGTCAAACACCAAAAGGAAACACTGCTTCTTGGCATTAGGAAGGGACCAGATTCTCAGCAGAATGGGGGGTGAGATGCAAGGGCAGCATCAAAGAAGCATGTGAGCTGCCAATTAAAGTCTACAGGTTTTGCTCTAAGACCCAGAGCTTTGAAGGAAGGCTGCTTAAAGGAATGGTACAATACACATTAAAACACAAGATTGGGAAGCTGAGACAGACACTGTTCTCAATTTACAAGAAAAGAAGCCCCACTTGCTTTAAGTTAATGCTGTGGACCCTTCAATCGTTATTTGCAGAACCATATCATGGTTGAAGGTTTTACAGATGGAAAGACCTGGGCTTTGCCACTTGTATGCTATGGGGAGATGCTTGTTTGTGAGATTTGATTCCTCACGTGTAAAGTGAGGATCATGAGAGCTACCTCCTGGCGTATACTGAGATAATGTATGTTAAGCACTTAGCACAGGGCCTAGCACATAGTAACTGCCAGTAAATCATACACATTATTCTCATCTTCATTCTGTCACTTGTCAGATTTAAGTGAATTTATTCTGTTAACTATTTCTAATATAAAAAATTTTAATGGAATGACTTTGTATCTTATACTTTTTAATAACCTTTAAGAATCCAAAACTTCAAGAGACGTAATTTGCATTTTAAAACAAATAATCAAGATTTAAGTGCTCGTAACACAGGGAAGGCTAAGCTATGGTTCATGCCCTGAAAGAACTTAGTCTATTTGAGAAAACAAGATATATTTATACAAAGTATCTGAAAACAGTGATGGAGGGTGTGACATTTGACCAACTATACACATGATACAGAAAAAAGATATCAGGGTGGCAGAAGCAGACCAGGTATGGTTGAAGTGGAGAAGTACCAGAGAGAAAGGAAGGGGCTGGAGAAGGAAGGGGTTGGGAGAAACTCAGGAGAGGGGAGCATTCTTGGTATGAGAATCAGCATGAATAATATCACAGGATGGGGCGGGCGAGGGAGTGCTGAGGGGAGAACTGTGACTAGATTAACAGGAAATCATACTGAACTCCAGAAAGGGTAAGGTCCCACTATGGAGGAGCTAGGAAGTCAGGGAGGTGTGCACAATGTGGTATATGACAGAGGACCACTGTGGGTTTTTATAATGAAGAAATGTGGATGGGATTTTATAAATATCAATCGGACCATGGAGTAAACTGGCACTTATTATATTAATTGCCTTTCAGAACATATGCACAACTGTCACAGCCTTAGAATGACTATGACAATTGGATCTAACTAGAAAATGACACGAACCCTAATTCTGCCAATTTTACAAAGCCCCAAAAGGTAAACGGGTAAAAAGAAGACTGAGGTAAAATCCAGACTGAGTCTCCCATACTGAAGATGAACATATTCTCCCTCTCCCTCTCCCTTTTAAAGTTTATGTTCTCATTCCACAGGTGGTATAATGTAATAATATGATTAGTGGAGAGGTGAGGAAAGAGTGATTTCTGGAGGGCCAGAAGCAATAAGTGTTTTTTAGGTGCTCAGAAACATTTGACGGTGAGAGTAAGGAGATTTGAAAAAGTCAGTAGGGACAAACTAAACTGTTACTGAAAGAGAGGAGTCTTGTTACGTTTATAAAGGAATTTAAAGTACTGGAAAAAATGTGCAGGAGAGAGGGAATGAATTCAACAAGATTTCTCAGATGCTGAAAGGAGTAAGACCTAGGGTGGTGGTGTGTTTTCAGCTTTTTGTAATAAAAATATTCAAACATAGCCCAGAACAGAGAGAGAACATTATGCTCTCATGTGTCCATCACCCAGGCTCAACAATGACTAATATTTTGATAATTAAAAAAAAAAAATCTTTGTTTTAGCCTATTGATTTTTTCAGCCGAGGAGAAAAATATGAAAATGCATCACAGGGGGCACCTGGGTGGCTCAGTTGAGCTTCCGACTCTTGATTTCAGCTAAGGTCATGATCTCAGGGTCACTGGATCAAGTGAGCCCCTAGGCAGGCTCCATGCTCAGCAGGGAGTTCACTTGAGATTTTCTCCTCTCCTTCTGTCCCTCCTTCCCTTCCCCCCATCCTCACTCCCTCTCAAATATTAAAAAAAAAAAAAAAAGAGAAAGAAAAGAAAAGAAAATGCATCACACATGGGATGGTTTTGTTTCACTATATTTCACTTGGGTATATATATGTATGCATATACTGGAGATACTATGTAAAATATACTTTTTACTCAGAGGTGCATCAAAAATGTGAAAGCCAATCATCTCGAGCAGTTCTTCTCAGACTTTACTGTGCATATTAACAGTCCGGGGCTTCAAGTTTGGTATTTCTATGAAATTCCCAGCTGCTGCTGACCCATGATCCTTAGTTTGGGTGGCATGGATCTAGAGAGGACTGGTTCCAACACTAATTTTAGGATTTCTCTGGGATCCTGGGAAATGTGACAAGAGGAGAGTGGTAGACTCTGTAGTAGTAGAAAGTGAGATGAAAAGTACATTTAAAGGTAGTCTAGGAAATTAAGAATAATCCATGTCAATTTTTTCTCAGGGATAAGGAGAGAAAAAACTTGAATGACACATCAATGAAAGAATTAACAAAACAGATTCAATTACCTTTGGTGCCAGGAAGATGATACGCAATAGCCAACTTCTTATGCTGAAATTCTTTTAATTTCACAATATTATCTGTAAGTAGGTATCTTTTAGCTAAAAATCAAAGAAAAAAGTAAAATCATTTTCACTATCTTATACTTAGCAAAAACATGAGTAGAACTTGATTGCCTCTTTCTAATAACTGATCTTCACTTAACATAAATAATCCATCTGGACAGCTACAAATAAGTCACCCTGGTGGAAAAGTAAACATCTCTAAACTATCGGAAAATTCAAATTCTCAGCAAGTTTTGTTTTTGTGTGTGAAAGGAGCTCGTGATTAACTGTATGGAGACGGGTTGAGAGGAATCTGGGAAGTGAAAGACAAATATACATTCCCCATCTAGTTATGGGATTACAAGGGAATAAAAAAACAAAAAACAAAACTAAAGGTTACTGTTTAAACGTCAAACTGGTAGATCTAGTTTCGGTTTATCTAGGTGGAAGCACATAGGGTAGTGCAAACAGCTAGAGTGTGACCGTTGGAATTCCCGGTTCTACCATTTGTGAAATCAGGAGTTAAGGCCTCTCAGAATTGGGTTGTCGGTATCCTCATGATGTATCAGAAATCACTAACCACAGCTTAGTAGAAAGGATAAGTTTGGGAAACATTTCTTTTGGATGCTTGGCTGTGCACGGAGTGGAGCCTGGTCAAAGAATCATTCACTGAAGACCTCTCTGTACGGCAGTAACAGGTTACCAATAAAAAGTATTGTCTATTTACGAGGAGTCCAGAGATACGGTTACAGCAGGATTGTACTGTTGTGCTGCCTGAGTGCAAATCCCTCCTCTACCACTTTCCTCTCACCTTGGGCTAATTACTTGGTCTAGCTGTTTCCACCCCTGTAAATAGAGAAAAGAATGGGAACCTCTCTCACTGGGGGTTGTGAAGAGAAAAGGAATTAATATACGTAAAATGCATAGAGTAATACCTGACACCAAGTGTTAAGTATTTTATTATCACTCACCAGTATATTCAAATTTAATCATTTCCATAAAGTTATTAAGGGACAATTTTACAAATGAAGAAACCTGCACAAGGTCTTTCAGACTATTAGCGGCAGAGCTGGAGCGCCAAACTCAGAGTCTAAGACCTCTGCTACCAAATTGTGCAGAACAGTACACCCAAGGGGGAGAGATTTCCAGACAACAGCGTCGCCTCCTCTGAGGGACTACTACAGCCCCAAGGTCGAGACCCCAGCCCGGCTGTCCTTTCGTTCCCAGGCACACGGGTGTCCATGACACCCAGAGCCAGTGCTGCAAACGCACGCAACCAGAGGACGAAAGAGCAAGCTCGAACGCTCCAGGCCAGTGAGTGACTAAGGCGCTGTTATTTCCCAAGTGATGCCTGCTGAGGTGTTAAACTCCCTTCTTTCCCGTTCCTCCCCTCCTTCACGACCAGAGGCCGCGGATACCTCCGAGAGGGCAGCAGCAGCACGTGGAGCCTGAGCCTCCCACCCGGGGATACACCGAACTCCGCAGCGCCTGCAGCACGTCGTGTTTCGGCAGCCGAATTGCGGCAGCCATGCTGTCCCGGGCCACACCAAGTACGGGAGCCGGGGAGGGGGGCGGAGCGTCGGCCTAGGACCCCACCCCTTCCTCTGCCCGCAATCCCCGGACGTTCATCCTCTTGGTATGCTCCAAGATGGCAGCTCTCATACTGAGCCGCTGCTTCCTTCTGGCGCGGAAAGTGCCTCTGCCTCCGCTCTCTCTGGCAGGTTGGTGGCTGTTCTGCTTTTGTGGGGCTACTTCTTTAGTCACCTGATAACTCTTCCTTAAGTGAAGGGAGCTGTGGGCTTTCAACAGGACAAGAAATGCTTCTGGGATCTAGTTGCTAACCATTTGGAGCGTTGGGTAGTACAGAAAGGGGAAGTATGGCCTCGGACCCGTCTCCTTACCCAAAATAGTGCCTGCCCGTCCAGAGGTGTGCAGAGTAGATGAAGTTATGGCATGAGGTCTTTTGCATATGATTTGCAGGGTTTGTGTGTTAGGGTCTCTTTCCTGCCATTGAAGAGTCCAAATGTGCCCACTTGAGAGCTAGGAAGTTTTCCTCCCTGCTTAAATGTCTTTGGAGGGGCGTCCTAAACCTACTCCTCACCACCTCACAATTGGAGACCTTTGATCTCCACTTGGGATAAGAATTTCAGTGCTAATTTCTCATTATCTGATGACCTGGGGCACAACTTTTGAGTGACCTTTCTATGCCACAGTTTTCCACGTGTAGAGCCAATAGGTACTTCTGAAGTATAGTTAGTTGACCCTTGAACAACTCAGGGGTTAGAGGCATGATCCCAGGCAGTTGAAAAATTGTGTTTGACTCCCCCCAAACTTAAGCATACTGTTGACCTTACCCGTAACAAACAGTCCATTAACACTTATTTTTTATGTTTTATGTAATTGTATAGTGTATTCTTCACAGTAAAGTGAGCTACGGAAAATGTTACTAAAATCTTTAGTAAAGATTTAGTAAATCTAGAAGACTATACTGTATTTATTGAAAAAAAATCTGTGTAAGGGGACCTCTGCAGTTCAAAGTGGTATTATTCAAGGGTCAACTGTACTTGGATATTTGAGTAAACGGCACCTCACTCAAAATGTTTTTGATGGATCTGCTGATAAAGACTTAGAAAAAGTTGACATTTATACAAGCTAAATCCTGATAGGTGTATGATTATATGACTAAAATGCAGTAATCACAATTGATGTTTCCACTGCCCGTTATCTTCTCTTTCCAGCATACCCTGTAGCTCCTATTAAAAACCAACGCTTACACTGTTGTTCACAGTTCTTTAGGAACAGCTATTAAGTATCAACTCAAAACCTCATTGTTGGCCACCAGGTTTTCTGAAGATTAACTGGTTGACCTAGCAGGTGAAAATGTTTAGTGCCACACATTAGGTAAAGCAGTATGTACAGTACCTGGCGTCTCAATAAGAATTAGCTGCTGTACCTGTTTGCTAGCGTGCTTAATTATGGCTCTTAGTAAATGCTTTTCAATTTACACAAGACCTTGAATTGTGTATCAGGGAGACTATCATGGTTGCATAGTGTTTGAGGCAATCATTCTAACAAGGGAATGGATATTAGATAAGGGTGAATTGAATTTCCAGTTAGCATTTTGTTCTCCACTGGTGAACTTGTAGTCAGATATACCTGTGTTGTTACATCGTGGTAGCTATTAGCTACATGTGGCTATTGAAATTAGTTAAAATAAGAAATTCAGGTTTTTTAGTCACACTGACCACATTTTAAGTGTTCAGTAGAGACCTGTAGTTAGTGGCTACAGTTGCACAGCTCAGAATTGATCATTTCCATCATTAGGTTCTATTGAATAAGCACTAGGTTAGACCACAGAAGAAAGGAGTCTGGAAATCAGGAACTGGAAGCTATAAGGCAAGTAATAGAAGTATGCCGGATAGTGCATTAAGGACCATCCCGGATTTGACAATGCAGATAAGGTGATTGACTTTTAAGTCAGCATAACATCTTGAGCCATTACAGGATAAGAGAGGGGAAAATGTACTTGGTACAAACTAGAAAAGTGATTTAAAGTTATGAAGAGAGTAGAGAAAGCAAATATATTGGGACCTATTACATAGTGAACATTTGAGTAGGCACTTAACATGCCCTCATTTCAACTATGATACAAGGTAGGTAATATTTCTCTATTTTACATATGATGAAAGCGGCTCAGAGACTATGCAACTTGCCCAGGTTTCATACCATTTATTAGCCAGGCAAGGATTCCAGCTGCAGACTTTGTGACTCTAGAGCATATCTGTGTCGACAATCACTGCTTTTCTTTGGATGGAAAACATGTTTGGAGACATTGGTCTGAAGGCCAAAATAACTATAAAATGAGTAAGTATGTAGAGCCAATCACTTTTCACTAAACTTTGAAATTCTGGTCTTCGGAGGTAGCTTTTCTGGAATTAAATAGAGAAAATATTTTTTATGGTGGAGAGTTTTATCTTAGAGAATATGGTTGCCGCCAAAGCTAACTGGCTGAAGGATAGCCAAGTTCAAGAAAGGTTTATATGTACTGTTGGGTGGCATTTGCAGAGTGGGATTATTCAGACTCAGACCTGAAACTGGGAGGCTGTTGTTGTTTTATCCACTTACTACTTCAATGTGGTCTGAGGAGTAACATCGTATCACGTGGAAAATTGTTAGAAATAGAGTCTCTGTCCCCACTGAAGACCTACTGAATCAGAACCTTCACTTTATCAAGGTTCACATACACATTAAAGTTTAAGAAACTGTTTTAGATTTTCCACTTTACCATTGTTCACCCAATTTAACATTCTGTCTGACTTCATAGGAAATCTTTGATTCTAATGTTAATATACAGACCTTCCAACTACTATACAGAAATGCAAAGATTTTTTTAAATGACGTCATTTGTAAAGTATCAAAAAGATAAACATCTTGCTTTAAAAGGCTTACAGAAATGGAATGTTTGTCTTTCTTAAGGTGTAGTAATTTCCTATTGCTGTTGTAACAAATTACCACAAATTAGGTGGTTTAAAACAATACAAGTATTATGGTACAGCTCTGTAGGTCAGAGGTCTGACAATAGGGTCTGGCTGTGCTAAATTCAAGGTGTTGAAAAAGATGGGTTTCCTTCAGGAATCTCTAGGGGAAAATCTGTTTCCATGTCTTTTCCCTCTTCGAGAGACCCCTTACATTCCTTGGCTGATGCTCCCCTTTTTCAAACATCTTGAACATGAGCAAGTCAAGGCCTTATATCACCCCATCCTTCACACATCATAGTGTTGCAGGATTTTTTTTCTCCGTCTGTGCCCACGGTTCTTGGTCACGCCACTTCGAAGTATGAAGAGGGAGACCAGACAGTAGTGGGTGGAGAAGCAAGGTTTACTGAACGATAGCAAAGTGATAGCACAAGCTCCCAAGGAGGGAGGGGACCCAAAGGGGTTGCCGCCGGAGTTTCTAAGTCTAGGGCTTTTTATGAGCTTGTTGGTGGGCTGTTTCAATCTGATTAACGCTCCCTGCACCTGTCATCCAATCAGATTTTTGTCACCTGTCTATCATATGGGAAAGGGTGGAGGGCTCCTTCCTGGGCGGTGTAAATCTTTTTAAGGATGGTTTCCTCTTAGGGCGGGGGCGGGGGCGGGGGCTTGTCCCTGCCTGCCTGCCTTCCAATTACCCTTCATCAGCAGTACCTGTCTTCCCCCTTTTTCACTTTTAAAGACCTTGTGACTACATTGGGCTCACCTGGATAACCCACTACAATCGCCTCATTTTAACATCATTGGTGATCTTAACCTCAATCCCCTTTAGCTGTGTACCCTAACATGTTCACAGGTTCTGGAGATTAAGACATGGACGTCTTTTGGAGGGTCATTTTTCTGCCTACCAGACTTGGCCACTCATTCCTACATTTATCATTGGTTTCTATTGGTCTAGGAAAATTTGCTATTTGCCAAATTTAAATTCTTTGTCCTTAAACCCTTTTGTTCTATACTCAGTGGAAATGGAAAGTGATTACTGGTTACTTTCTTATAAAGCAAACATTAAAAAGTTCATGTATATAAGGGTTGCTGGGTTTACCTTTTGTAGATTTACTGGTCTTCATTTGTTTTTTGTTTTCAGTTCATGTGATCGCCCTTGAACAACTGTACACAAAGGGCACTCTTGGACTCCTGTCTTTCCCCACCAGTACCTCCCCTGCCTTTTTGTCTTCCAATTAGAAACTCTTTGAACATTGACCTTCATAATTGTCTTTTCTGACTCCAGAATAGGAAAGGGTGATTTCTTATGCTAGAAGCAGAAATAGAGAATAAGTAAGAAATTATAATAATAATAGAGAATAAGTCACTGGTATCCTGATGTATATAGCTTAATAGTCCTTAGCTCATGCTCACATAGAGAAGAGCTGCTCTTGTTTCCCACAGAAAGGAGACACCTTCCTGGTTTTAGAAATTGGAATTCAGTTTGCATAGAAATACTGCTATAAATTATGAATGGATTAGGTGAATTTATTCTTTTGGTTCTATGTAAGAACAAGCAGCGACCTTAACTATCACCAAGGTCAGCTCCTTCATTTGTAACTGCAGGGTCTCTAGTTTTCTACCAACTGGTAAAATTCAGACCAAATCTCAGGTCTCCCACTCCTGACTTGTACAGCTACACAGCTAATGCCATTGGATTTTATTCATCCTTCTTGGCAGATGTAGAAATGTAACTAACAATTTATAACATTGTTTCTATGAAAAATGTGTGCTTTGAAAAAAATCTATGAAAAACGTTTCTATGAAAAGGTATTATGCCAAACATCTAATTTTTTTTTAATAATACACTTGAAGTGTAGGCACTTTTTAATGGTTATTATTTCTTTAAAAATCTCTTAGTTCCTCTTTGAGACAGTCTTTGGAAGCTTTTCCATATTACTGCATCATTGCTTAAGCTTTAGGCCTCGAATTTAGCATATTATTCTAGTAAAATTTTGACCTGTAATTACGGTAAGGGAGGGTGACTCCTTTTAATTAAGGTAATTAAGGTAACTCCCACGCTGCCGCTGTCGCATTATGGACTGTGTGTTACGTTTAGATACTTATCTGCCATTCCTTCCTTTTTTTTCTTGTAAATAGCTTTATTGAGATACAATTCACATATCATTACAATTCACCCATTTCAATAATTCAGTGCAGTGGGGTTTTTTTAAATATATATATATACACACAGTGTTGCACAATCATCACCTTAGCACATTTTTATCACCTCAAAAGACCCCTCATAGTCATTAGCAGTCACTCCCCATTTTCCTACAAGCTTTCCTGACTCCCTCCCCTCCAGTTCTAGGCAACCACTAATCTGCTGTTTCTATGGATTTGCCTATTATGGACATTTCATATAAATGTATGTGGCCTTTTGTGACTGGCTTCTTTTTCACTTAACATAAAGTTTTCAAGGTTCATCCATGTTGTAGCCTGTATTAGTACTTCATTTCTTTTTATTGCCAAATAATATTCTATGATAAGAATTTATCACATTTTGTTTATCTTTTTATTAATTGTTGGATATTTGCATTATTTTCACTTTCGGGCTATTATTAGTAATATTGCTATGACCATTTGTATACCAATTTCTGTGTGGATACATGATTTCATTTCTCCTGGGTATATACCTAGGAGTGAGATTGCCGGGTTGCATGGTAACTCCATGTTAATGATGTAGGAAAGACGTTAGGGTTCCAAGCCGAAGGCCAAGACAGAATTCTTGAGACGTCTTTGGTGCAAAAAGGTGCTTTCATTAAAGCTCGAGGACCAGAGGGCAGAAAGAGCTGCACTGGGGTCATGAGGAGTTGCCCATTATATACTTTCAAGCTGGGAGGGGTTAGGGATAATGTAAGCCTCCCAGGTATTTTGGAAACAAGGTTTCCAGGATCCTGAGGGGGGTAGCTATTGTTAGGAAAGGTCATTTATTACTGTTTAGTAAAAACTCAGTCCGAGACCCTTCAGATGTCTATCAATGGTTCATATACTTGGGGGATAATTGCCAACATGTATCCTGAGGGGTAGAGATAAAGGAAGTTTCCAAAGGAATTCTTATATGTGAAAGTAGACTTACAGGGACCTGGGGGTTGGGCTAAGATTGCCTTTTGTCCTTAGCAGAGTATCAACATAAAGGAAGTTGAATCCTTGGGGAATATCACTCTACCTGTTTCAAGGACTTGTCAATGGGCTGTAGGTAGTAAGGAAATTTAATAATTTTTCTTCTGTCTTTGTTTCCCACATCATTAACATTTTGAGGAACTGCCAAACTTTTCCAAAGTGGCTGCACCATTTTACATTGTCACCTACAATATATGAGGGTTCCAGTTTCTCTACATCTTTATCATCTTTATCTGTCTTTTTTATTATAGTCATTCTAGAGAGTATCAAGTTGTATTTCAGTGTATTTTGCATTTCCCTGATGGCAAATCATACTAAACATCTTTCCATGTACTTGTTGGCCATTTATCTGTGCGTTTTTGTTTTTAAGAAATGTCTCTTCAGATCCTTTGCCCATTTTTCAGTGGGTTGTCTTTTTAAATTTTGAGTTGTAAGTGCCATTTACATATTCTGGATATAAGTCCCTTATCAGGTAAGTAATTTGCAATATTTTCTCCATTCTGTGAGTTGGCATTTCACTTTCTTAATGGTGTCCTTTAAAACACAAAAAGTTCTAGTTTTGGTTAAGTTGCTGCTCATTCATTCCTTGAGCTTATGTTTATCGAGTATGGCCATATACCAGTCATTGTGCCAGGTTCTGGGAATACAGTTATACCATCTAGTGAGTTACCTCAACTCTGGCTTGTTAGGTTTCTCTTATTTACCAGTAGAGTGCTTGGTTACTGGGTAAGATACTCTTTGCTTTATGTGAAGTGAGGGTAAATATGCTGATCCAGGTCAGATGGAAATGTTTTTAGGGCTAATGATTATAAAGCATTCGATTAATGAGTTAATCAACAGTTCAGCAAGTATTTGGGTTATAAGAAGGAGTTCTAGGGCTCACTTAGGCTATAATGTAGGGGCAACAACTGGCTTCTAGTACTAAAGTTATAGGAACAAAATTACCAGCATTCTTACCTGTAACATTATTGTAGAAATTTTCAGTTTTTCTGTATCTTCTACTTGTTAAAGATGGAATGCATGTTGTCATGAACTGAATTATGAAGTCTGCAATATTGGTTATAGTATAATACTAGAATCTTTACATAACCTAGTACATTGAAAATATGACAAAGCTATGTTTAATAAGACATAAACTGAACCCGTTGTGAAGCCACACCTGTTAATAATTGACTTTTTTCCTCAGGTGAAAGAGGACTGCTTTCTGCAGCATATGTGGACAGCCATAAATGGGAAGCAAGAGAAAAAGAACATTGTCACCTCGGTAGGTACCTGTTGAGCTGTTAGATGTGTCATGTCATTCACTCTATATGTTTACCATCATGTTCGTATGATGTATTTATGAAATGATGCTTTTATGATGGTCCCATTCAGATAAGCACATTTTAAGTCTTACAAAGAATTAGATTATTATTTTACTTGTGGCAAAATCATTTTTGCTATCCTGCAAATTTCTATTTAATTTTTGCCTTGATTAGTCTCCCTAAATTATGTAAACAATTCTCTTCTTTCTTGTTTTTTGTCCATTTTAGTCATACAGTTAGTTACCATGCAGGTTGTCTCTTTTATATTATCTGCAGAGAAAAATATATTTTATATTTTCATGCTTTTTTATTGTAATTTCTTAACTTGTGGTCTTTAGAGCTCTTTCTGACTCTTTTTTTATTACCAGGTAATAGATTTGAAAGCAGTGTTATAATTTCATACAAACCATTTAGGAAAAATAGTTGGCTAACATCTTCTCAGGCAGTAGGCTCCTAATTATACTTCCCTTTCCTTGTTCTCTAGGTCATATTACACAGGTAGCAGCCTTTTCTAAAATAACAAGGCCTAGGGGCACCTGGGTGGCTCAGTCAGTTAAATGTTGACTCTAACTCTTGGTTTCAGTTGAGGTCATGATCTCAGGGTTGTGAGATCAAGCCCCACGTCTGGCTCTGCGCTCAGCATGGAGTCTGCTTTAGATTCTCTTTCCCTTTCCCTCCCCCTCTGCCGCTGTCCCCACTTGTGTTCTTGCTCTGTCTCTAAATAAATGAAATCTCTAAAAGAAGTCACTGACCCTATGAGCATTTTGTAGAAATATAAATACTTCATATATATAATATACATTATATGTAACATCATGAGGACATTGATAAAGTCAGATGATTGGTGATAGTTTTATGGGACTGATGTAATTTTTTGATCAATTCCAATGCTGATCTAATATTCTCCCCCAGATTTCTTTCTCTGCTTTTTTGGGCTTATGTTAAAGAATAAAGTCCCCCTGTGTTTATGGATTCTTCTAATAAGTGGGGGGAAGGAGGAGGGAGACATTCTTTTGTAGCTGTCTGTGATGGCCCAGCTTGGGGTGGGGAGGGCTTTCAAAGACTCATAATTTTCTCCCCTGATGATGTTACTGCAAGAGCAAAATTGGTTTGTATGTCCTGGAATGGCTATGTAGGCAGGGGCTAACCAAAGCAGAGGTGTGGAGAATCTGAAGGTAAGTAACTACATACTTGCACTGAAACGTAGAATCAGTGTGAATAGATAGAAGTGCAGATGGGTACAGATGTGGTATACTGGCAAGGTCCAATACCAGGAATGGCATTATCATATGGGACACTGTTTAATTCACAAAATGGTGAACACTCTTGGTAAAGTTCTGAACAAGTCTAATTACTGTCTTCAGTTTACATGGTAGTTGCATCTATGGAAAATTCAGCTTATTTTCAAATTTCGCCCAAAAAAGTACTTTGCCTTTGTTTATATGTAAAATGGAGTTAGTTCTGTCCATTATCAACAGATTGATTTTTTTTTATTCATGTTAATGTCTGCCATGTCATAGATGCCATGGTACATGGGGCAAATATTTTAACTTTTTATTTGTAAATAATTTTAAACTTACAAAAACTTGTAAGAATAATACAAAAAGAGCATCTATGTACTCTTTGCCCAGGTTCACCAGTTGTCATCATTTTGACCCTTTTGTTTTTGCTTTCTCATTCTCTACACACACATTTTTTTTTAACCATTTGAGAGTTTGTTACATATGTTATAGCCCGTTAAGCTGAGTGCTTTGGTGTACACTACCTGACATTTTTTAAGAAGCCAGTCCCTTTTTTTAATAGAATATTCTTCTTTTGGGATTTGTTTTGTATTTCTTCATAATTAGATTCAAGGAAGGGTCCCCTGGCCAGAATATTGTCAATAATGTTGTGTCCTTCTCAGGATGTCTTCTCATCTGGAGACACCCAATGTCCATCTGCCCTCACTGGTGAGGTTAACTTTGATCACCCAGTCAAGTGTGTGTGATTTTTTCTCTGGAGAGTTACTGTTTTTCTCCCTTGTGACTAATGGGCAATCTGTGGAGAGATACTTTAGTATCATGCCACTGTCCTGCTGCTGATTGAAAGTTTCCCCCTAAGTTTAGTATCCATTTAGCTTCTTGCCTGAAGCAATCTTTACTATGGTAGTTGCAAAATGATGGTTTTCCAATTCGTTAATACCTCCACATTTAGTAATTAGTACTCAATATTCTAATGTAAGTAGGAGCCTTCCGTTCCCTCCATTTCTTTCTCTGTTATTATCAGTATGATCTCGTGGATTGTGGATTCCTCTTTTTCTTTTAATGATTCCTTACCATCCTTGTTATTTGGGTGGTCACATTCAGTGTTGGCTGGTAGAAGTCCTTTCAGCCTGACTCCCAGTTTTCCATCTTGTATCTTTCCTGCTCTAGCCCTGGAATCAACTATTTCTCCAAGGAGTCCTGGTTCCTTTTAGTAAGGAATGGTATTAGAAACCAAGATCTGTGCACAAGTTGTCCTCTTGCTACTGTGGAGTTTTTGCTTCTTGGCCTATTCAGTGGCTAGAACTAGGAAAAATAAGTATACATAGCCACATAAACATATATGCACACACATGCATATAAGCTTACGTGTACATATTTTACAAATAATGAATTCATGCTGAAACCTCCAATTCCAGTTCATCCCCACAGAGCTCCTTGCCTTTTCTAGGCCATATTTGTATCAGCCTTCTATACCGAAAACTCTGGCCCCCAACAAGGACAATGTTTTGATGTGTTGGACAGTCTCTGCATTGCAAGTTATCTAATTTTCCTGTCTTCTGCTCATTCAGTACTCCCTGCAGTCATTGTGATAGTCAGAAAACACCCCCATATTTCTAGTTGCCCTCTGGGGCCATTAGTACTCCTTTTGGGAATCACTGTTCCAGTGATGAAACCAACATGGACTCCATTGATTATATTGCAAAGCGTGTTCTGATATGCCATGCATGAACTGTAAGAAAAGTGCTGTGGAAGTGCAGAGAAGAAAATGAAGAATTTCAGGAAAGCTATTATTAACGCCTTCCTAGGCATGAAGGGAAAATTAGAAAAGACCATTATATTTGGTGCCTTGGTATAGGATATAGTCAGCTCTTTGTTATTAGGGGACAGATTTACAGGAACTTTTACATAGATCCTGAATAAGCAGAAGCTGTTTGCCAAAGAATGAGTAAAGTAAGTCTGCAATAAATAAAATATCAAATGTAGGTGACTGTCTTTGTTAAGATTAGTATACTTGGAAAAGCGTTAACAGCTGCCATTTACTGAAGACTACCCTCCTTGAATACCCTCTGTACATCCTGAATCCCTATGCAGTCAGAATTTTTTCCTCACCCTGTATTCTTACAGCACTTTATACCATCGTTGTGCCGTTTGGTGTGGCGAAAAGTCTGCCCTTGGGGGTAGACATCTGGATGTGAGCCTTAGTTAAGCCAGCTTTCAGAAACTATGTCATTTAACCTTGTTCCTGTAGCCATAAATTAGGGATGATGATAATGCCTGCTTCAGTTCATACCCTACCATATAATAGGTGCTCCAGAAATGTGGAATGAACGAATTTCTAGGCCCCTTGATTCTACCCCTATATAAAAGATTAGGGTATGAGGTAAGGTTTGGAAACTCAAACTGCTTGGGGGAAAAAGAGGCTCTTTGAGACAGTATTTTTTTTCTGCTGTGTAATAAAATAAAATGTCATTAAAACTTTCGCACCCATGTGATAGTACTGCATGTATTCCCTAACTCTTGAGTGTTTGGGTTGAGATGTGTGTCCTGAGAATTCAGGCACCCGCCTGGGGCTGCATCCCGAGGATCGTGCAGTAGGTGGCAGCGCCGCTTCTGCCCAGACCGCTGCGCAGCCTTTGGAACCTGGCGTTTGGGTGCGGACCTTTCCGGAAGCCGCCCCCGTAAGCGCTTGCGCGGAGTGCTGCCCTTAGCATGTGGAGCGCTGTGATTGGGCGCTGCGACCTGGTGCGGGCTCGCTGATTGGGGGAAGGAGGAGGGGCGATATGAGGCTTTTGCTCCGCGCGTCTCCATTGGAGGGCGTGGGGTGGAGTGGAGCGGGGTGGGAGAGGGAAGATGCCTGGGCGTGGGTGTGGGGCTTCGGCTTCCATCTGCTTAACTGATTTCGCCTCCACGCGGAGTACTTGCGGGGGAGGTGTTCGGTGTTTTCTCTGATGGGCGTGAGGCTCTGGTGCCTCCTGTACAGTCTCATTAGTGGTTTTCTGTTAGAGCCTTGGGGCGGGCTAATAGGGATCTGTCCAGCTCCCAGTATGAGGGTAATTTATTGCTACGGAGCTCTTTGATTAAAACCGGGAGTGCTATTTAGTACCTGCACTGCATTTTAGGGATCAAGCAGGCCATGAATGCAGGGCAGGTCCTCGGACATAAGAGTCAAAGGCAACCTTCATCCCTTGCTAGTTCTGTTGTAAGCACTTCATAGGTGCCGTCCCATTTACTGCTCACAACAGCCAGCTAACGCAGCTGCTGCTATTCCCCCTTATGGATGAGGAAACTGAGGCCATATTCTGACACTTATTTAGGGCCATTGCCTTTATGCTGAAAAACAGCGTTCTCAGTGATTGCTGTAGTACCTTCACTTCTACCATAGTGCCTTCCCTTGCACTGAAGAGTGGATTTCTTGCTTTTTAAAAAATACATTTTGGTTGCAGAATAATATATACAGAAACGTGCATAAATCATAATGTGTAGATTGATGAACCAAGTAAACTAATGTAAGAAATGTAAGAAATAAAACATTCCTCCCACTCAAGAAGCCCTTATTGTGGCTCGCATTTTCTCCTTAAAGGTAACCATTATCCTGACTTCTAACATCATGGGTAAAATTTTTAAAAAATGTTTTATAATGGAAAATGTAAACATACAAAAGTAGAGTAATTGAAATGTGGAATCCCCTGTACCCATCATCTGGCTTCAACAGTTACCAGCTCATGGCTAATCTTTACTTCATCTCTAATTCTACTCCCCATCCTGATCCTTTGGTTTATTTTGAGGCAAATCCCAGATAGTATGTAATTTCACCCATAAATATTTTAACATATATGTCTCAAAGGTATGGGTATTTTTAATACCATTATCATACCTAAAATTTTAATAATTATTTAAATATGAAAGATACAGTCAGTGTTCAAATTACCTGGATACTCTTATAAATCTTTTTAATGGTTTGGTTGAATCAGGATGCATATAAGGTCCATACAGTGCAATTCATTTTATTCTCCCCTTGCCTCTTTTAAAATATTTTTTATAGAAACATACAAAAGTCGAGAGAATGGTATAATGAATCCTCCTGTATACTGTCACCTGGCTCCAGCAATTACCAATTCCTTCCTAGTCTCTTGTTTCATCAATCCCCTTTCCCATCACCTGATTACTTTTTAACAAATCTTTGTTAGCAGATCATTTTATGTGTATTTTTACATGTACCCCTAAAAGATAGGATTTTTAAAAAAATATACCATTCTCATTTTTAAAAATTAGTCATTCCTTAACATTAAATATGCCATCAATGTTTACATTTCCCCAGATGTCTTGTAAGTTTTTTTTTTAATTTAGTTTCTTGAAATGGGACCCAGATAAGGTTCATACATTGTAATGTGTTGAGATGTCTCTTAATTATTTTTTAATCTGTAAGTTTCTCTCTTGTAATTTATTTGTTGAGGAAAACAGGTCTTTTGTCTGAGAGTTTCCCACATTCTGGATTTGCTGTTTTCATCCTTATGGTGGTGTTTAACATGTTCCTCTATCTTCCATATGCCCTATAAAGCTGGCAGTTAGATCAGACCCTGATCAGATTCAGGGTTTCTTTTTTGTTTTTCTTTTGGCATGACTACTTCATAGGAAGTATTGTTTACTTTTATCAGGAGGTACACAGCATTTGGTTATTCCTCTGTGATATTAAAGGCCATTCATGATCATTGCTTATATATCTATTATTTCATTAGGAGCTGCAGAATGTTACTATTTTAATTCTATCATTTCTTCCTCATTTATTACTGAGAAAATTTTTTACAAGATTTTTTTTTCATCAGCAGTTTAGTTATCCTGAGATACAGTTTTTATGAAGAGGCAGCTTTCAAGATAATCCTACCATCCTACCATCCTCCTACCATACTCCAAAAAATGATCAATGAGGATATATTTTTTTTAAATACCGTTATGAACTCCTGGATTTAAGCATTCCACACATTTTAATCCATTACGGTTGATGTGTTTATTGAAAGGGCCTTAGTTCTCCAATTGGGCTTTTTATAGAACCCTAGGATTCTTGGGCTTTCCAACTCAAGTCAGAAGATTGCCGTTTTAGACTGTTTCTGTACTAGGCTTCCCTTTGGTTAAAATAAACACTGAATTAAAGCATTGTTTCTGAAATTCCTCCACTAACCACGCAGATCTATTGAGGAGGTACAGGGTGCAAGTTAACAGCATTAGCCAGTTAGCAGCTTTTTAATTACAGACTAGGGCCCACAGTGAATAGGACTAAGGAGAAAACCATTTGGGGGAACTGAGTAGGGTGCCAGTAGGAGGGAAGGCCTGATGAGGAAGCTGCCTGCATTCTATCAGAGGAAGTTCTCTCCCTTGGGTCACCTTGTTAGGGGTTGAGGGCCCTGGTGATGAGCTGAATTGGATTTCTGAGCCTTATTGAATTAAATATTTTATTTCTAATTTTTCAGATTATAAATAATTATAAAGTAAAGGACACCTTTTCGTTTTAGTTAATTTTTGTTTTTAAGAACTCCCTTTCCGAATTCAAAGAGAATTACACCATTGACACATTTGAATTCAGGTTGAAACTAAGCACTGTGGTCATTTCTTGCACTTCTCCCATTAGCTGAGGTTTGGTTTTGCTGTGTCATTTCAGCTGGGGTGGTCTTTGGCTTGTTGCAGTGATTTTTCAAATCTTGCTCTTGAAGCCTGACAAATTTTCTGAAACGTGCTTTTTCTAACTTGGTCAGTTCCATATTTGCATCTATATCTGACATATATTTATTAGGTTTCATATTTATCATCTGCTGGCAGTTCTAGAGATGGGTCTGAGTTGTGTACATCATCCTCCTTTAGTCTCATTTTCTTAGTATATACGTATATAAAGCTTGCCTTTAGATTTTCCTTTACTAGAACTATTTGTTTTAAAGCTTCTGGTGACAGATACATGGAAACCTAAATATCTTAAGTTCAGAATGGTTCCTAGGTTAGTTTTTCCTACTTCTTTCTGTTGCTTCTATACATATGTCATGTGTGCTTGTAGTTTTTCTTAAATGTGGGAAGGAAAAACATAGCTTCAGACTCTGTTTTCTGATCACTTCTTCTAGAGGGTACAATAATAACTTGTATCTAAGGGTGCCTGGGTGGCTCAGTCATTAAGCGTCTACCTTCGGCTCAGGTCATGATCCCAGGTCCTGGGATCAAGCCCCGCATCGGGCTCCCTGCTCAGCGGGAAGCCTGCTTCTCCCTCTCCCACTCCCCCTGCTTGTGTTCCCTCTCCGCTGTGTCTCTCTCTGTCAAATAAATAAATAAAATCTTAAAAAAAAAGATAACTTGTATCTAATTCTTTATTACATAAATTAGGTAAGGCACACAAATATTCTTAAGCCCGGAAAAAGTTTAGTGTTGATTCGGTAACAATGGTACACATTTACATAGAAATCATGAAAAGCCAAAACTATCTAATAATTTCTCGCCTAAAGCTCAGTCATATATTTGAATTTTTAAAAAATATTTTATTTAGGTGTTTTATTTTCCATCTTATTCCAGAAATGGAATTCCGTTTAATATCCTCTTCGAGCTTACGAGCAACATCCAAGGCTTACTTTGTGTTGCCTCCATAGTAGTTCTCAGACATAATTCATTCTCGGTCTTGTGAGGGTGCATCACAGTCTCTTGGGGGCTTTTGTTTAAAAATTTTTATTTCCCTGGTCTTACCTCAAGTCTACAGAATTAGAATCGCCCTCTGGGTGTGTGAAACTTAGGAATCTGAAGTTTTCAAGTTTTGCAGGTGATTCAGATCCTTAACCAGGTTTGTGAATGATTACACTCCTATACTTGGAATAGTGCAGGATCCTTAATAAAATCTTTTATGACCTTAGATCATCAGTGGTATTGTTTTCTTCAGACAAGAAGAGCATTTTATACTAGTATACATTTCATTTTCTGGACATACTTTCATGTTGTCTGTACAGCTTTACGTTTTGTTAGATGAAGATCCATTTTCCCATACAGCTTTTGTTGACCCAACCATCCTCTGCAGTATATATTCCTGAGGAGCTGAATGACAGGCAAGAAGGCATCTTCTTTGGCACATTTCTTTGAAGAAAAACTGGGCATCTGTAGGCCCCTCACTGAAACATGAAGTGTGATTTTGGCTGTTGAAGCTCATGGTCCAGAAGCCTGTGGCGCTGGCCCTCTGTAGGCCACAGCTGCCCCAGCTTTCCTGGCCATCCCTGCTCTGTGCAGTTTTCTGCCTCATTCATCACACCGACACTGTTGCATAAGGTGATTGGTCACATACAATATTTAGCAGCAAATCCCTCTCTGACTTCTAATATGCAAATATTATTCCTCTAATGCTGGCTCTGCAGCTGTTGCCTTTTTGAGGCCCCAACCAATTTCACTTGACTGATGATGTCTTGGTGTGAAGGATTAAAAGGGAATCTTGAGTTACCACAGTACAGAAGCCAACTCAATCGAGTGTTTATTGGAAAGATTTGGTATCGTGAGACCACTGTTTAATATCATCCTATTTACAATGTTAATTTGCCTTAACGTGAAGAGGTTTTTGGGACTTCTTTGTGTGTGTGTGTGTGTTAATGTTCTTTAATCACCTGGTATCAATCCCTTTAAGATAGTCATAAGAAATTACTTTTGCATCATATCAGGTTTTCAGCATTTTGTGTTGCTTTCCCACAGTAGCTACTGAGTCATTGAGAGCATTGCCCCAGGGAAAGGAAAGAGGAAAAAGTGGTTAAATGCACAGCAAAAAGTCTTCAACAGATACTTGACGATTGATTACCTCTGTCTTCTTTTTACTTGACACTAATTTCTTCTACCACGGAGTAAAAAAAACTTGGAAATTCAATTACTGCTTTCTCCTTCCTTCCTCTCATCCTTCCCTCCCTTTCTCTTTCCCTTCCTTTCTTCCTTTTATTCATTTTTTAAAGCTATTAAGTGCCTTTTATGAAAACTGTTCTAGGGACTGAGAATACATCAGTGAATTAAGTCCTTGCTTTCATGGACTTTACTTCTAAGTATAAAAGACAGAAAAAAACAAAAAACTTGTGTAGGCATTTGTAGGTCATAGAAAATATTTTGGATTTTATTCCACCGTATGATAGCAAGCTGTTGGCTGGTTAAGAAAAGTAAGTGGCAGGATCTGATTTATCTTTTAAAAGGCTTACTCAGACTGCTGTGTGGAGATTAGATTGTAAGGGTGGGGGCAGTAGTTAAGATGACTAGTTGGGAGGTGACAGGTTGGTAATGGTAGTGAAAAATAATATATTTATATTTCAAATCTAGAGCCCATAGGATTTGCTGACAGTTGGTTATAGAATGAAAAAGAACGGGCTTTAGGATAATGCCTAGGTTTTTGACCTGAATAAGCCAGAAAATGTAGTCGCCGTTTGCTGAGATGGGAAATGCTTGGGGAAAAGCAGGTTTGAGGGAAAAGTTGGAGAATTAAGAGAACATGCCATGTTTAGATATGTATTAGACACCCAAATGGAGATGTTACCTCTGCAGTTGGAAATACAAGTCTGAAGGTACAGGCAGAAGTCAGGGTAAGCATATACGTGTGGAGCGAATAATCTGTAGATGATGATTAAAGCTATGGGAGAGAGAGCGCATGAGATCACCCAGGGACTGAGCAGATGTATCAGGGAGGACTGTTTTGAGAACTCTTGCTACTGAGGGGAACAGAGCAAAGGAGAAGTAGCTGGAAGGAGATAATGAGGTCAAGGGAGATTTTTGTCATTTTCATTTGTTGTTTGTTTAATAAAGTTCATCCTTTGTTAAAAAATAGAAGGCAGGGTGTATGTGCACAGATCCTGGTAGCCTGGAAACTTGATGGTAGGAGGATAAAGTTCTCCTGATTGCTTCTATTTTATACTCAGGGAAATAAGACACAAAGTCATGAGCTGAGGGGAGGGGAGAAGGGGAAAGAGCATATTGTAAGTTTGAGAAGCAATGGGAAGGTGTGAAATAGTTCTTTTGGAGAGTATGTTGCTTAGTATTTCAGACTTTTAGACTCTGAGATAACAGTGTAATCTCAGGAATGCCAAGTATTTCTGTGGATATTTTGCTTAAAGGAACCAGAATAGGAATAGTTCTGTCCAAAAATCACTAAATGTAGATAGAGTGCTTCTCTGATTTGTTCAGAAAATATATAAAAGTCATTTGATAAATTCCAGCCTTTAAATTTTTGAATCGCTAATATAGCTCCCTGGTTCAAAATGCAAAAAGAATAAGCATGTAAGCAATGAAGTGTCTTCTTTCCTTGGGTCCCTACCGTCTAATTCCTTTCCCTGGAGTCTATCAATGATAAAACACTTCCTTGTGTTTCCTTCCAGAGATACTTTATTGATCCATTTTTTATTTTTATTTTTTTTTAAGTTGGCTCCACGCCCAGCTTGGAGTCCAACGCAGGGTTTGAACTCATGACCCTGAGATTGAGACCTGAGCTGAGATATTGATCTGTTTTTTAGAAGCTAAATATATGGTGGGATTTTTAAAATACTCCTTACTCCAATTAAATAAATCATTTTTGAAAATATTACTAATATTCCTTTATCCTCTTTATACAAAAATGATTTATAAAAAGAGCAAGAAAGAGCATCTGTTTTAATAGTGACTTTACAATGTTGGCAGCCATCTGGCAGGAGTTGTATCTGTTAGATTTTTCTTAAGAAATGTGTATATTTAACAAGGTTCTTTTTTCTTCTTTCTTCACAGCTGATCTAGCATCTTTAATGGATAAAACATATGAGAGAAAGTTGCCTGTTAGTTCTTTAACAATATCACGGGTAAGAAAACTTAAACATGTATATTTTCAAAGAAGGAGGACGAGAGGCTCTTTATATAGATGAGGCTGTGTAAATAAAGACTATCATTCATAGGAAATATTTCTCCAGAGTATGGTATGTTTTTGTAGTTACTAATAGATGTTTTGTAGTAACGTAGCAAATTTCTATAACTGAAATAAAAGGTAATAAATTTACCAGACTCTGGTATCAGTAATCGTTGTGTATCTGATTTATTTTTATTTTTCCAGAATATGATATTCTGTTCTGTGATATCATGATTTTTTTTAAGTTGGTACACCTTTCAAAGTAATAGTATTCATTTGTTAATATTGGAAGTAATTTTGATACTTGAGGAAGTCTATAAAAGAATGGAAATTGTTAATGTTAAATATGCAGTGCAGTGGAAGGGAGAATAATGTTAGGCTGGGAATCGGGAATAGGAATTGATAGTAACCATTACTGAACACTTTCTATGCCAGCCATTTTACTAGTTTCTCAACGTATATTATCTCTGTTACTTCTTACAGCAGCTATTTGCGATAAGCACTGTAAACTGCATTTTACGTGTAAGACTCAGACTGGTTGATAACTTTCTCAAGTTCACACAGTTCATAAGTAGAAACAGTGGGCTTCAAACCGAGATCTCTGTGACATCAAACTTCTTTTCTGTTGCCTCCCTCAAATAGATCTGATTTTTTCTTTATCATGAATTCACTTTGTGACATTATCTGTTGGGCCCCTCTCAGTCTCCTCATTTCCAGTGTGGGGTCAATAGTATCTCCCTCACAGGCTGATGCGATGCTAAAATGAAATCTTAGTTGTGAAAATTCTTTGTTGAAATTAATGGCACCATAAAATTCAAGATGAGGAAAAGTAAAGAGACTCATCCTTTTTAGTCGGGGTCCTTTCTTTCTCCCTCTTGATATTTTCCTTTTAGTAGGGAAATAGTTTTAACTAGGTCATAACCTAAATTGTATAGACTCATAATTTTCAGAGGGGAACTGAAAAGCCATTGCTCATCTCTTACATGATGGATAAAATTTCTGTATGCCATAATACCTGGTAATTTGTTTAAGCAGCACCTTAGAGCTTAACAGGCTTTCATGTACATTTTCTCACTGGGGCTTCACACTCTTCAGTGCAGGTGCCTTTATCTAGTTATGCAGATGGAGCAGCTAAGTTCCAGAGCGGCGGTGCCATCTGTCTCTGCCACACAGCAAGCAATCAGGAGAGCTAGTTCTCAACTTTAAGTCCTGTGTTTGAAGCGTATTTTCTCTGCTCCTTAATGAGATTTCTAAATAAAATCCTTAAGTCCTAGACATTTTTAGAAAGTCTCCCCCTTTTTACTCTCTCTTCCTCTTCATGAGGTTTTAATTATATTCACAACATGCATTTTCTCCTACTACATCCTTTTTGCCTGTGTTCTACTTTAGGGTAGAATCCATCCTTGGAATAATTATTTCTGTGTTTCTTTATTTTAGAGTTAAGGAGCACACACGGGATTTTATGGTTCAAAGGAAGACTTTGTTGGTGCAAGGATCACAGGTTGACTCTGAACCAGAGTAGGAAAAATGGTCATAAGGCTGCATTTTCTAAATTTAGATTTTCATCTCTTGGGCCATATTTTTTCAGCCATTAGAGACTTCATCCTTTCAACTATGTGTTCTCGTGTTTGGAACTTGGAACACAGAGAAAATATCAGGGTTTAAAGATAAAGGGAAAAACTGATAACTAATTATACACATAGTAGGAGGAGCTCTTTTTTGTTCTAAGCAAGTTTCATGTTTGGTTTTCAGTTTATCTAACCAAGGTTGATCTACACATAGAAAAAGAGAAGCCATTGTATATTCTTTGCATTAGTATAAAAGGGTTTCAAGGATGGAGTCATACCATGTGAACAGTGGTCCAATAAAATGAGTGTCTTATCTTTTTTAAGGTCAGTGTGTGAATTAGATCCAGTATATAGCATAATCTGCATTCAACCAAAGGTTTATTTTTCTGTGTTTTAGTTTGTGGACAACATTTCCTCTAGAGAAGAGATAGACCATGCCGAGTATTACCTTTACAAGTAAGTTTTCCATTTTATTTGATTGTATATTCTCTTACAAAAGGTGGTAGGTATTATATATGTTTAGCACCTTGCTTTTTAAGTTTACATTTTGGAGGTATTTCCATATCAATATAGAGATAGCTTCCTCATTTTTTATAACTGCATCAAATTCCATATTACGAATATACAATTAAATCAGTTCCCTGTTATAGCTAGGAGCTTGAGGTTGTTTGCGCTCTCTCTTTGTAATTAGGTGCAGTGGAGTAATGAACGACCTTGTACATATGTCATTTTGCACATAATTCTCATAGGTATATACATTTGTAATTACAATAGCTATTGCCAAATTGCTTTCCGCTGAGATTTCACCAACTAACATTCCTGCCAGCAGTGTATGAGAAAGGCCTGTTTTTACATCTTGGTCAACAGGAATTTTCACATTTCTGGATTTTTTGTCAGTCTGGTATGTGAAAAATTTTATGTATCCATTTACTTCTTCTCTCCCTTATTTGGATGGAAATACAGTCTATATGCACTATTCACCTATTTTTAATTAACACTACATTTTAAAACTTTGTACATTGCCACATTTACTTCATTCTTTCTCATAGCTGTGAACATCCCACTAAGAACTATAGACGCACACCGTGTGTACAAAGAAACAGTACAGCACCATCTATAGTAGCAAAAGACACAAATAACCTAAAGCTGGTTAAATAAGGGGAGGGTCAATAAATTGATTTATTCTGATAGTTGGTTTTTCATCAGTCGGATATCTGTCAAAATGATACCCTACAACTTTTTATTTTGATTCCTTATTGTGTTTTAAAAATCTGATTTATGATTTGTTCCACTTGCTAGGTTTCAAAAATAGACTCCAATTGAAACCTAAAACGTTTTCTAGTAAGCATTACATTAAAATTTGCCATTTGATCTTACTTTGCTTTGATTAAAGAGTGTTTTATTTTTTTCCATCTGGGTACAATTTTTAAAGCTGTCTTTATATTGGTGAAAATTTATTCAATTTTTTTCATGTGATTTTACTACATAGTAATGAGCCTTTTTTTTTCTTTCTGAATTGGGTAAATTCTACCACCTTTTTGGTGTTTCCTGTTCAAAATTAAAACTTAAGCAGATTAGATTTCACACCTGAAAACATTTTAAGTTGCCTTTAATGATGTGGTAAGTTTAAATTTTTGGGGCGCCTGGGTGGCTCAGTCAGTTAAGCATCTGCCTTAGGCTCAGGTCATGATCCCGGGGTCCTGGGATCTAGCCCTGCATTGGGCTCCCTGCTCAGCAGGGAGTCTACTTCTCCCTCTGCTCCTCCTCTGCTCGTGCTCTCTTTCTCTCTCTCAAATAAATAAATAAAATCTTAAAAAAAAATAAATAAGTTTAAATTCTAAGTCCTGAAATCATTGCAAGTGCCTTCCTACCCTCCATTAAGATAAATATAAAGGGATTCCTTGATGAGAGTAAGCCCTGCCTTTCTTGAGTGGTTCTTTGGCACTGTAAGGCTCCTTTGAGAGTTATTTTTGCCTGTGGTGGAAGGTATATTTGGGCTGTCATCTACCTAGTTCTCATTCTTTTGCTTTGTTGATGGCAAAATGCAGAAAACAGTTACAATGTCTAAAGAGAAATTATTTCTTAGAATTCGATCCTGTGGGACACAGTGCCATAGCCTTGGAAGAAATACATGCCAAATTTACAAGTACCTCTGTAGCATATAATTAATTTCAGTGATTCAACGTTCAGCAAGTATTTACTAAGCACCTACTACATGTCCAAGCTGGGTCAAGGTGGTGGCATATAGTGACCAATAAGTTAAACACTGTCCCATTCCTCGTACATTAAAGTTTGAGAAATTTCAGTCCCGCCTTTAAGACCGTCCCTGATTCTTCGCATGAGGTTTGGCCTGGAGTCTTACTGAAAGTTTCCTAAAATCTCTCTCCTGTTTCCATATAGAACATATACAAGCCTCTTACCCATCTTAAATCTGAGCCACTGTTTAATTTGACATCCCATCCTTTGCTTAATCAAAACTGACGTTCTAATATGATATTGAATGTCCACAGTACTTCAATAAAAAAAAAAAAACTAATGTTCTATGACTTACCACTTTTTTATTTCTATTCTTTCTTCTCCCTTCCATTGCCAAGAAAATTGGCTCTCTTTTTCTCAGCTTTTTTTTTTTTAAGAAAAAAAACATTTTGTGACTTCATGAGATTACTATTATATGTGTATGGGACTAGGTATAACCCCAAAAAACTGCATCAAGATGTAGATAATGGAATTGGCTAGATTCACTCATTAGCTAAATGTCTCACTTCTGCTTTCCACCCTAGAGAATATATAAAACAGTTATGCCTCAGCAAAATTAGAAGTTACAAGTTATAAACTCTTGGGGATTCTCTCCATTAATTGATATCAGGAATGTTAATCCTGAAGACATCAGGGGCCTATGGTGTTTCCACTGGTTAGGCTTTCTGCATGCATTCCAGATGGGATGGCTTCAGGCATCTTAGAGTAAAGTTACAATCACAGGTCCAGGGTGAAGAAATGTTGAAGCGATTTCTTAATCCCAAACAACAGACAGCTTCTTGCTCGAATGCCCTGAGGATTTCTTATTCCCCAGACAGTACCATCTTTGAGACTAAGGCCCACAACAGGACTGCCACCTCTGTCATTAGCTCAGCTTTTTCACTGCCTCAGCCAGTGCAGACCAGGCTCAGCAAGCAGAGCATAGCTGCCACATCCTCTCATCTTCTAGTGATCACATCTCCCCAGTGATTATGTAAAGAGTATTAGGGACAAAGAAGTTTGGAACCTAGAGTGATCAGTGGAGAGCTGACTGAGCATCTGCCATCCTGTCAGGTGAACAAGTAAGCAGTTCCAAATTGTGGCAGTTCAGGGTGCTGCCGACACATGACAGCTTGTTACCATCCTGTCATCCCAGGAGAGAATGTTAGCCTTTGAATCTCCTGAAGGACACAGGTTTAAAAGTTTAGGGGCTTCAAGATTAAGAGTCCCAGGAATCTTTTAAGGAGAGTTAGAAAGGCTGCTATTGAGAGAGCAGGAGGGAGGAGAATTTCCAAACCCCCTCTTTGGACTGTGATCTGTTAGCTGGGGGCCTACAACCTGATCATCTTTTCCCCCCACCATTCATTTAAAAAACAAAAACAAGGAAAGGGAAATGATGCATTAAACAAAGAAATAATAGGAGCTAAAGAGGAACTACAATAAATTAAAGTACAATAAATAAAACCCAACAGCTAAGAAATAAGAAAATAAGGCATGCTAAGAGCTGTTGGGCTACAACAAAATAAAGGAAATACGATTAAAACAGGAGAATAAAAAAGTGAAAAAGAATAAAATGAGGTAAGAAGGACCTGATCCTCTACCTAGTCTATTCACCAAATTATGTACAGATATGGCCACAGAGTGGGAAATAGACATAGGCCTGCTATTGGAGAAATACTCTCAGCAGGCTGAATAGTAACCCTCTCTCTGAGTGGTTTTCAAGCTGTCTTCCCAGAAGCCCTGGAGCTGGCTTCTCACAGAGGTTTGGGGGTGTGGGTTTGGGAGGAAGAGGCAGTGAGGGAGAAGCCAAGCACTGTTGCCACCAGCCTTCTGCCTCTGCTTCTGTTTAAGCCAGAGAAGCTGTGTCTCCAGCTGCTTTATGGATCAGGGTCTGCAGAGAGAATTCAGAGAGGTCTGTGAACTTAGAATAAAACTCTGTATTTTTTTTCACTAACCTCTCAGTAATATTTAGCATTTCCTCTCATTATGAATACAGACAACAGATCACAGTAGTTAGTATAAGCAGCATCTGTGTCTTGCTCACTAATAAGAACAGGTTTTTCAAATAGCATTACGTTTGTTGCAGATATCTTAAATTAATGCTCATCAGTGCTTAGAAATTACATTTGGAATTAAACTACTGCTAGAGAAGCACATTTTCCCACATCTTAAAGATTTTTTAAATATTTTGATAATTGTATTTCACTGTAATTGGTTTCCTTTGTGATCCTATGTGCTTTTATTTTATGCACGTAAAACATCATTCTGGGAAGGGGCTTATGAGCTTTCAGAGTTCCGGAGAGTGTCTATGCCACAAAGAAATGTCAAGAACCCCGCTATGAGATCATGTTTGAAAAAAAGGTCCTTTGCTTAGACTTAGTCCTGCTGCTTCCCCCAGGCCTTTTGAAGTTTTCTAGGTCTTTGTTTTTTTCTTCCTACAAAGAAGGCTTTATTTTCTTATTTTAGTTTAGACTTTATAGAGTAAGACAAACATATGGCTGATAGGTGTGCTGTTTTCCAAATGAAAGCTTAAATACAGCCAGCCTCCTGAGCTTCCCCACCGAGCCAGAAGAAGGTGAAGGGAAGGTGAAGGGAAGGTGAGGAGAAGAGGACAGGCCCCTATATGCTGTCGGCAGGAGACCAGTGCGGGGGCGACGTGGGGCAGGAACAGGAACACTTCTGCTGGGTTTTGGTATCACCACCCCTCCTGGCTTGGTGAGGGAGAAGCCATGAGACTGCCCAGCAGTAGCAGCAGAGGTTTTGAGGCACCGAGGAGAAAGGTAACCCCACAACTGATGGCTGCTGAGAGGAAAGGGCCGTTCAGTGGGCATCTGACTGCTGGGCATAAGAAGCTGACTGCTGAGTCATGCTTGATGTTTATTAAAAAGAGTTTTATATGTCCCACGTTAGTGTTAGAAAGAGTTGAGCAAAATAGTTTTTCCCTTGGGCATAGGATTAATTTCCGCTTCCTATTCACATGCCTTCTCCTTGGCTTTTGAAGGAAGAAGTCTTCCTACCTTTGCTGTACTATACATTTAGAGCATTCCTAAGAATTAGATTTGCATCTTTATTTTACTGATGCAGAGACTAAGGCATAGAGATGCACTGAGAACAGCCCACATAGGTGGTGTGCATGTGAGCCACTGCCTGCCCCAGACAGAAAAGGGAAGCCACAAGGACGGAATGTGAACAGAGACCAATACTGTAAAAACAATATAGTGTTTTCCCAGTGCAAGATATTATCAATAAGGATCCCAGAGGGAGCTATAGTTTTTTTCAAGGAAGCTGAGACAGAAGGAATGCCATAGAGACCAGAGTATAGAGCATGGTAGAGCAGGAGAAAATTAAAATTGATAGGAGGAAATCCCTTACATTTCTTGTAGTCTGTGGGTCGTTGGTGGTACTTGGTTTCTAAAAACTGTGATCTTAGCTTTTTCTCCACAAGGGATCCCCTTTTAGGATCTTTCATCTTGAGGTCAGTGTTATAGCAAGCTTATCTAGAGTTTTCCTTTATCATTTTGTGGAGAGTGTCTCTTGGGCCACCTACTCAATAGTTCTGAGCTCAGGACTCCCCAAATCCATGTGCGCTGCCTACATGCGTACAAATGATCCCTGAGGCAGGCTCTGTGTCTCCATTTTCAGGAGATAAAACTGTTTGTCATCAGTAAAATTGTGGCACCAGTAAAAGCTATTGTTTTCATGGTTCTAATAAGCTTTAACTATTCCCATATCGGTATTTGATTATTGCATTAATTGAATGCAACCTAAAGCCATAAAAATTCCTTTTTTCCATATGGTATCCTCCTCTTTACCAAGAATGTTTACACATTACCTCTTTCATCTTTAAAGTCTTATTTAGACTTTCAAGTACTTTTGGGACCATGGCAATTTAGACATGCACGAAATGAGACTTGTTCCTTTTATTATCAGGGTGTCAGTAATCATAACTGATAATTTAATCTGCAACATAATGGTCATCCTGAAGGCTAAGTGATAGAAATTTCTAATGTATATAACATATTCTATTTTAAGAATATAACATTTTTTTAAAGTAGCCTTTTAGGGGCACCTGGGTGACTCAGTCGGTTAAGCGTCTGTCTCTTGATTTCGGCTCAGGTCATGGTCTCAGGATCGAGCCCCAAGTCAGGCTCCTTGCTCAGCAGGGAATCTGCTTGAGGATTCTCTCTCTTCCTCCCCGCCTCCTCACCCCCAACTCGCGTGCACGCTCTCTCTCTCACTGACAAGCTCTCTCTCTCTAAGGTAAATAAATACATTTTAAAAAATAAAGTAGCCTTTTGGTTTTTAGCAAAAATGTAGGGAATGCTGAGTTAGTTGTCATTCAATAAGAAGAGATGGTTGCAGAGCTCCATGAGAAGGGCTGTTTTTCTCAGAATACAGCTCTGTGTTGTCATGGAAAGTGGCATGCCACCCATTAATGAGAAGAAGTCAAGGTTGTGTGGCAGGCTGTGTGCTGCCAACACATTCATCCACACTGTACCTTGGCCTCAAGCATCTTTCGTGAGTTGTTTAACTGACCTGGCAGATATCAGGCGTCCCTGGTTGGAGACGGATGGTAGGTCAGGAACAGCTGGGGTGAGACAGATGGCAGCCTCATGTCTCCAGGTCCCAGGTTGGCAGCAAGTCTAAAAAAGGATGGACCAAAATAGCTTCATTTTTCACTAAAATATCCCAGTGTTTCCTTAGAAGGTAAGCGTGTTACCCTAGGCCTATGTTGTAAGAATCTCTGTCTGTTTGTTGAAAGAGGGGAAGGTGGGAGCTTATTAGGAGTTTAAGCAATAGTAATTTTCCTTTGAGGTCATAGAGACTGTATATTTCAGCAATAAAAGGAAATTAGAGATTTTTCTGTTAGCATATTATCAGGTGTCATTATGTTTGAACATTAATAAGAAGTGAGAGCCCAGTGGAGGTAAATGACTCTTAGAGCATTTCCATACTTTAATATTGCTGAGTGCTTTATTTAGTTCTTATTTGCGGATCCTTACCACGGGGCTGGGAGAGTTTCTTACTGTTAATGGCTCTGCATTAGAGAATAGCCACTTGTCAGGGGCATTGTCTGCGCCTTGCCAAAGACCCGCTGGAGCGGCGTGGGGGGAGTTGGGGTGAGAACTCTATGCCCCCGCTCCTTCCCGCTTTGCACTTCTCTCCCCACTGGTCTCATTCCAGCCAGGAGCCTGGTCAGAGCAGCCGTGTAGAGGTAACCTCCAAGGGTATTTTCCTGGTTTTTGTTCACATGTCCTACCTAACTTTCCCAGAGTGATCTGATGCCATAGTTACTTTCTTTTATTCCTCTGGTGTGATGAGTAGTCCCCTGGAGGCTCTTCTCCTAAGAGTCCATAGCCATCCATGCGGCTACAAACATGCATATGTAAGGCTTTGTAGGGATGGATGCTTTCATTTGGAGTAAATATCTAGGAGTGGAATGGCTGGAGCATATGGCTGGTAGACATTTTCCCAACTGTTTTCCAAAGTGGTTGTACTGTTTTACATCCCAACAGCAGTTCCAGTGCTGTCACATTTTTGCCAACACATTTAGCCTTGCTAATAGGGCTTGGTGGTATCTCACTGTGATTTTACTTTGTATTTGCCTAAATGTCTGTGACGTGGAGCATCTTTTCATGTGCTTATCTGCCCTCCCTACATCCTCTTTGGTGAAGTGTCTGTTTTAAGTCTCTTTCCATTTTTTTAAATCAGGTTGCTCGTTCTTTTACTTCTGAATGTTGAGAATTCTTTTTCTCATAGTTGTGTCTTTTCATTCATTTAACAGTGATTTTCAGAGGGTAGTTTTATTTTTGCTGGAAGTCCAGTTGGTCAGGTTTTTTTTTTTCTTTTGTGGATTGTGCTTTTGCTGTCAGTGAAGAAGTTCTTGCCTAACCCAGCACCACAGAGATTTTTCTCCTGTGGTTTCTTTTAGGAGTTTCATAGTTTTAGGCCGCACAGTTAGGACCGTGATCCATTCTGAACTATTTGTTGTATATGGTATGAGGTAAGCATCAGGGGCGCCTGGGTGGCTCAGTCGTTAAGCCTTCAGCTCAGGTCATGATCCCAGGGTCCTGGGATCGAGCCCCGCATTGGGCTCCCTGCTCAGCAGGAAGCCTGCTTCTCCCTCTCCTATTCCCCCTGCTTGTGTTCCCTCTCTCATGTCTCTCTCTGTCAAATACATAAAAAATAAAATCTAAAAGAAAAAAAAGAAAGTTAATTTTTTTGGCATAAGAATATCTAGTTGTATCAACACCGTTTATTGAAAAGACTGTTCTTTCTGTACTGAATTACCTTTGAGTTGCTTTGAAAATCAGTGGTTTGTATATGTGTAAGTCTACTTCTGTACTGTTTTGTTCCATTGACCTCTGTTCCATTGTTATCTTGATGCCAGTACCACACTGTGTTGATGGCTCTGGTTTTATAATAAGTCTTAAAATTAGCTACTGTAAGTCTTCCAGCTTGATTCTTTTTCAAAATCATTTTGGCTGGTTCAGGTCCTTTGTATTCCATGTCAGTTTTAGTGTGTGTTCACACACACACACACGCACACACACATGCATACATGCATTGTTAATGTATAGAAATTAGGAACAAACTCAATTCAGGAAATATGCAATGAATTCCTAGTATATATTTAGAAACAAGAAGGATAAGAGGGAAGATTATAAGGAATGTGAAGGGGGATTGATTTTATGAAAGTCAGCAGTCATTCTTTTTCCATTGAAGTCAAAGTTAAACTGCCCTGACACAATTTGAGATGGAAGTACATGAAGACAGATTTCATGTCTGTAAGACAAATGATTCTCAGTTCTGTTCATAAGGGAAGTTCTGAAGCCAATAGAAGATTTAAGAGAAGTATTTTTTAATTTACCCGAACTGTGGGTGTTCAAAGGAAGGATGTGATATAATTACTACAATCAAAAAGATTATAAATTGGTTGGAGATAACTAGATAAGTGCAATAATTCAAAAACATAAACCCGAGATATAATAAATGAATAAATTGACTATATTGGTATAATAAGTTGTGTTTTAGAGAAAACATTCTTTGGACATGCTGAAGAGGAAGTGATGTTATCAGAAAGCCTTCATAAAAGAAGTAGAATTTGAGATAGCCTTGAAGAATGGACAAGTAGAAGGAACAGGAACAAATGTTCAAGATGGAAGAAGCAGTATAGGTAGAGTTAGTAGGGTAGGGCAAAAACTGGCTTTATGGGGGACGGGGGACTGCTCTAACCAGAAAGACTGGGACTTATTAGGGAATAGTGAGAAATAAGGTAGGAGATTATAGAGGGAATAGAGTGCTGGCAGGGGAGAAGGCAGAGTTTAAAATCTGTCATTATCATACATTGCTAGTAGATAAGTAAATTGGTACAACTTCTATAGAGAGAGAACTTTGGCAACATATATCAAAATTATGATTGTACATACCCTTTGACACAATAATTTCACTTCTAGGTATTTGGCTTCGTCACACACCTATGAAATAATATCCATGACAAAAACTAAAAGATTATGTTGATCAGTAGGGGCCTGAATAAATTAATTATTTACAGTAGAATACAGGGCATTAGAAAGAATGAAAACTTTATTCATATTTCCAATGGGACAAGTTATAAAGTGCATTCAGTGAAAAAAAGCAAGGTATAGAACTTTTTGTTACATTACCACTATGGATTCTATGTACATGCAATATGTATATATGTACTTTTATATATATGTGGATATATGTGTGTAGGTGCATAGACTGTCTCTGGAATGATACGTATATACACATAAAAACTGGTAATAGTGGTTTCTTTGGGAGAAGAGACCTGGGTGACTTTTTTTCTTTTTAAAGACCTGGGTGACTGTTGATTGAATTTTCTCTTGTACCTTCTGAATTTCATATTATGGATATATATTACTTATTACTTTTTACTATATTATTTTTTTAAAATAAAGAACCTCAACATAGTTATCAGTAGAGTCTTGAGAAGTGTATATCATAATAAAGGTATTTTAGGAATATTAGTAACAGTAAGTTTTGGATTGAAAAGGGAAAATGTTGGGGGAAAATTAATTGTGTAAGGTGATAAAGGCCTGATCCATGGTAATTGACAGTGGAAATGAAGAGAGAAGTGTTTTGCACATAGGAGGGGAAAAAAGTCAACAGGATTAATGACAGGTTGAATATAAAGATAGAAAACAAAGAGGGTCAAAAGTGAGCTGAAAATTGAACCTCAGTTAATGAGGAAATGGCTAGTCCATTGATGGAAGTTTTGAACTGGAAGTAGATTTAGAACACAGTGAGATGATGGGTTTTTCTTTTGCCTTTCCATCATATACAAACAGATTTCTTAAGTTTGCTGCATCACATCTTACACCAACTGACCACATATGAGCTGTTTAAGAGGAACTGGTCATAGACCTTTGGAGAAAGATAGCTGCCAAAACATGCCTACATTAGGGTCTTCCTGATGTCCTGGTGCCAGCTGGGAAATTTTAGAGTAGGCATCTCTGAAGACTAACTTAACTTTCAGGGTCCGTGGAATTGAGACTTGGGAAGGCTTAAGCAATTTCCTTAGAGCCATGTGACACATCCAAGCACTAGCTGCAGATGAAGGCCTCGATCCAATAGAGAGGCTCATCAGTTAGACCAGTCTCTCGCATTGTGCCAGTTCTTTGTCCTAAGGCAGTCTAGGTAATAAAGCAGAAGATAAAAACTCAGTGGATACTTCAGTACCTCATTATGCAGTGACATAAAATTAATTAAACCCAGAAAAAACCTAGCATATACAGAGATACAACTGTAAAAAGTGCATAATCATGAAAGAAAAAAGTGCTGAAAAGACACTGAAGGAATCAGGATGGCAGGAAATAGATGACATGGATTTTTAGGACCAATTTAGTTTCCACTTTGATCTGTAACTTGGAGCCAGTTAATGAACTCTCTGGACATCAGCTTCCTAGATGAGCAGATGATCTTGGATGCTTCCCAAGGCACGATACATAGCTAAAATTCTGTTTCTCAGTCTCACTGACCTAGAAGTTAGACCTTATCCACCAGAAACCTGACTTTGAAAGCCTGACATTCTGGTCTTTGTTTATTTTCTTACTCAGAACTTTATTTACTTATTACCGGAGTTGCAGTTTTAGCCACATTAACTGTGAATATCGCAAGAAAAACTAATGGATATAAATAAACAGAAAGTGTAAGGGGATCTCTTAATCTCATCTGGATTTGGGTGACAGGCTTCATTTACTATCTCATCTATAAATACTTTTAGTAAATTTCTTGGTATGAGAAGTTAAGTTAGGTATTTACGCTTGTTTTCCAGGGAGCTGGGTTTTTTTTAATATGTATTTGATATTTTCCTATTTTTTTCTGAAGAGCCCTCAGGGATTTAAAAGGAGAGAGCTAAAATAGATCTATTCACTGATGAAACCTCTGACTTAAACCTAAAAATATTCTATAGTTTCATATAAAAAGATATATCCCAAGTTGTTTTTTTCCACAGTATAAGGTCCTTCGATCAAAAAAAATCATTTTCTTGGCTGTTTTCATAACTGCGAAGTCTTTATTAAAATAGCAGAAATTATAGCTGTAGGGCCAAGAGAAAGGCATAACTATAATGTCTTAATGTTTATTAAATGGAGAGTCTTCAGCACTATTTTGCATGTAAGGCAGTTTGATTTAAAGATAATTAAGAAATCTTGGGGCACCTGGGTGGCTCAGTCGTTAAGCATCTGCCTTCAGCTCAGGTCATGATCCCAAGTCCTGGGATCGAGCCCCACATCTGGCTCCCTGCTCCGCAGGAAGTCTGCTTCTCCCTCTCCCACTCCCCCTGCTTATGTTCCTTCTCTCACTGTGTCTCTCTCTGTCAAATAAATAAATAAAATCTTAAAAAAAAAATAAAGATATCTTTAGGGTAAATACCCAGTAGTGCAATTGCTGGGGAGTAGGGTAGCTCTATTTTCAACTTTCTGAGGAATCTCCATACTGTTTTCCAGAGTGGCTGCACCAGCTTGCATTCCCACCAACAATGTAGGAGGGTATTAAAGAGGGCACGTATTGAATGGAGCACTGGGTATTATATGCAAACAATGAATCATGGAACACTACATCAAAAACTAATGATGTAACGTATGGTGATTAACATAACATAATAAAATAAAATAAAAGCAAAAAAAATAAAGATAATTAAGAAATCTTTTCAGAAGCTGGTACAGTATTTAAGGGAGAGATGAAACAGAAGCCTCAAGAAGACCTTTGTGAAAACTGAAATTTCAGCTGATTTCATAACAAGTTTTGAGGCCAATGGCAAGTGAATTCCTAAGTATTTTTGGATGCCATGTGTCTAGGCAAGAGGACACTTGAGGAACTAGAAGTATTTGATGTGAATTCTCTTTAGTGCCCATGCTGCAGTCATTTTCATGATAGATTTCCAGTTATGGGTTTTTTGTTTTGTTTTGTTTTTACAGACTCTATATTTTGAGATCTAGTCTCTTCTTCTTTTTAATAGCAATGCTGATTTTAAGACCAGTGGTACCACATTTCATAACTAGTAATGGCCAAGGCTGGGATGTAAAACCAGGCCTTCCAACTCCAGGCTAGTGCAGCACCTAAACAGTATATTTATGACACACTGGCTGTTACATGGCTCAGTGATGAATACTACTGAGAGCTGAAATTCACATTGGCCATTTGTCTTCATTCATGAAAGTCAGGCAGAAATTTGATAGTTTTGAAGAACACTGAAATTATTTGTTAAAATGAGAAATTTGTGGATCTCATATATATATATATGTAAATATATATATATATGTATAGCTGATTATAGTTCTTCATTTGCTAAGATAATAGCAGGTACTATCAGTTAACACAGATGGCACACTTTCACAGAGCTTTCAGACTTCAGCCAGAATGGACTGCTATTCTGTGAATGTGCCCAATGTTTTCTTACCTTTGCCCTCTCCCCCATCTCCTCCTGATAAAATGCAGCCTGTCTTTTAAGCGCTGTCCCAAATTCTGCTATATCCATAAACTTGCCTGATTTTCATCATTTGAATGGGATCTCTCTGACCCTCTGCTACAGAATTTTCTTTTGTCTCTTCAGTGGTGCTTATTTGGTTTATTATTTTTTTTCTTTGACTAGTCAGGAATACGTATGTCTTATTTTTTCTTTATTTGAGAAGCAATATAGTATAGTAGACAAAGCATGGTCTCTGGGGCCACCCTGTCTAGATTTGAATCCCAGATGTGCCATCTTTTAGCTGTATGATTTAGTTACTTATATTCTCTGTCCCTCAGTTTCCTCGTCATTAAAATGGGGATTAATATAGTGCCTGTGCTTTAGGATAGTTATGAGACTTCAAGAAATTAATACATAAGATCCTTAGAACAGTCTTGGGACAGATTAATTCGGTACTCAGTAAATTTTAGCTTTAATGTTGTCTGTGATACTTTGTAATGTTTTGAAGAGCAAGGACGCTTAACGACTGAGCCACCCAGGCGCCCCTTCCCCATACTTTTCTCCTTAGGGAAAATGTCTTTTGACCTCTAATTTTGGTTACTATGACTAATATTGTCACCGTTGTCACCCACCATTGTCACCACCCCCACCTGGGGCATCAAAGTACAGAGAGTATCAGGACTCAGGGATAGGGAGAAATAGATGCTTATGAACACTTACACTGTAACATTCAGATGGAAAGGCTCTCACAAAGTGGGGAGATGCTGCCTAACCCGAAAAGATAACTCGTTGAAGGTGTCTTGTATATACCCATATTGCTAAGCTTACGGTGGCCAAAAACCAGAAGGGGGCAGCAGAAAGTCATCTGCGTCCCAATTGTGGAGAAAGGGGAGAACCCCAAAGAAGGTGATTGCCAGTTAAGAACAACCTGCAGCAGAACTGGTCTCTGATAAGATATTACTGAATCAGTTATCAACATGAAGATTAGAACTGAAAGGAGAGGTGTGTTCGGAGGGCTGGGAGCATGACGGGAAAACATTTAAACAGTTGAAATAGAAATTGAGGGACTGCTTCCAGTGAGTTTAGCTCTGATATTTGGAGTACACAGAGCAGCTCAGAATGTCTAAAGATGTTTAATGCTGTCAGCATTCCCCACTATTTATTTTATTTTATTTTATTGTCTCCCCCCCCCCCCCCAGATGTAGAAACTCAGTAAGAATTCCTATTTGTGTGGCCTCTTTTATGGAAAACTGGGCTGCAAATTATTTAAAAAAAAAAAAATCACTTTCTTTTTAGTGTATTTCCTGCTGGGCTTTCAACTACATCTTTTAATTTAATTTGTTTTAAACTATTTGACGCTAACTCTCAGATTTCTTTTATAAAGTCAATGCAAGTCCAACCAAAATCTTGGCAGAATTTTTTTTTGGAGCTGGAGAAGATGACCCTGAAATGCAAATGAAAGAGTAAAGGGGGCCAAGAATAACTGAGACACTTTTTTTTTTTTTAAGATTTTATTTATTTATTTGACAGAGAGAGACACAGCGAGAGAGGGAACACAAGCAGGGGGAGTGGGAGAGGGAGAAGCAGGCTTCCCCAAGAGTAGGGAGCCCAATGCGGGGCTTGATCCCAGGACCTGGGATCATGACCTGAGCCAAAGGCAGACGCTTAACAACTGAGCCACCCAGGCGCCCCGAGACACTTTTAAAAAGACTAAGATGAAATGATTGGTCTACCAGATAGATGACATAGAAAGTGATGGTAAATAAAAATGACATGTTGTGTTAAGTTAGTGGAATCAAGTGGAGAGAGTCCAGATATCAATGTGTACACATATGGAAACTAGAGATGCTTTACACATCAAAGGAGAAAGAATAGATTAGTTAATAAATGGTACTTGGACAATTACATGGAAAAAAATTAATTCCTACCTCAAGACACACACATACACACACATTTTGTTTGGGTAGATTAAAAACTTCAATGACAAAAACCTGAAACTTTTAGAAAGATACAGGAAAATATTAATATTTGTATGATATTGTGGAGAATTTTTTTGAACAAGACATAACTGGTAAAAGATAAATTTTTTTGATAAATTTTAATGCATTAAAAAGTTATATACCACAAATTAACAAATAAACTATTAACAAATTAAATTAGTACCATTAACAAATTAAAAGACAAGCCAGGAGGCGCCTGGGTGGCTCAGATGGTTAAGCGTCTGCCTTCGGCTCAGGTCATGATCTCAGGGTACTGGGATCGAGCCCCACATCGGGCTCCCTGCTTGTCGGGGAGCCTGCTTCTCCCTCTCCCTCTAATGTTCCCCCTGCTTGTGCTCTCTCGCTCTGTCAAATAAATAAATAAAAAATCTTTAAAAAAAAAAAAAAAAAGACAAGCCAAAGGCCAGACTCATACAATGGAATTCTGGACAACAGTGAGAAAGAATGAATTAAAGCCACACATCTCAGCTTGGTCATCTCAAAAACGAAATGAGTGAAAAAAGGCATGGTGAAGAATCATACATACAGTGTAACGTTTTTGTAGTTTGAAAACATCCAGAGAAATGTGGTAGCTTATATGTTTATGTGGATACAAGTATAAAATGTAAGAGTGTAAAACATGCTAAACAATGAAAAACAGAAAATTCAGGAAATTATTTACATGTGAAGAAGGACGGTGAGGTGTAGGAATAGGATCAGGAGATGTATATCAGGGGTTCTTCAGCTGCACTTAATCTCTTCTCCCACCACACACACACACAAAGTCTGTTTTCACATTTGTTAAAAAATTTATTTGAACAACTTTGAGGCTAATTCCTTCTCACTTCCTCCTTGAAAAATCTTGAGATAGGACTGGCCCAGCTTGGATCAGAGTCTACTTTGGCAAGAAAGACAGAGTGCTATATTTGAGCCAGGTAACTACCCACGTTGTAAGGATAACCATCTTGGGCCTAATATGGCTCTTTTCTATATACAGTCCTTTAAAAAACATAAGTACTCTTTTTAGCTCGGAAGCTGTACAGAAACAGGCTGCTGCCAGATGTAGTCCATAGGTCCTGGTTTGCCAACCTTTGATCAGTACCCTCACTTATTTTCTCCTGTCCTTAAAATTTTCAGAGAAAAATCCCAGTATGTCATTTCATCTACCCTTACTCTTTTTTTTGTTGGGAAAAAGTAAAGACTAACACATAAACTAACTCCTGAGCTCTCTGATTTTGCACCTTGGAGCTTGAGGAGGAACAGTCCATCGGAAGGCTATTCTATATCCCATGATAAACATAGATAGGAATTTCATCAGCCCTGTAGCAGATGCTGGCCAGCGCTCCTCTTTACAGAGGCCCCAGAAGAAGAAAGATGACCTGTTAACTGATAGATACCAACTTGCACATATACTGTTTATTAATACTGATAAGTTGACCCTTTATTTAGGCATTTCTCCTGCATAACTACTATACAATGATTAAAATCAGAACATTTAACGGTACTACAGTAGTATGATCTAATAGTAGTCCCTATTCAAATTTTGTCAGTTGCCTCATTAATGTTCTTTATGGGTGCTATTTTTTTTTCTAGCTCAGGATCCTAACTAGGATCACGTATTATATTTAGTTGTCACATCTCTCTAGTCTCCTTTAATTTGAAAGAGTTTCTCAGCTTCAGTGTGTGTGTGTGCATGTGTGTTTCTTGACCTTGACATTTTTTAAAAGTACAGGCCAGTTATACTGTAGAATGTTACCTGGTTAGGATTCCCTGATATTTCCTAGGAAGGAAGGAGCTTGTGGACAGGAGGACCACAGAAGTGATGCTGCATTCTCATTGTGTCATTATCAGGAAATGCATATTGATGATCCATTCCAGTATTGGTGATGTTAATTTTGATCACCTTAATAAGGTGGTATCTACCAGATTGGGCCACTATAAATTCAGTTGTCTCTTTGTAATTAGTAAATAACGTGTAAGGCATCAAACTTTAGCCTACTGGTATTGGCATCCTTTGATGATTTTCTAATTCCTTCTATATTTTAGTTAGCATTCCATTTGGAAAAAAAAAAAAACCTCATCCTCCCTCCTCATTTATTTATTCATTAATTTTTATCATAAGGACTCATGACTTGATTTTATTCAGTAAGTTAGAATACATTATTGATTGCTCAAAATGTTCCCTGTTTGGTGAGTAGGAGACCCTGTTTCTTGCATTGTTTTGGTATGCCCCATCCTTCTTTGAGCATTTTCTTATTTTCTAGACAAAAAGATCTTTCACTGTCATCTTACACTTTACCTGCCCCAGCCCTGGATCGAGCCATTTTTCCAAAGAGTCCCAGTACTTTTTTGACGAGAATGGCATTCAGAAGTCAAAATCTGCTTATAGGGTATGCTCTGTTATGGGGGTATTATTTTCCTAGACTTTCTCAGTAGACAGAGCTAGCAAATCAATCTATCCATTAATGTGGATTATATTTTTATATATGTTATGTTTATATTATATATAAAATATATATATTTTAAACTATCTTCTTGCTAATGCCTCCCATTCCGCTCTACCACTTCAGTTTTCCGTTTAGACTTGCCCCTTCCTTAATTTTGTAATTCTCTTCTGGCAGTGAGAAATCTGATTCTCAGTATTTTTTATTATGTATCTGTTTTGCAGATATTTTTTCCTATATAAGGCTTTTCTATTTAGTTTCTTAATGTGGTGTTTGATGAGTAGAAGCTTTTAATTTTGATGAAATTGAATCTAGCTATCTTTCATTTTATGGTTATTGTTTTCTGTGTCCTAAGTAGTTATTGCCTACCCCTTAATCATAGATATTCTTCTGTTTTCTTCCTCAAAATGTCATCGTTTTACATTTTATGTCTCAATTTAATTTTATATCTCAAACCAATTCTTGCCTATGATGTAAGTATTGACGTTCTTTTTTTTTCCCTTATGGATGTTCCTGCTTTCTGTGTTGTTTTCCATTCATCGGTCTATCCTAATCCAATACTATACTCCTACTGCTGTAGGTCTTGAAGCCAGATAGTGTAAGACCTTCACCTTTGTTCTTTTTTAATATTATCGTTATTCTAAGTCCTTTACCTTCCCATACACATTTTGGAATGAGATTGTCAATTTTCCTTAAATAGGCCTCCTGGGATTCTGACTGGGATATTATTAAATCTGTAGATAAGTTTTAGAAGAATTGGCATCTTAATCGGGACCTTATATGATGTCATAAAATATTGAATCTTCCAACCCGTGAACATGGGTTGAATCTTTTACTTATTTATTTGTATATTTATTAGGCCCTTTTTCTCTCAACAATGCTTTATAAATTTCATTGTAGGGTTCTTGCAAGTCTTTTGTCAAATTTATTACTAAATATTATAGGGGTTTTGATGTTAACTGTAAGAGAAGTTATTTTTCTTTTTTTTTTTTAAAGATTTATTTATTTGACAGAGAGAGACACAGCGAGAGAGGGAACAGAAGCAGGGGGAGTGGGAGAGGGAGAAGCAGGCTTCCTGCAGAGCAGGGAGCCCGATGCAGGGCTTGATCCCAGGACCCTGGGATCACGACCCGAGCTGAAGGCAGACGCTTAACGACTGAGCCACCCAGGTGCCCCTGAAGTTGTTTTTCTAAATTTTATTTTCTGGGGCACCTGGGTGGCTCAGTTGGTTAAGTGTCCACTCTTGATTCAGGTCACGATCTCAGGCTCATGAGCTTGATCCCTGAGTTGGGCTCCATGCTAGGTGTGGAGCCTGCTTAAGATTATCTCTCTCCTTCTGCCCCTCCTCCTGCTTGTGCACGTACATGCACACACTCTCTCTAAAAAAAATAATAATTTTTATTTTCCAAGTTTACTAGAAATACAGTTGATTTTTGTCCAATGACCTTGTATCCTGAGACATTGATAAATTCACTCATTAATTCTAGTAGTTTTTTTTAGATTGTTTAATGTGTTCTTCATATCCAGTTATATTGTCTGTGAATAGAAATACACTTTATATCCTTCCAAATTTTAGGCCTTTTAATTTCTTTTTCTTGCCTTATTGCACTAGCTAGGACTTCCAATACAGTGTTCAATAAAAGGAGTGGGGCAGGTATCCTTGCTTTGTTCCCAGTCTTGGCAGAAAGTAATTTACTATTTCACCTTTAGGAATGATGTTAGTTGTAGGTTTTTCATAGATGCCCTTTATCAGATTGAGGAAGTTCACTTTTATTCCTAGTTTCTTGACAGTTTTTATCATGATTGGATCTAAATTCTGTTAAATATTATTTCTACAAAGGTAAAGGTGATCATATGTTATCATATGTGAATTACTGTTATGATAGTGAGTTATAATAGTGGAACCAGCCGTTTTTCTCCATTCTGTTATAAAAATTCTTAAAAGTAAATTTGTTAATATTTGTCAAAGATACTGGTGTCTCTGGTCTCTAAATTTTTTTGCTTATAACATCCTTGTGTGGTTTTGGCATCAGGATTATGTGATGCCATAAAATGTTTTAGGAAGTGTTCTCTCTTATTTTTCTGAAATTTTATATAAGATTTATATTATTTCTTCAATATTTGATATCCTTCATCAGTGAAGTCATCTGGGTGGGCCAGGAGTTTTCTTCTTAGAAAGATTTTAATTAGAAATTCATATTTTTGAACAGATATATGTTTTAATATAGTTTTGTTTTGTATTTTTCATTATTGGTGATGTTGACATGTTCTTACATGCTTAACTGTCATTCATATTTCTTTGCCTTTCTTATCTTTTATCCTGTCTTTTTATTGCATTGTTGGTCTTTTTCTTACTAATTTGTAGGACCTCTCAATGGTTAGGGAATAGCTTTGAATGATGAATATTTTTATTTTTCTCATTTATTTTTGTTCTTGTAAATTATTTTGCTTTATGGTAGTTCTTGTTGTGTAGCAATCTTTTCTTTTATGACTTTTCCATTCATCTAAGAATGACATTCTCCATCGCAAGAAATTTCCCCATATTTTCCTTTAGTGAATGTATACTTTCATTTTTAATATGTAAATATACAGTTCATCTGGAGTTTATTTTGGTTTAATTATGTGAAGTACAGATCCACACATACATGTACCCACATTTAAAAAAAAAAAGGTTAACCAGTTATCCTAATGCCATTTTTTAAATAATACCTCTTTTGCCTACTGATAATTTATGCCGCTTTATCATATACTAATTTCTTGTTTGAGTTTGAGTCTGTCTCTGAACTTTCTGTGCTATTCCATTGATCTGCTTTTTCATCCAGTAGCATCACATTTGTTTTAATCATCTTAGCTTCTGAATATGTTTTAATATATGAGTAAAAGTTCACAATTCTGTCCACCCCTTCACTCAGCCTCCACTATTTCCCTTTCTCCTATGCTTAACAACCTTGTTAATTGTTAGAAATATTTTTCAAGTACCTTATTTGGATATACGTTTCTTCCTCCTTTTCTGTAGCGGGGAGGCTCAAATGATGGTTGAAAGTCTTGAGATAGGTGACCAGGGCTTCAAATAGCCTTTAGGTCATGTTTATGTGAACAAGAAAAAGATTGCCTCTTCTAGACAGATGAATTAGGGAAAAAGTACCTTTTCCTGAAAGATGCAGCCTTGTACCTGATTACACAGTTGCTAGGGCTGGCTTTTGTCTCTATTCACACCTTTGGGCAGCACTCAAAATGAACCACTTTACAATCATAACAATCTCGAATTATACTACATCATATAAATAATGTAGTCAGTGAAAGAATTACCAGGAAAGCCAGATGCATATTCCTTCCCTTGCTGGCTTCTCCCCATCTGAGCTGTTAGCCCCAGAGCTGGCTAATTACATCATTCAATAATGTGCTTCTTTAAGTGGGAATACAAGTGGTTGTTCACACTAAATAACTCCCTGTCTTCAGGAATGCCCAGATTGGGATGAGAGTAAATAAACCTCTTGAAAGTCCAGTTGGCCACCCATCAATTGGACTGACACTGTGGTTCATCATGGTGAAGGTCAAATAATAATAATTACTTGTATCTGTCCAAAAGTACATCATCATCCATTGTTGTTATCATCCCCTTGAAAAAGCTTGCAAAACTGTAAGGGCAGGTATTGTTCTTGCCCTTCTTTTGTGGGTGAAGGAAGTCAGCCAGAGGAGAAACTTTTCCAAAGTCAAAACAGCTAGTGAGTGACAGCTCACTTGACCTTAGATCTTTTGAAGTTTGAGGTTCTTCCTCTAAGCCTGAAAGAACGCTATTTCCCATATCACACCATCTCATAAAAACATTATTTGTTAACTCCACATTCAGGCAGATTAAATGTATATCGTCATTAAATTGTCGTGATATGTTTCATCCTCCTGAAAGTATACTCATATTTTTGGCATGTTCATATCACCTTCCTTAGTGTGCCAAAATACTTCCTATTCAGAAATACTCAATGGTACAAAGAGAATAATAATATCTTTTCAAGGAAAAGGCAGAAGTTACCTAGTATTTGTTTTTGATTTGTTAGTAGAGGTCTGTAAGCCTCTGAGCTTTTAGGAGATTGAAAGAAAAGGATTTTGAGAGTAAGGTTACATTGTGGATATAGTCCTATGATAAATTTATCATGTTTATAATTCTGTAATTTTACCATACTTTAAGGAGTTGGCTTTTCTTTTTTTTTTTCTTTTTTCTTTTTAGTGTGATCTTTCTCTGCCATAAGTTAACTCTCAAGTCTCTGTATACAGTATAGATTTGAAACCAAGTAGGAAAACTGCTGAAGCTGCTTTTGAGGTTGGGAGTCACTGCAAAAGTAGTTTTTAATTCCTCTAGATCTCTCTCTCTCCGTTTCATAGTTAGTTATCATTTGGCCTCTACTGTGAAATCTTTTTGGCCAAGTATTTTATGGTGATTGACATAGTTCACCTGGATATTTATTTGGAAAGCAGCGTCTGAACGCACATTGCTTTAAAAAGTCTTAATATCTTATTACTACAAGATAGTACAGATTCTTGGGCGTCTGGGTGGCTCAGTTGGTTAAGCGACTGCGTTCAGCTCAGGTCATGATCCTGGAGTCCCAGGATCGAGTCCCGCATCGGGCTCCCTGCTTGGCAGGGAGTCTGCCTCTCCCTGTGACCCTCCCCCCTCTCATGCTCTCTCTCTCATTCTCTCTCTCAAATAAATAATAGAAAATCTTAAAAAAAAAAAAAAAAGGTAGTACAGATTCTTTTTAATTTGTTTTGATATCTGCATATTTGGCAACAGTAAATTTGATTTTGACTGCAGGCACTTTTGACTGAACAAAATGCATTTCTGGAGAGCCAGCAATCCAAGGTGAATTTTTTGAAGATAATGATTATATCTTATTTGATTTTGTATTCCCAACACTAATCTGTGCCTGGAACATAGCTGACCCTCAAAAAATATTTGTTGAATGAATGATGGAACAAAGTCTATAGCAAATTAATGCCACTCAATATCCTGACTGTGTACACGTTGTCTTCTTTATACATTATTTGAACCCACTTAATAAACAAGTAAGGATACATTTTTTAGGCAGTTTCAAATAAATTTCTTTGTGAAACAGAATAGGGAAGTAGTGTGGTTGGTAGTAAGCCCTAGACTGGAAGTGGAAGTTCCCTGTGGTTCTCCAAAAATGATGATAGTCTGATCCTGGTCAGGTCACTTAGCCTTGCTGACCTCAGTTTTCTCATCTTTAAAATAAAGATAGAAAGTTGTATAGAAATCACTTAGCTCATATGTGTAGAAATGTTCTGGAAAGGTTAAAAGCATTGTAAAGGTACAAAGGGGCACTGCTTTCTTGATGGCTTTCCCTAGAGCTCTGAGCCACAGTTTGGGAAGGTTTGGGGTCCCTTTTGCCATAAAATTCAGCATGTTTTTTACTATGAAGAAAGGTTCATGAACCTAGTGGTAACACATAGCACGTTTCTGGTTCCTTTTGTATTGCTGCCTCTTCTGTAGTTCAATAACATTTTCCTTGTCATTCATTTCTCTGCCTATAACTATGAACTGAGTCAACAGCAGATACATAGAACATGAAAAAGCACATGGTGCCACTTTGGGGACCTCCACCTCCATTCAAATCCTGGCCTTGGGAAAGGTGCTGTTCAACTCCTTTATTAGGGGTAGGAGTTGGGGCAGTTGTGTGTATACTACCTCTAGTGGTCCTTGAGGGAAGCTGATAGAGATACCCACTTCCTTGACACATTAGGATCGGGTCAGACGAGAAAGGTGTGGGTCTTAGAAATAGGAGGAAGCAATATTATATCTGATTTGCCAGATCCAGTATCTTTTCAGTTCATTGAAAATAAAAGAGCTGCCATATAGGTAGATATATGTACTCCATCAAATTGTCACTCCTTTCTTTTTTTCTTCATGATTTACTTGTAATGTCCTAACATCTTTTATTTTTTTTATCCATCCCAGCAAGGCCTGTTGTTTCTCCCTCCACATTCTTGTGTCTTCCCTTTCTCTGTCCTATAAAATGTAATCCTGGGTCAAGCTCTAACTTGCTTTCTTTTTTTGTTTCTGGTGTCCATATTCAAATTTTGTTTATAGCAATCTTCAAAGAAGAAAAAATATTATTAATGGATTTCAAATCAGAATCCTGCTTTCATTTCAAAATTCTGATCAGTGGTTTAAAATAAGGTATTTGACCTTAGTTAAATTCATTAATGTCATAGATCTACTTGAAGTCATATTCTTGGTTTTCCTAATAGAACCAAGCTCTTTTTTTAATTAAGACACTAGATATTGCTTGTATTTTACAAGTTATATATATGGCTCCTTGGATTAACAATTCCCAGTGGTAAAATAAAAGCGTGGACGTTATTATCTACTTATTTTATAACTTTATGAGACATCTGTCCAAATAAGCTTTCTTTATTGAGGTGATAAAGCTACATGACTCGTATGTTCTGACATTCATCAGTAGGTCCACTATCATTTACTAGATTATAAATTAGAAGAGGAATAAAATGGTTATCCACTCTCCCCACCCCTAATGGCTCAGTCCTGTTCTTGATGCCACATATTTCAAGGATAGACCAGACTGTTTATATAATTTGGTTCCAACCTAATTTTCCAGCCTTGATATCACTAATCCCTAACAAAAACCCTACATTTATGGAATTATTGTTCCTGGCTCATTCAGTTTGCATAACAAGTATTAATTGTATTTCCTCTGTAAGCAGGGCCCTGCTCTTGCCCTAGGAATTCATTCCTTTCCCCTTAAAAGTCTGCCAAATATTAAGTGTCCAGACTCCATGATCCCATTTCAGATCACTGCAGCCAGTAAAAATCCTCTGACTTGCACACTAGTAGCACTTAGTTTGCATCATTCAGGTTACATTGGTCACATGTGGCCTAGCTTTGTGATACCAAATTGTGAGATTATCTGCATTTTGAGTAAACTTTGTCTAATAAAACAATAATTAGCAAAGGGCCTTAAAAAGTACCCTACATGTAATAAGTGTTCAGTAATTGCCTGTTAAATAAATGAGTACCTGCAACACTTCTTCCATGAAGTCTTGTTGCTATCTTAAGCATTTTTTTCCAGTTCTCCCCATAGAGATACTCTGAATTTCCTGTCTGGGCTCTCTTCACAATCTAGTTCCTCTTCCAGCTTTATCCTTATTTCCTTCTCTAAGCCCACTACCTACTTGTCCATTATGCGTTAGTTTCATGGGGCTGCTATAACAAACTACCACAAACTAGGTAGCTTCAAACCACAGAAATTTATTTTCTAACAGTTCTGACTAGAAGTTTGAGATGAAAGTGTCAGTAGGGGCCATGCTCTCTCTAGAGATTCTAAGGGAATATCTGTTCCGTGCATTTCTCTTAGCTTCTAGTGTTTTCATTAATCTTTGGAGTTGGCTTTTAGATATATCACTCCAATCACATACCTTTCTGTGTGTCTGTCTGTGTCTTTCTGTCTTCTTCTAAGGACATCAGTTGTATTAGACTAGGGCTCCCCTAATGACCTCATCTTAACTTGATTACATTTGCAAGGGCCCTATTTCCAAATAAGGTCACATTCACAGGTACTGGAGATTAGGATTTCATTGTATGGGGCGGGGGAGGGAGGGACACACACCATTCAACCCATCACGCACCATATCTTTTTTTTTTAATGAAATTTACATAACAAAAATTAAACATTATTTTTTTAAAAAATTAAGCAAAGTGTACAATTCAGTGACATTGAGTATATTCACAATTTTGTGCAATAACCACCTCTGTCTAGTTCCAAAACATTTTCATCACCCCCAAAGGAAACCCTATACTCATGAAGCAGTTGTTCTTCATGACCCTCTCTCTCCAACCCTGGGCAACTATACTCTACTTCTCATGTCTGTGGATTTACCTATTCTGTATATTTCATATAAATAGAATCATACAGTATGTGACCTTTTGTGTCTGACTTCTTTCACTTAGAATAATGTTTTCAAGGTTCATCCATATTACAGCATACATCAACACTTCAGTCCTTTTTGTGGCTGAACAATATTCCATTGTAAAAATATACTACACTTGTTTGTCCATTCATCTGTTGATTGCAGTTATGTTGTTTCCACCTTTTGGCTACTGTGAATAGTGCCATTATAAATACATGTGTACCTGTATTTGAGTATCTGTTTTCAGTTCTTTTGGGTATGTACCTAGGAGTAGAATTGCTGGATCATGTGGTAATTCTGTTTAGCTCTTTTTTTTTTAAGATTTATTTATTTGAGAGAGAGAAAGCGCATGCGTGAGCAGGAAGAGGGGCAGAGGGAGAGGGAGAGAATCCTTAAGCAGACTCCCTGTCAAGCTTGGAGCCTGCCCTAGGGCTCGATCCCAGGACCCTGAGATCATGGCCAGAGCCGAAACTAAGAGTTGGATGCTCTACTGACTGAGCCACCCAGGCTTCCCTCTGTTTGGCTTTTTGAGGAACTGCCAGACTCTGCCAAATTTTCCACAGTGGGTAAACCTTTTTACTTTTCCACCAGCAATATACAAAGGTTCCATTTTTTCCACATCCTCACCAGCTTTCCATTTTTCTATAATTGTGCTCCTAGTGGGTATGAAGTGTTATCTCATTGTGATTTTGATTTGCATTTCCTTAATGACTAATGATGTTAAGCATCTTTTCATGTTTGTTCGTCATTTGTATATCTTCTTTAGAGAAATGTCTATTGAACTGCTTTGCAATTTTTTAACTAGGTTCTTTGTTGTTGAATTGTAAGAGTTCTTTATATATTCTTAGTAATAGACCCTTATTAATATATGATTTGTAAATATTTTCTCCCACAATGAAGGTTGTCTTTTTGCCTTTTTGGTAATGCCCTTTAATGCACAGAAGTTTGATTTTGATGATTTCCAATTATCTGGGTTTTCTTCTTTTGTTATTCATTCTTTTAATTATATGTAAGAATCCATTGCTAAATCCAGTGTCATGAAGATTTACCCCATGTTTTCTTCTAAGAGTTTAATGGGTTTAGGTTTTATATTTAGATCACTGATCCATTTTGAGTTCATGTTCCAATTATGCACAAACTGGATACTGTCAAAAATACTGAAGAGTGCCTGCTCTCAAAGACCTTATGGTCTAATGTGTTAAATTCACTGTTACTGATAGAGAAAAGCCCTAGGAGATGATCAAGGAGAAATGCTTTGTTTTTAGAGGTGTTGCAAACCACAGTGCCTTTCATACCATGAAACTTGGTACCTTGTAGCCAAAGGGCAGAAACCTTACTTTTGGTTTTTTTGTGGGGGCGGGGTATGTGGTGAACCCAGTCATGAAAATTATTGAACCAAATAGGGGTTTCAGTCAGTACTTACAGATTCTGTTAGTCTGAATTCTCCAGAGATGAGAATATATATATATACACACACACACACACACACACACACACACACACACACAAATGTTTTCAAAGTTCATCCATATTATTGTGTGTGTATCTCCTATTGATTCTGTTTAATAAAATGCCCTATTACATTATTTATATTTATTATTTATATCCTATCATATATATATATGATATATGTATATCCTATCATATATATATCGAGAGAGGGAGAGATTGAGAGATTGTTTTATTGTAAAGAGTTGGCTCATGTGATTATGGAGGCTGGGAAGTGACAAGATCTGCAGGGTGGGCCAGCAAGCTGAAAACCCAGGAGAGCCAGTGGTTTAGTTCCAGTCTGGGTCCAAAGGCAAGAGAAAACTGATGTTCCAGCTCAAAGATAGTTAGGAAAGAGAGAATCTTCTCTCACTCAGTCTTTTTTGTTCTATTCAGGATTTTAACAGATTGGATAAGACCCGCCTACACTGAGGAAGGCAGTCTTTTTTACGGTCTGCTGATTCAAATGTTAGTTTCATCCAGGAACACCTGCACAGACATACCAAAATAATGTTAACCAAATATCTGAATACTCTGTGTGGCCCAATCAAGTTGACACATAAAATTCACCATCACATGGGTTATCAGAAACAGGCATAAAAGCCTGCCACCCCGCCACACAGGTTATGAGAGGCAGGCGTGAAGGCCTGTCACTTTATTCCTGGGAGAATTCCTATGAAGAGTACATTCCCCCTTCCATCAGTAGGTTGGAGCTCTCTCCTCCTTTTCTTCCATCCACTTGCTTTCATTACCCTTGTTCCTTATGGAGAATTTGTTCATTAATGTTGACTAGAGTATAGATTTTCATGTAACACTTGGTTTTCTTCTAATGGAGTATGCAACAGCAGTCCAGGGGTGGCTCTGTCGTATTTGTTTTTGTGTCTCTAGCATTTGGCAAAGCCTAATAGTGAGTATAGGCCTATCTAGTGAGTATTTACTGTTTGCTGCATTGTTACTGCTGAGCTTTGGAATGCTTTTTCTGAGTTTGTTTATGGGTGTGGGTTTTTTTTGGGGGGGGGAGGATGCTACAAGATAACAAGCCCCACAAAAATGGTAACTTAATAGAGGTGATAATAGCAACAGCCCTGAGTACTGACCACATGATCTATGTTACTGATTGAGTTGCCAAGTGGAACTTTTATTTTCCTCATTTTGTAGATAAGGATATCAAGAATCAGAAAAAATTAAGTAGCTTGCCTAAAATCCCCCACAGCTAGGTAGGTAGTAGCTGACCATGGAGTCAAAGCTAGGCCACAGAGTTAAAGCCCAATTTTTTAGCCATTATGCCATACCAGTTTTCCCAAATAGAACTTAGTGAGTATAGCGTGCAAGGTTGTATGTGTTTGAACTTGATGAATGGAGGGATTTTAGGAGCAGAGGAGAGTGGTGTTTTTTTGTAGGTATGGCAAATAACATATTTGTACTTATCTAATTGTTGTCTACTCTTGACAGACATTACTTTTTTTTTTAATTTTTTATTATTATGTTAATCACCATACATTACATCATTAGTCTTTGATGTAGTGTTCCATGATTCATTGTTTGTGTATAACACCCAGTGCTCCATTCAATACGTGCCCTCTTTAATGCCCATCACCAGGCTAACCCATCCCCCCATCCCCCTCCCCTCTAGGACCCTCAGTTTGGTTTTTCAGAGTCCATCCTCTCTCATGGTTCGTCTCCCCCTCCGATTTCCCCCCCTTCGTTCTTCCCCTCCTGCTATCTTCTTCTTTTTTTTTTTTCTTAACATATATTGCATTATTTGTTTCCGAGGTACACATCTGTGATTCAACAGTCTTGCACAATTCACAGTGCTCACCATAGCACATACCCTCCCCAATGTCTATCACCCAGCCACCCCATCCCCCACTCCAGCAACCCTCAGTTTGTTTCCTGAGATTAAGAATTCCTCATATCAGTGAAGTCATATGATACATGTCTTTCTCTGATTGACTTATTTCGCTCAGCATAACACCCTCCAGTTCCATCCACGTTGTTCCAAATGGCAAGATCTCATTCCTTTTGATGGCTGCATAATATTCCATTGTATATATATACCACCTCTTCTTTATCCATTCATCTGTCAATGGACATCTTGGCTCTTTCCACAGTTTGGCTATTGTGAACATTGCTGCTATAAACATCGGGGTGCACGTACCCCTTCGGATCCCTACATTTGTATCTTGGGGTAAATACCCAGTAGTGCAATTGCTGGATCGTATGGTAGCTCTATTTTCAACTTTTTGAGGAACCTCCATACTGTTTTCCAGAGTGGCTGCACCAGCTTGCATTCCCACCAACAGTGTAGGAGGGTTCCCCTTTCTCCGCATCCCCACCAACATCTGTCGTTTCCTGACTTGTTAATTTTAGCCATTCTGACTGGTGTGAGGTGGTATCTCATTGAGGTTTTGATTTGGATTTCCCTGATACCGAGCGATGTTGATCACTTTTTCATGTGTCTGTTGGCCATTTGGATGTCTTCTTTGCAAAAATGTCTGTTCATGTCTTCTGCCCATTTCTTGATTGGATTATTTGTTCTTTGGGTGTTGAGTTTGGTAAGTTCTTTATATATTTTGGATACTAGCTCTTTATCTGATATGTCATTTGCAAATATCTTCTCCCATTCTGTCGGTTGTCTTTTGGTTTTGTTGACTGTTTCTTTTGTGTGCAAAAGCTTTTTATCTTGATGAAGTCCCAGTAGTTCATTTTTGCCCTTGCTTCCCTTGCCTTTGGCGATGTTTCTAGGAAGAAGTTGCTGCGGCTGAGGTCGAAGAGGTTGCTGCCTGTGTTCTCCTTTAGGATTTTGATGGATTCCTGTCTCACATTTAGGTCTTTCAACCACTTTGAGTCTATTTTTGTGTGTGGTGTAAGGAAATGGTCCAGTTTAATTCTTCTGCGTGTGGCTGTCCAATTTTCCCAACACCATTTGTTGAAGAGACTGTCTTTTTCCCATTGGACATTCTTTCCTGCTTTGTCAAAGATTAGTTGACCATAGAGTTGAGGGTCCATTTCTGGGCTCTCTATTCTGTTCCATTAATCTATGTGTCTGTTTTTGTGCCAGTACCATCATACTGTCTTGTTGATGACAGCTTTGTAATTCTTCTTTAATTTCCTGGTTGACCCATTCATTCTTTAGTAGGATGCTCTTTAGCCTCCATGTATTTGAGTTCTTTCCAAGTTTCTTCTTGTGATTGAGTTCTAGTTTCAAAGCATTGTGGTCTGAAAATATGCAGGGAATGATCCCAATCTTTTGGTACTGGTTGAGACTTGATTTGTGACCTAGGATGTGATCTATTCTGGAGAATGTTCCATGGGCACTAGAGAAGAATGTGTATTCCGTTCCTTTGGGATGGAATGTTCTGAATATGTCTGTGAAGTCTATTTGGTCCAGTGTGTCATTTAAAGTCTTTATTTCCTTGTTGATCTTTTGCTTAGATGATCTGTCCATTTCAGTGAGGGGGGCGTTAAAGTCCCCCACTATTATTGTATTGTTGTCAATGTGTTTCTTTGCTTTTGTTATTAATTGCCTTATATAATTGGCTACTCCCATGTTAGGGGCATAGATATTTAATTGTTAGATCTTCTTGTTGGATAGACCCTTTAAGTAGGATATAGTGTCCTTCCTCATCTCTTATTACAGTCTTTGGTTTAAAATCTAATTTGTCTGATATAAGGATTGCCACCCCAGCTTTCTTTTGGTGTCCATTAGCATGGTAAATGGTTTTCCACCCCCTCACTTTCAATCGGGGGGTGTCTTGGGTCTAAAATAAGTCTCTTGCAGACAGCACATCGATGGGTCTTGTTTTTTAATCCAATCTGATAGCCTGTGTCTTTTGATTGGGGCATTTAGCCCATTTACATTCAGGGTAACTATTGAAAGATAGGAATTTAGTGCCATTGTATTGCCTGTAAGGTGACTGTTACTGTATATTGTCTGTGTTCCTTTCTGGTCTATGTTGCTTTTAGGCTCTCTCTTTGCTTAGAGGACCCCTTTCAATATTTCTTGTAGGGCTGGTTTCGTGTTTGCAAATTCCTTTAGTTTTTGTTTGTCCTGGAAGCTTTCTATCTCTCCTTCTATTTTCAATGACAGCCTAGCTGGATATAGTATTCTTGGCTGCATATTTTTCTCATTTAGTGCTCTGAATATATCCTGCCAGTCCTTTCTGGCCTGCCAGGTCTCTGTGGATAGGTCTCTTGCCAGTCTAATGTTTCTACCATTGTAGGTTACAGATCTCTTCTCCTGAGCTGCTTTCAGGATTTTCTCTTTGTCTCTGAGACTTGTAAGTTTTACTATTAGATGTCGGGGTGTTGACCTATTTTTATTGATTTTGAGAGGGGTTCTCTATGCCTCCTGGATTTTGATGCCTGTTTCCTTCCCCAGATTAGGGAAGTTCTCTGCTATAATTTGCTCCAATATACCTTCTGCCCCTCTCTCTCTTTCTTCTTCTTCTGGGATCCCAATTATTCTAATGTTGTTTCATCTTATGGTATCGCTTATCTCTCGACTTCTGTCCTCGTGATCCAGTAGTTGTTTATCTCTTTTTCTCAGCTGCTTTATTTTCCATCATTTGGTCTTCTATATCACTGATTCTTTCTTCTGCCTCATTTATCCTAGCAGTTAGCGCCCCCATTTTTGATTGCACCTCATTAATAGCCTTTTTGATTTCGACTTGGTTAGATTTTAGTTCTTTTATTTCTCCAGAATGGGTTTCTCTAATAACTTCCATGCTTTTTTCAAGCCCAGCTAATATCTTTAAAGTCATGATTCTGAACTCTAGATCCGACATCGTACTAATGTCCGTATTGAGTAGGTCCCTGGCAGTCGGTACTACCTCTTGTTCTTTTTGTTGAGGTGATTTTTTCTGTCTTGTCATTTTGTCCAGAGGAGAATAGATGAAATAGAGAACAAAATGCTAACAGGGTAACAACGTCCCCAGAAAATATACTCTAAACAAATCAGAAAAGACCTGAAACCGGGGGGAAAGAAAGGGAAAGAAAGAAAAAGAAAAAGATAAAAACAAACAAAAACAGAACAAAACAAACAAACAAAAAAACAGAATATGATCAAATATGATCAGGCTGGTGCATAGATCAGTGCCACAGACTAGATTTTGGGTGTATTTTGTTCTGTTAGAAGAAAGTGCCTCCCAAAATTTTAAAGAAAGAAAAACTTATATATATACAAAAATAAGGGTTGATATGATGAAGGGATGGAATATGACTGTAAAGATGAAAATTACAAAAAATTTTATAAAAGGAATTGATAAGTTGTTTGAAAAAAGAAGAGGATTAAAAAAAAAAAAAGAAAAAAAAGGGACAGAATGTGATCAGGCAGGAGACTAGAACAAAGCCAGACACTAGAGATTTAGGGTATATTTTGATCTGTTAGAAGAAACTGTATCTCAAAAATACTAAAGAGAGAACAACTTATATATATATGCCAAAAATAAGGGTAACTACTATGAAGGGATAGAATATGACTCTAAAAATGAAAAATAAAAATGTTTTTTAAAAAAGGGATTGATAAGATGTTGGTTGAAAAAGGGAAAAAGAAAAATTTTTAAAAAAGGAAAAAGAAAGTTAAAAAAAAAATTAACTTTGAAAGACTAAAGAATCATGGTAAAAAAAGCCATGGATTCTATGTGCAGTATTCCCCTAGCACTGGAGTTCTGCCGTTCTCATTGATGGGTAAACTTGGTCTTGGCTGGCTGTTCTTGCTGATCTTCTGGGGAAGGGGCCTGTTGCCGTGGTTCCCAAACGTCTTTGCTGGAGGCGGAATTGCCCCGCTCTTGCCGGTCCGGGCTAAGGAATCTGCTCGGGTTTGCTCTCGGGAGCTTTTGTTCCCTGCAAGCTTTCTGTACAGCTTTGGAGGATGAGAGTGAAAATGGCGGCCTCCCAATCTCTGCCCAGAGGAGCCGAGAACTTGGGGCCCCACTCCCCAGTGAGCCCCCAGAGAAAAGCAGTCAATCACTCCCATCTCCCCGGTATACAGCCGCACTCTGTGCTCACCCGGCTTGTGACCTAGCATCTCTATCTCTGTCACCCGACCCGGTGTGGAGTCTCCAAACCCAGCAGATCCCTGCGGTGTGCTCCTGCGCCGCTCCTCCCGGGGGAGGAAGGGGAGTCTCCCCGGATCTGCCACTTGTTGGGTCCCTGCTGGAGGAGCAGTGGCCCGACTGTGCCCCGGATCACGGTTTATCGCAACCCCGGGCTGAGAGCCTGCGCCTTGGCTCCATCTCTGAAGCCGGCTTTCCCGCTCCGATACCTGGGAGCTCTGCCTCACTCAGGCACCCCCGGTCTTTCTGTGACCCCGAGGGTCCTGAGACCACACTGTCCCACAAGGGTTCCACCCCCCTCTTAGCCACTGGAGCGACATCGCTCAGCGGAGCCAACTTCTGAAAGTTCTGATTTTGTGCTCCGTGGCTCTATCACTTGCCAGAAGCGGCCGACGGAGGCCCCCTCCCCCGCCGGCTATCCTCCCGAATATCGCCTCGGATTCACTTCTCCGCACGTCCTACCTTCCAGAAAGTGGTCGCTTTTCTGTTCAGAGAGTTGTTGCTATTCTTTTCTTCGATCTCCTATTGAGTTTGTAGGTGTTCAGAATGGTTTCATCCCTATCCAGCTGAATTCCTGAGACCAGATGAAATCCAGGTCTCATACTCTTCCGCCATCTTGATCCGCCCACTGACCCTCCAGACATTACTCTTTGATCATGGATGCATTTCAGCTGTTGTGACTCAGCCTTAGACTCCTTCTCAATATAGCAATATACTGACCACTGCCAACAGTTGGGAACTGGCCTACAAATTAAATCTGTGTTATGTTTGTCTTAAGGCCGTGGTGAAGTGCAGGGTAATGGGCAATGGACAAGAAAGAAATTGTGGATAATTATGACTAATCCTTGTGCTGCTTCATGATAGGGATACTGTATATCAGCAGTTCCCTCATAATACTCATAAATACTACATGAGTATCAGAGCTATTGCTGCCAAAAGTGTTTTGTTTTGTTTTTCAGTTTTTCTACTGTTACTATCCTCACATAATCTAGTACAAAAATGCAGTACAACATCCAGAATGCAAAGTTTTTTGCTTTTGGTTTTTTTTTTCCCCCATGAGTGTATAGCAGCTGAAGATACTATTTTTAAATTACAGTTTTCTGATCACATTTTTTATTAACATATAATGTATTATTTGTTTCAGGGTTATAGGTCTGTGATTCATCAGTCTTACATAGTTCACAGCGCTCACCATAGCACATACCCTCCCCAATGTCCATCACCCAGCTACCCCATCCTTCCCACCCTCCTCCACTCCAGCAACACTCAGTTTGTTTCCTGAGATTAAGAGTCTCTTATGGCTTGTCTCCCTCTCTGGTTTCATCTTGCTTCATTTTTCCCTCCCTTCCCCTATGATCCTCTGTCTTGTTTCTCAAATTCCTCATATCAGTGACATCATATGATACTTGTCTTTCTCTGATTGACTTATTTTGCTCAGCATAATACCCTCTAGTTCCATCCACATCATTGCAAATGGCAAGATTTCTTTTTTTTGATAGCTGCATAATATTCGATTGTGTATATATACCACATCTTCTTTATCCATTCATCTGTTGATGGACATCTAGGCTCTTTCCGTAGTTTGGCTATTGTGGACATTGCTGCTATAAACATTGGGGTGCTCGTGCCCCTTCGGATCACTACATTTGTATCTTTGGGGTAAATACCCAATAGTGCAATTGCTGAGTCATAGGGTAGCTCTGTTTTCAGCTTTTTGAGGAACCTCCATACTGTTTTCCAGAGTGGCTGCACCAGCATGCATTCCCACCAACCATGTAGGGGGGTTGCCCTTTCTCCGCATCCTCGCCAGCATCTGTCGTTTCTGACTTGTTAATCGTAGCCATTCTGACTGGTGTGATGTGTATCTCATTGAGATTTTGATTTGTATTTCCCTGATGCCAATTGATGTTGATCACTTTTTCATGTGTCTGTTGGCCATTTGGATGTCTTCTTTGCAGAAATGTGTCTGTTCATGTCTTCTGCCCATTTCTTGATTGGATTCTTTGTTCTTCGGGTGTTGAGTTTGGTAAGTTCTTTACAGATTTTGGATACTAGCCATTTATCTGATATGTCATTTGCATATATCTTCTCCCATTCTGTCAGTTGTCTTTTGGTTTTGTTGGCTGTTTCCTTTGCTGTGCAGAAACTTTTTATCTTGATGAAGTCCCGACAGGTTGGCAAACCAGGGCCTATGGACTACATCTGCCTCATTTATCCTAGCAGTTAGAGCCTTCATTTTTTATTGCACCTCATTAATAGCCTTTTTTATTTCAACTTGGTTAGATTTTAGTTCTTTTATTTCTCCGGAAAGGGATTCTCTAGTATCTTCTATGCTTTTTTTAAGCCCAGGTAGTATCTTTATAATCGTCATTCTGAACTCTAGTTCCGACATCTTACTAATGTCCTTATTGATTAGGTCCCTGGCAGTCGGCACTACCTCTTGTTCTTTTTTTTGAGGTGAGTTTTTCCGTTTTGTCATTTTGTCCAGAGAAGAATAGATGAATGAGAGAACAAAATGCTAAAAGAGTAACGACCCCAGAAAAAATATACACTTCCAAAAAGTGGTTGCTTTTCTGTTCATAGAATTGCTGTTACTCTTTTCTTCGTTCTCCTGTTCCATTTGTAGGTGTTCAGAATGGTTTGATAACTATCTAGCTGAATTCCTGGGACCAGACAAAATTTAGGTCTCCTACTCCTCCGCCATCTTGCTCCCGATCCCATCTCCTGATCACATTTTAATCACACCAATGTAGCAATCTTTAGAAGCATGGGGAAGGTGCCACTTAAATGTAAATGATTTAGTTAATTATTGTAGAAAGTACTATGAAACTTGGTTGTTTTGTTGCCCTGGAAACACCGGCTCAGTATTCCATGTATATTTTGAACCATCTAATTACTTGTAATAACATTTTGACTACTTGACTACTTCACTGTTAGATGAGATTCTTTTATATCTGATACATATTTTATTATGTAGTGATTTTACACATTCTCTCAATGGCCAGCCATTTTATCTCTGCACTGTTTTTAGCACAAAAAAATTTTTTAAAGAGTTTGTAGGATAAGGAGCAGGTATATATAATCCCTTTCTGATTATATTGTGGTAAACTTTTCTCTCTATGATATATGTTGTAAGCGGAGCCTTGTTTCACTCAGAACACAGTCAAAAACATATGTGTGATTATCTTAAAATTAGGAGTCAGTAGATAAAAAGGAGAAATAAAACAGTGGGGAAAACAAAAATCACTGCCTGGAAGACTGGACATATAACTTAAGAAATATGTAATGGGAAGATACTCTTCAGGCTTTCCTGTATCCTCATACCAGAATGGATTCCAAGTGACTAAAGATTTAAATTTAAAAACTGAAACCATCTTAGTATGTGAAAATATAATAGGCAAATGTTTGTAATCTTGACACATAGAGACCTTTCTGAACGTGACATAAATATCTAAAATCATACAGTAAAAGACAAGAGATTTGTTCATAAGAACGTTTAAAAAGTAAAATACAAAATTCCTTAATCTAAGTAATATGATGCAAAAAATAAGAGTAATTAGGGGCGCCTGGGTGGCTCAGTTGTTAAGCGTCTGCCTTCGGCTCAGGTCATGATCCCAGGGTCCTGGGATTGAGCCCCGCATCAGGCTCCCTGCTCAGCAGGAAGCCTGCCTCTCCCTCTCCCACTCCCCCTGCTTGTGTTCCCTCTCTTGCTGTGTCTCTCTCTGTCAAATAAATAAATAAATAAATAAATAAATAAATAAATAAATCTTTTAAAAAAATGAGTAATTAAAACATTAGTTCTTTCTTAATAAACTTAATAATTAGTTCTAAATTATAAGTAAAATAGGAAGGTAAACATTCAGTAGAAAAGAAGTACAAAGGCAGTTCTAGAAACAAGGAATATCCAGTAAGCATATGAAAATATGTTCAGCCTTACCACTAAGTAAAATATGCAAATAAATAACATAATGAAATACTTTTTGTCTGTCATCTTGAGGATGATTAAAAGTTGAGCAGTATTCATTCTCATAGCAACAGATATTCTCAACAAACTTTAATTGGTACTTTTTGGAAAGAATTTATCCTAAGGAAAAATTTGTACATAGGTCAAGAAAATTAGCTATAGTTTTGTTTTTAAAAGTGAAATATGCCCAGTATTAGGAGATTAATTAAATGACTAGAGGATTGGTTAAATAAACAGTGGAAAACTAGCTCTTGGTCATGAGAATTCAGGTGATTTTTACTTCTCTGTACTTCTATACTGATTGAATTTACAAGAAAATTACTACGTTTATATCAGAAAAGATAGTTTCTTGCAATTAAAAAAAAAAAAAAGGCTTTCAAATGCAGTCTTGTAAGGAAGCCACTGGAGGAATTAGACTTTTAAACTGTGGTAGAACAGAGGCTAAGAGATATTCAGGCGGTCTGGTAGTAGAATTCAGATCATGGAATTTGGGTGATCTTAAGTGATCTTAGATCAATGAAGATTAAGAATACAGAAAGTTTAAACAGAAGTGAGGGGTGGAAGATAAAGTAGATATTCTTAGTTCTGAATGTGGTGTCTATGAAGAGCCTGTGTGAGACCAAATGGAGATGTCCAGGAAGCAATTGAAATGTGTCTGCAGCTATGGGCCATATTTGGCCTGGAGATGTATAGATTTAATGGTTATTTGCATCTAGGTAAGCTATTTTATTACCTACATTTCTACTCAACGTCTTTTTGGTCATCGAAATCATGAAAACAAAATGGTTCATAGTCAGCCTTGATCCTAGAGGCAAAATGTGTTGTCTCCCTTTACTTGCTAAGCCTCTAAAACCAAAAATCAGAACCTAGTAGGCTTCTTTATATCACACAATACACATCAGTGCATTTTTGGAACAGCAGGTCCATTCACTTAGATTCGTGACCTTTACTACCAGCTTCTCTGGTCAGGTTTCTTTGATGTCATCTCTGTTTGAGATGTTGTTCAAAATAATGTGATTTACAGAGCTGGAAACTATAAGAGAGAAGGAATAAAAGATTTTCCCAGAGTCACATAGTCATTTGTAATAGGGTACAGTTATAAAAATTCCACCAAAATACATTACAATTATAAATAGCATTTGGTGGGGGTAGGGAATCAAAGCCCAAGTTTCATGTACATGGGATACCTTATGGTGGTTGAGTTTCCTTCCTGTCAGTGGTATGTAGATGACATATAGTTGCACATCTGTTTTACTTATCTGTTGTACTTATATTTGTATTTCTTTAGGAAATCATCTTAGGGACTGCCTTTAAATCCTGAGGTTACCAAGAATGGTGTGTCTGGTTGTTCTGTAGAGGACATACCACAGCATCTTGTAAGAATAGTATTACCTTCTGGATGAATGGATGAATACATTAGACTTCAAGGAGTCTCTTAATGTTTTCTAATTATTCTTGAGATCTGATAACAGAGCATGAGTCAGCATGGAAGTGTTGAGTACAGAATGGGTGGGCATTTTATGAGAAAATGAGCCTTGCTATAGACTCATTTAAGGTTCACGTGGGCAAATGCCTAAAATCAGAGCACATGGAATACTCCTTTCTCAGTGAGGCTTCTTTCTGAACCACTTCCACTCCCCCTCACCTGTACATTTCTGCAGTCATGCCCACTACAATGCTAAATGCCTTTGGATAGCTGGGAGAAAAGAGAGAGGGCAATACATGAAGGCTCAGTTAATATAATTTACATAATGAGATTGTCAAAGAGCTCTTGATCATGTTTGCCTTATCATTGCAAGCTCACATTTTGGTAATGAAGAAGGTGAAGGGGTTGAATGGATAAGTAGAAGCGTCCCTTAACAGCTCTACAATATTCTCACAATAGGATGTCTTGCCACTAAGTGAGCATGGGACCTTTCTCCTCTTAAATTTTATTTTAAGTCGCTATCTACCCCTCCCCTTAAATTTTATTTTACCTCTTCATTTATTAATACCTTTAGGTAATTAAATTTTTGGAATGGGTGTAGCTGTGCTTCTAGAATGTAAGGTGCATAGTATTCCATTTGATAGCATTTTTTTATGTGTGAGTATATGTATAAACATGAATGGGAATGAAACACATAATTACATTATGCATGGAATATATCAGATATACACAGATATACCTGTCTGTGATCTCATTAGATGCATTATGGTCATTAAAGAGATGTAACAGCAAATGGTGACATTTGATTGTCGTTAGTGAATAATAGTGGAAATTCTAGGGCTGGGGTAGCTTGCTAAACATCTAGTTATAATATTGCATTCCAGGATCAGGGGAGAAAGGCCAATGACTTTCATTCAGTATGATTCAAACCAAATGATTTTATCTCTAATTTCTGAAAATGACAAGTTTTCTAGCCAAAAGCTCCTTTTCCTAGAAGGTAATCTTAATTGGAATAGCACCTCCTGTGTCATCGTTGATACCCTGATTGGAGCATTAAAAAGCCCCAGTCTTTTTGGTAGAAAGTTAACAGAAATTTTACCGTAAAATCTACCTGATTAGAGGCGCCTGGCTGGCTCCATTGGTAGAGCGTGCGACTCTTGATCTCCGGGTCCTGAGTTCAAGCCCCACATTGGACATAGAGCTTACTTAAAAATATAAATAAAATAAAATGTTGTCACAAATAAAATTTTTTAAAATAAATAAAATCACCTGATTATAGTATCAGGCAGTATAGCTCAGTGGTCAAGAGCTCTGGAGTCAGACTGTCTGGGTTTAAATCCTGGCCTTGTTTCATCCTAACTGCGTGACATTGGGGAAATTGTCTAACCCTTGATGTTGAGGTTCCTCATCTGTAAAATGGAGATAGTAGCATACTTAGTCTACATAGAGCTGTTTCGACACATAAATGAAATAATCTTTAGGAAGTGGTGAACACCGTGACTAGAAAAATGTAAGAGTTCAAAAACTGAGCACTCTTTTGTTACTGAACACATCGTGTCGGTGTTGTCATCTGAGTGCCTAGAGAGAGGAGAGCTGTCCAGGCATGGCCCTGGGCCACAGGAAAGTCCTGTTATTCGTGAGTGTCATACCAGAGACAGATGGGTACCGAACTAATATAGAGGCATTAGCCTTTGTCCACATCTGCTGTCCTTATTTCAGATGTGTATGTGTTTAGTGAATGCATATCAATAAATGTATTACATTATCGGTATGAAAGATAAGCTCTTCTTTATAGAGCTACTAAATCTCACATATTTATTTGATTCAGTGAGTAAAAATGACCTTCACATTCTTGGTGGCAGGCGCTTCTCTAAAGCAAAGGACAGTGGTAGCCAGAAAGCACAAGATTATTAAACATATGCAACAGTCCTGATTGTCGAAAGACCCGAATTCACTGAAGTATAATTTTTAACTCAACCCTTTGGGTTTTTATTATCCCTTGAATTCGTACAAAATAAAATACAGCTAATGACATGGCTTGTGTGTATGTCACATCCTGTGTGGCATTTGCAAGGAATGAAAAGTTCAGTTCCATGCACTGGGAAGTGGGTGCTGTCAGGTGCCCTATTGCTGTATTGTGCCATCATGCCTGCGGGTCTCCACAGTGTGCAAAGGAAGAGATCTTGTTCCTCGTTCTAACGCGGTACCGTATTCAGTACAGTCTGACAGTTTCCTATCTCTGTTAGACGGTGGCTCTCCTCCTTACATACAGAGTAGGGGGGTCCATGTATGGGGGAAATGGCGTTAACTTTGAACCCTAAGGATAATAAGTACAGGGGTGGTCATTGTATTCCCCCTTTCCCCTGTTCCCTTTTTTTTTTTTTAAGATTTTATTTATTTGACAGAGAGATAGACAGAAGAGCACAAGCAGAGGGAATGGCAGAGGGAGAGGGAGAAGCAGGCTCTGCACTGAGCAGGGAGCCTGATGCAGGACTTGATCCCAGGACCCTGCGATCATGACCTGAGCCGAAGGCAGACACTTAACCATCTGAGCCACCCAGGTGCCCCCCCATTCCCTTTTCTTTTTCCCCTCCCTTCTGATACATAGAGATCTCTCTCCGTGCCGATATGCCAGGAAGCTGGGCTATGGCATCAGCTGTTGACACAGAAGGGCCTTGGTGCTTCAGCCTGAGCTAGATCGTTCCTGTTGTACTGGTTTCATAGTTTTGTGAGATCCATTCTCCTGGCTTCTTGACCTTTCACATATAGAGAAGACATTTTTTTTTAAAATCATCAGAGCAGAGAAAGTTCTATGAGTATGGCTGAAGTTTCATCTTTTAAGACATTGTTGGAATATTACATAATTTTCTACCTTCTTCTGAATTTTCTACCTTCTTGAAAGAGAATTTGCCAAGCTTGATTTAACTTCGTTTTCTTTTTCTAGTAATCCTGAATAATGTTGTCACGTGTGATTATCCTTTTTTCCCCCAGAAAAGAGAAAGAAGGAATATTACAATTTAGGGACCTTGTCTTAATATTTTGTAACACTTAGCATACCATCCACATATTGGGGGGGTCTTAATATATGTGCACAGATGTTTTCAATAAAATATTTTAGATTGAACAAATAATAGCACTGTGATTTATTTGGGGCCTTTGTTGAAGGATATTAGAGTTAATGGGGCTGTTAAAGGGCTGTTCTCTGATCTAGCTTTTGTTTTGCAATTTACTGAAGCAGAAATCCAGAGAGTTAAGTGTCTTCCTCAAGATGTGTTCTTTAAGCAGAGGATATTACTGCTGAAATACATTTGAATGTTTGAAATACATTTTCTTTCCATCGTTGCTTTCAGATTATTGTACAATCCATTGACTAGTTCACAGAGATCAAATGGCTTATAGAAGTCTTCTGACTTCTGACAGGTTGAACATAAGGTCTTAGTTCTATTCCTTATAAAACCTCTACAAACATGACAATAAAAGTTAAAAAAAAAAGACAAAAATATAAAAAATAAAGAGAACAGAAAACAATAGGAACAAAACTTTGAAAATTTTAAAATAGTTGCACAAGAGGTAACACACTTAGCAGAAAGAGAAAGCTACCACTGAAGCTGGCCGGAGGAGAAATTTGGTTGCAAGAGCATCTATACCGTAGGACCCTAGAAAGGCTCATAAAGAAAAAGCAGCAAGGGATGAGGATTGATTGAAAGTTTTCAGAAGTAGTGAAATACCCAGATTGTTTCTCTCCAACCCTAGCAGAAGACTGGTAGTTTTCTTTCTGGAGAGACTGAACCAGAAGGACTCTGGACTTGGCGATGTAAGGATTATTATCCCTCTCAGGCAGGAGCCTGGAGGAGTCCTCTCTGGGGACACTGAACAACCCAAGAGAAAAGACCTGGACTGGGGCGTGGGTTGGGGGGGTTACCCAACAAAATAGCCCTGTCAGTCTACCCTGGCATAAGAACCTATTGTCTTCACTTCTACATTCCTCTCATGATATGAACATCCTGCTATGCCAAGTATAATTCTAGTGTTCAGAGTGACACATTTTTTTGTAAAGCAGGCTATCTAAATGAAGCTAACTATTGATGCTCAACAGCAACCAGTAGTCTTTTTCAAACACTGTAGTAAAAATAAAAACCACCTGTGTTGGCTTTATTGCAAGCTCTCAGGCTAGATTTTTATCCTTTTCAGTTTTCAGTTTCCTACTCTGTAAAAACGAAAAAGTATATATAAAGTACTGAGGATAATGCACATAGGAAATGTTCAGTACTTTTTAATTAGTGATACTGTTATTTTGATCCTTCTCATCATTCTCAGTTACAGTTAGATGAAGATTTTGCACAAACTGGTTCAGGAAAAGGAAGCTTCCCTTCAGTATGATTTTTTTTTTTTTTTTTTTAAAGAGATCTAGGAGTGCCTGGGTGGCTCAGTTGGTTGAGCGTCTGACTCTTGGTTTTGGCTCAGGTCATGATATCAAGCCCCATGTTGGGCTCCGCACTCAGCGGGGAGTCTGCTTGAGATTATCTCCCTTTCCCTCTGCCCCTCCCCCTTTCATGCTCACTCTCTTTCTCTTTCTGTCTCAAATAAAATCTTTAAAAAAATTAAAAAATTAAATTTAAAAAGATCTAAATATTCAAAAAAAGCAAGCTTCTCAGTGTGTTGCACCCTTTTATAAGTACTCATTCATTCATTCCTAAAAATATAGTTAGTACAAATATTGCTAATAAGTCAGACTTTTCTAGACTTGCATGGGATTATGGGAAATCTTAGAGATGATCAAATACTGTGGCCACCATAGCAACAGCTATGTCTTTCTGTCATTTTTTGAGCCTAGCTTAACATAGGATCCTAAAACACAGTTATTGGTTATATTCACAATTTTTTTTAACTTGAAAAAAACTATTGTGTATTTGTTTTCATAGATATTCCATTAACTCAGTGGCCCTTTGCTGTCATGTGGTTGCCATCAGCTGCTTTGCCCAGGTTGTGAAAGGGCTGATGGCTCCATCTGGGTTGCAGGCAGGAATGGGAGCTTTCAGCCTTAAAGTCTTTCTGGGTTACTAGTAGTGCATAAAAGATGGAAAAGAGGGTTCTTGGCTTCTGGGGGGCATGGTGCGGCAGATGGGTGGGCAAAGATTACAGGCTGGGACAGCAGCTTGCTCAGCAAATGCATTGCCTCTGTTGCTCTTTTCCTTTACTTCCTAGGCTTGGATGGGTGGCATGCCCCATAGAGATACCTTTTTCCTTCCTCTGAGATTCTGCCTCAAGCGTAGATCAAGAGCCATGAGCAGTGCTTGGCAACATCTCTTTTGAGTGGTTCAGTTTATCTTCGGTAGATATTCACACTCCTTAGTTATTGAGTCCAGCCAGACAGAGGCTGGTGGGCACTGAACCAACAGAGGACTCAAGGCATAATCTCTGTTGTGTTGTAACTCTGGCTTGCCAAGGTTGTGAAACCAGTTCAGGAGTAGAAGAGCAGTAATAGGTAAATTAACTCCTTACTAGGTCATCTCCTGACTCCCATCTCTCTGCCGAGACCTTTTTCTATCATAAGATCAGAAACCCTACTACCAGTCATCAGACTGACTGGCACACCCCTGAACTGGTTGGCTTTGAGCCTTTGTGATTGTGGAAAGCCTCTCTGTTCTCCCCTCTGGTTCGCCTTCCAGCTCCTCCTTTGAGATTGTTTTTAGAGGAATGAGGCACACGGGACACTTCACCCTCTTACTGACCCTGTCCTTCCTACTGTATCCATCCCAGTTGGCTGATGATAGGTATTTGCTGCTGGTGTGTGCCCATCACTATGCAAGTCACAGCCCAAGTGGAGGGAATAGTCAGTGGAGTTCACATTTAACTCTGTGTCCTTTTGCATGTGGCTACTGTCAGCTGCTCTGTCCAGCCTGTCAGAAAGGGCTGTGTGCTGGCCATTGTTTCAAGGAGTTTACACGTCCAGCCTCCTCAATGCTCGTATCAATCCAGAGTTGTGCCATGTGAGGTGCTGACAACTTTTACTCATTTTACAGGTGGCATCCTCAGGTTTAGAGTCAGTTTCCTGGGGATTGTAAAGTAGGAATGAAGACCACCTGATGCCAAATCTTGTGTCTTAACTACTTCTCTACTCCCAAAGGCAGTTATGCCACAGGCCTTAGTCTTAGGAATGAAACATATTTAAAGCAAATAGTGAGCAGTACCAGACAGAATGCCATCAAGTGCTATATCAAATAGACTAATAATAATATTTGGTTTTGTGCATATTTGTACTCTGCTTGGTTCCATAGAGGATTAAAAGTTGTCAAAATACTTACCTAATTCTCCTTTGATTTTCAAAGTAACCTCGTCGTGATTAAGGTATTTTCACCTCTATTTTATAGATGACAAAACTGCTTCTCAGGTTGATTTAACCAAGTCAGCGAGTTAGGGCTGGGTTCCAATCAAATGCAGAGCAACAATCACCTTGTCAGGGATTTTCCTGGTGGTGGTGCTGATTAATTTCCATGGTAAAAGTGGCGTCTGGTCCCACCTTTTATCTGAGATATAATTTTGTCACTTCTGTCTCTACTCTTCTGCCCCTGGCAAAACACACAATGCTGTGGTTTGGCTGGCTCAGTTCTCTATCAGACAGGCCTTGAATGCAGAGTTAAAAGGCACATACATGTACCTTAAATTGGATTTATCCCTAGGTGATAAAGGTATAAAAACATGTACGAGTGTGATGGACACCAACGTTATTCCTTGGAAAGTAGCAGCAGGAGGGTACAGCTTTTTTTTAGATTTATTTATTTTAGAGAATGTGCATGGGAGTGGGGAGAGGGGCAGAGTGAGAGAATCTTCAAGCAGACTCTCCGCTGAGTGGGGAGTCCGACTTGGGGCTTGATCCCACGACCCATGAGATTACTACCTGAGCTGAAACCAAGAGTCAGACGCTCAACCAACTGAGCCACCCAGGCAGGTACAGCTTTTATATCTGTAACACTTTATTTCTTAAATATATCCAAAGAAAACAAACAGAAAAAGACATACTAAGAAGAGGAGAGAAAAGTTGGATTCACTTCTCTTCTGAGAGCCATTTTTTGAAAATTTAGTATCAGGGTGTTATGAAATAATCAGTGTTAAGTAAATGAGGACTTGCATTGATGGTAATGAATTAACCTAAGCTTGTTTCAGATGCTCACAAAATACTTGTGTTTTGATAATCCCAATCTAACATCACTGAAGGCAAGGAGTATATGTGTTTATCTCTGTCACCTAGTGCCCAGCGTAATATCTTGATTCATGGTAGGTTGGTGGATGAGCACATGGAGAAGAGAACAGCTTTGCCAACACCAAATTCTCCATTCTGTTATAATAAGTGACTCCATATAGGTACCCAAGTAAAACTCTTCTCTCTCTAGTTCGACATTCAACTTTTCCTTAACGTTGCTTCTCTTTTTATTTAAAAAAAAAACTAGCTCTCTTGCTTTTTTTGCCTAAAATTAGGGAAGGAAAAATTGTGCCTGTTGACTGGAAGCTGCAAGCATTATAGCAGCCATGTACAGATGGATAGCCTCCAGCTACCACAGTTGAAATTCCACTTAATGGGCACTCATAAGGGACGAGCTCCTGCCCCTTCCAGCTCACTGTAGTCGTCCAGCATATGAGCTAATGATGTTTCTGAAGCTTGGGAAGTGGAGGTATTTTCATAGTTCATTTCTCTCTCCTCTCCCACAAAGCACAGCCATAATCTGACACATGATCAATGGGACCAGCCCTTTTTAGGATGCAGAAGATGCTTCCCTGCGTCTGTGGCTCACAGTGGCAAACAATAGAGACTTCCACAATGATATTTTGCCTCCCTGGTGTTCAAACTTCTTCAGTTAAGCCTGTCTGGAATCTTTTTAACTATTATCTATCAAAGCTGCTTTTTTTTTTTTTTTTAATAAAAGGGGTGGGAGGGTGGAACCAAAGAGGAAAGACTGTGTCTTTGCCAAGATGCTCTCTCTGCTTTCCCTATGAGTCATACTTAGAGAAGCAGAGGGACTTTGGAAAGCTGCCTGCAGTCACATTGAAACAGCTCTCCTGGCACTTTTAGACATTTTAAAAAATTTTCTCAGGGAATAAAGATGTTTTTCAAATTGTTCATTCCCTCTTTTTGGGCCAGCGTGAGAGCTTTTGTTTAGCTGTAGCATGGTGGTTTTATGGAAGATTTACCAGCCAGAACAGTTGAACCCAGATCTTTGTATTTGGTGTATTACTAAAGAATGAGCTCTTCGCTGTTCAAAATTTGTAATCGTTCTTTCTTACAATTATCTTATTAAAAGGAATTGTCTCAGACCCATAGCATTCCTGTGGAATTAAGTTTGCATTTGGCACATTCTTAAGCATTTTCTTAGTATATTATGTTTGTTTGTAGAATTTCAAATATTCAGGGTTTTTTTTTTTTAAAGTTTGGTTTTAGTATGGCAGGGCTAGCCCAAGCTAAATAAGGGAACTGCTTAATAAATGTAGCCATCCTGATTTTAAACATTTGGCAGCACAAGAAAAAAGAAAGGTCACCTTAATTTTCCTACTTACCTTCACATATAAATAAGGATTTTGTTTTGTTTTGTTTGTTTTGTTTTGTTTTCTAAGTGTTAAAGCTTCCTGAAAACCAGTTGCACTGACAAATCTAAATCTCAGTTTTTCAAATTTTTTTTCTTTTTAGCTATAAAAAGTGATTGTGTCCTGAAAACTTAATATCCCTATGACCACCCCTATCTTACTCCCCCCTTTTTAAAGGGTTCCACTGTTTCTGCTCTAGAAATAACCAGATCATAGGGGGTTTGATACCAAAACTAAGTTATGATTGAATTGTTTGGGTAATTATGCCTGCTTAGCAGGAATTTATTTAAGGAGTTGAAGAAAGAAGCAACATACAGAACAATTTGTGTTGTATAGGAAAGTTGCTTTGGATGGCTGACTCTTAGATATAAACTGAATATAATATTCATTGGAGTAGGAAATACTAGTGGAGGGATTAATTGCTAAAAATTTTATTTCCTGCAGAACTTGATCTCTAATTAAAATCTACTTTCGGGACCTTGAGTTCAACTTTAGTGGTTTTATCATTTCATCTTGTAATTTTAGAGGCCACTTTGTAAGGTCTGGTCCCCCATAATAATCTATATTGACTGCCCAGACTGGGTGAAATGATGTTCAGCTGGTAGGGGAGTGGATGATAGTGGAAAAGAGTAGAATCAGCTGTGGGCTGAATGATTGTTTATCCTTGAGTCTCTATTCACTTATTTGTATCACTGCCATTTTTCTGGTGTAATAGAAACGTGTAAATGACTGATGTTTTAATGAGTGGATTAAGCGTATTATTCCATAGAGTCATTAACTTTGAGAGCTGGAAGGAGTTTCAGGGGGTCTGGTCCCGTCCACAGTTCCAGTATATTTTGTTTATGTTTTCAAAAATAGTAACTACTTTGCTTGATAGTTACAAACAGCTTTGCACCTATTGTCTCACATGGTTCTTCATACATTTCTATTAACTGACTGGCCCCTGTGGACTTGTGAGTTCATGATCCAGATAATCCTACCTCTTCATTTTATAGTTACAGGAATTGAGACCCTGAAGGATCGAGTGACTTCCCAAAGTCAAACAGCTAGTTCAGGGCAATTCCAGAACTATTTTACAGTTTGAGTATTTTTCTCTGAATTCTGCTTCTAAATTTAGAAAAGATGTTATTTGGGGTGTCTGGGTGTCTCAGTCAGTTGAATGTCTGACTCTTAATTTCGGCTCCAGTCATGATCTCAGGGTTGTGAAATTGAGCCCCATGTTGGGAGTCTGCTTGAGATTCTCTCCCCCTGCCCTTGCTTGCATGCATGTGCTCTTGTGTGCTCTCTCTCTCAAGTAAATAAATAAATTTTTTAAAAAAGATGTTATTTATTTTTCAGTAAGTTAGAGACCTTTGTCAAACTGCAGAGATGCTTTTTTTTTTTTTTAAGATTTTATTTGAGAGAAAGAGATTATGAGCAGGGGGAGGGGCATAGGGAGAGGGAGAAGCAGACTCCCCCTGAGCACTGAGCCAAAGTCGGGGCTCGATCCCAGGACCCTGAGATCATGACCTGAGCCAGAATGAAGAGTTGGTTGCTTAACCGAATGAGCCACCCAGGTGCCCCTAGAGATGCTTTTTAAAGATGTCTTACAAATAAAAGAATTGAGAAGCACTGGTGGAATAATAAGATTGAAGAGTCTAGTTTAGGTCCTGTTACAAACCTAAATCTTTTCATCTCAGTAGACACCAAGATTTTTCATTGATAAAGTAAAGGAGTTGTACTAGACAATTTCACATCACCCAGTACAGGGCTTGGTAAATAGTAACTTCTCAATAGATAGTTGAGTGAACAGTGGGTTTTGAAGGTCCCTACCAGCACTAAATTATAGATTCTCTAACTGTATATCAGCTTTTCTTCCCTCCCCTATCCCCAGTTTACTTGGCCTAGATGGCTTTCGGAATGTCTTCCAGTCTTAGGTGTCTAAGTTTTTGGTTTAGAACTTGTTAGGGGAGTTCTTTGAACCCACGTATTCTATCTTCTGTCCTCATATTTCTGGTTTCACTCTCCCTTCAGTTTGTCTATTCCTGAACTTACTACACTGCAAAAAGATCCATGGACCTGTTTGATGGGAAGGAAAGAGCAGGTAGAGGAAGTAAGGAGTAGGTGGCTTTTCAGAAACCACATTATTCCACATCTCTGCCATCTCTTATCTCCTCTGGCCTCATACAAAAAGAGGTAGCGTTACCTCCTGGCCTCATCTGTTTATAGGTGGGATGATATTTCAAAACTGGAAATGGATTACTGTTTCATTATAAACAATACTCGTGAATTTCAACATACATTTTTGGGATTTATACAGTCTTGAGCAGGCCGAGTCACTATCGCCAAATCATCAAACACCTACTGTTGTAGGACGTGAGAGGATAAAAAAGTTCTCTCCTACCTGTTAAGAGATTGAAAGCTTTATAGGGAAGTCAGTGGAGTTACAGAAATAGAAACTAACTGTGAACTTTGGTTGTATAACTGCAGTAAATCCAACCTTACCTTTTGATATAAACGGAGAATCCTTATAGAATTCAGCTTTTCCATGTATTAGAGAATCAGAATGTTGCAAACACTGAGGTGCCTTTTTTCTTCATTAAAAAGAAAATCTGATTCTTAAACCCAGATTAGTGCTGAGCTTCTCTTCCCTCAGAAATACCCCTAAAGAAACCCTCCTACACTGTTGGTGGGAATGCAAGCTGGTGCAGCCACTCTGGAAAACAGTATGGAGGTTCCTCAAAAAGTTGAAAATAGAGCTACCCTACTCCCCAGCAATTGCATTGCTGGGTATTTACCCCAAAGATACAAATGTAGTGATCCGAAGGGGCACATGCACCCCAGTGGTTATAGCAGCAATGCCCACAATAGCTAAACTATGGAAAGAGCCTAGATGTCCATCAACAGATGAATGGATAAAGAAGATGTGATGTTTATAAATATACAATGGAATATTATGCAGCCAATCAAAAAAACCGAAATCTTGCCATTTGCAACGACATGGATGGAACTAGAGGGTGTTAGGCTAAGCGAAATAAGTCAGTCAGAGAAAGACAAGTATCATATGATGTCACTGATGTGAGGAATTTGAGAAACAAGACAGGATCATAGGGGAAGGGAGGAAAAAATGAAACAAAGACGAAAGAGAGGGAGATAAGCCATAAGAGACTCTTAATCTCAGGAAACAAACTGAGTGTTGCTGGAGTGGAGGAGGGTGGGAAGGATGGGGTAGCTGGGTGATGGACATTGGGGAGGGTATGTGCTATGGTGAGCGCTGTGAATTGTGTAAGACTGATGAATCACAGACCTGTACCCCTGAAACAAATAATACATTATATGTTTATAAAAAAAAAATACCCCTAAAGAAATCCATAATCTTACACACAAATACACATATAAATCTGCTCAACATCAGCTTAATTCTTCCCTGCTTTTTTTGCTGGTGTGCTTCATCCCCTGGGCCAGGAGCCTTTGCCTGCTCATTTCTTTTGTGGCAGACTTAATCCTGACAACTTTACTAAGCCAAGAATACTCTAGAAATTCTGATTTTTATGCCTTTGTTTTTCTCCGTTTTGTTTCTCACCTTCCCCTTCCTCAGAACTATTCATGTGTACACCCTGCCAGTGATTAATAAATATGTGATTTTCCTGTCTTAGTCATTGTATTATTCATGATTTTGCAGAAGTTTGTCTGAAGTTCCTAGCCAAACTATAGAAGACATCAGGCAATGTTTGCATCTTTTTAAAACTGGCTCATTTATTGTTCATAGATTTCCTACCGAAAACCAAAAATATTTCCCTTATCTCTGCCTAAACCAAGCCAGTTCCCACAACTTTCTGTGCTTTTATAAATAGGACTGGTTCCAAGATCCAATTTTTCTCAATTTCCTGTTCCTCGCTAAAAGAACTTCCTGTTCCTCCCTTTAGCCTCCCCTTGCCCCCCAGTGACAGTGTCTCAGGTGTGAAGCTAACCTGTGTCCAGCTTTAAAGTAGCTGAGGAGCCCCTTCTGGGTGCAGTTTCATAGCCAGCCATTTTCTGCTTTTAGAACCATCACAAGCAAGGAAGCACCCCAGCAATCACTGTAAATATATTTTCTTCTCCCATTCTCCAACAAATAATCTTCCCCTGTCATCCACATGCATCACCTTTTGGAGGCTGATAAAAATGGCGTTCCAGGCTTCAGACAAAGGACAGTTGGTTTCATTCTGGTTGGCTTCTTACCTTTAAATACCTTGAGAGAAAGAACAACAGAGCAGAGTCAGTCTATAAGTGTTCTTTCTACATCAGAAAGGGAGAGATAACCATCTTTAAGATTGGAGTTCAAGGAAATTGAGGACTAGAATATGGATCACCTGGCACGGGGTAGCTATTTGGTAGATACTTACTTAATGAATAAAAAATATGTTTCCTAGATGGAGAAAGGTCCATCTGGCAAAACAATAACCAGGTCAGAGAGAAGAGAAAGAGATAATAATTTGGGGCCATAATTATCTTACTTGTCATTACTTTCTTCCTATTCCGTAAAAGGACATGGAAAATGGAGTATTTCTCCTCCTTCCTGATATGTCATACCACTGTGTTTTCAGGTGAAATGCTAATAACCTCATTTTTAAGCCTCGAGTCTGACAAATTTAGACTTTGACTTTGATATCTAACGAGTCCCTCTGTTATCCATCTTCACTTCAAAAAATGTGTTATTATGCTGCATTTATTTAGCACTCCACATTTGCAAAATTCTATGCCTGTGTTATTCTCTACCAAAAATCCACTTACTTATCACCCTTTTTAGAATGGCAAACAAGGATACCAGAAGGTCTTATGCAAACCGGGTTTTAATTTTTTTCAAATTCTTTTTGGAAATTGGCAGGATATGAATTATAAACTAACTGATAGAAATTGTAGTTTTATTACCGTATTTGCTTTCCTCTCATAAATTAATCACTGTGGGGTTAGAAAAAGACTTGAGGTTATGTATATAAAATTGGCTTAAATTGACCAGCAAACCATAGAGAGGTTAACTACAAAGGAGGCATTAATGAGTTTTTAGGGGTGACAGAACTGTTCTTACATCTTGATTGTGGTAGTGATTACACAACTGGACACTTACAGACCCATACATTGAAAAGTATGAATTTTACTGTTTGTACATTCTGTCCCTGTAAGCCTGTCCTTTAAAAAAGAAAAAAGTATTAGAACTTGAAAATAAACATTTCTTATCTGCTTCATGAGGGAGATAATGAATTCACTGCAGTGGTTGAGCCCAAACTGGTTGACCATTTGAGGGAGGAGCATTTCAGAGCAGATTATTGCTCCTGGTGCTTCTCTTAGTGCATACTTGGGACATGTTTAAAATTAACTGAAGTTCCTCTATAAGAATAAGACTCTGGGATCTCAAGGGCAAGCAAGAGTTTTAAAATCTACAATACTGTGTCTTTATTATCAGTTCCTTTATTAGACCCTACCCCTTTTTTCAAACACTTGACTAAAATATAATCGTCATGAGAAAAATTCTCAAAATTTGATTTTATTTATGGGGTTTTTTTGGGGGGCGATTAATAATTGATGAAAGCAGAATTTCCAGAAGGTTGCAAAAGAAAGTAATTATCCTTTTAGGATGAGAAAGTCAGCAGTGATTGAATCAGATTCTGGTTTAAATAGTCACACGACACCCTTTCTACCCTTTGGTTCTAGTTCAGGGAAGTGCTCGGGCCTTTTAATAATTACACACTTTGCTTCCCTGATAAGATTCGCAGTCCACACGACAGGCTTTAGTACCAGCTGTATGTTCTTCTTGGCACTGTTTCTTTCCTCTCTTCAGCCTGGCCCCTCACTCGCCTCCATGTGTGCACAGCTCAGAAGCTGAGGTTTCCATCTCTAAAGCCTGTTGCCACAGGATACGGAATTCACTAGGGAGGAGGGAGAGCTGCCTGTGTATGTTTAAGGATGGTGGCTCTCATAATCAGATAAACGTTGTGGAAAGCTTGCTCATTCATATGGAAGAGCCGGTGCTGCAGCTAAGTGGTGGAGCCACTGAGCTCCAGGCCCTGGCATCTGTGCGTTAGCCCTGCCCAGCCAGAAGCACGTTTACTAGCTGTACTGAAGAGCTGATGAACATTGTCACTTTTGCCTTCAACAGTAACCTTTATATGAATCCTGTGGAGAAAAGGCTGTTTCCCCCTTTTTTTTTTTTCAATGAAATGATGAAATTGATTACACATAGGAAATACCCTGTGACTTTTTCATGCAGTGAAGTACCTTTTATGTAATCACAGTCAGTCTCTAGTGTTTTGCTTTTCACTCTTGACTTCTTTGATATAACCTCTCTTCCCCGATTAAAAAAATCTCTAAGGTATCAAAGACTTCTGCCCCTGGTCAATTTTGCAGCCTGTGATTGTCCTCTGCTTCCTTCCTGGTGACACTAATCTTGAATGAGCAATGGTGCAGGCGAATGCCCTGAGCGGTCGTGAATATAGCCTGATTTTTGAGGAGAGGAAGCTTCCCAGTTCGTGCCATTTGATTGGCCATGATTTGGCTTCTTAGGCCAGTTCTGTCTTCACCTGGAACTCCACTGAGCACTGTGGACAGAGGGTGCTTGGCCTTGGGATACCAACTTTGAGAACTAGAGGTAGAGCTTGAGAGTGCACGTCTTCATTCTCTCCTTCTCCTTCCTGTGCCCCTCCTTACTCCAGGAAAAACTCATGTCCTTAGAATTGTTGTAAGTTTACTTATATTTTCTAAGTTGGAAACTCAGAATATCCCTGGCCTCCATGAGCACAGGCATTGTTGGGGAGATTTGGGTTGCATTTTGTTTATCTTTTCCACACTCACACGGTTTGCCTAGCTTGGCAGCCTGCTGGCCTGGACAATAATAAAGCTTCTGTCGAGGTGAGCAAACAGCTGATGGCACGGGGCTCAGAGGGGACTCCTACAGTGGCTGCCTGTAATCTGCCAGGCTGGTGGTCAGAGCAGGCGAGAACAAAAGCCAGTCTGTTTGCAGGCAAATTGGAAAATCAATGTGTTAGTTGTGTTCTCGTCTCTTTGCCTTTCTCCTGGCTGAAAGGGAGAATGCTCATCCAGCAGTCCACAGAATCATTCCAGGCGAGTATCCATTCCAGAGACTTACCTGCCTATCATATTACCACTGGCAGTTCTGAGCAAGGGCCCAAGTTTATCTGTTTGAACTGCTTAAAACGGCATTGATAAAGAGAAATCCTTCTCAAACTCACCATCCAGAGTGGGGAGGACCCTACTATCTCAATGGTTTGAGTTGTTTATATTCTAGACAGCTAGATAACACACATACGTTTGTGTGCTCATTTCTTTTTTAACACTGGTAAGGGCTTAGAAAGGAGTTTATGTGTTGCCTGGCTGGGAAATGCAGGAACTGCAGTTTGGGCAGCATATTTCATAAAATATGTGTAGTGTTTCCCTCTTATTCCTAAATTGATTTAATATGCTCGCATAGTTGAACATGTCCTAGACATGGTTGTGTATCTGGATTACTGGGTTTATAGAGCAGAGATCATACCAACTAGCCCCGTTCCAGGATGAGGGAGAGAGTAGACTTATTAAAGACCCCCGAGAGTTTGTTGACAAATGTCTCAAAGGCTCCTGTGCTGAGATGATTATATTGGATGTGTGAAGTCTTGACTAACTTTCCCTCTAGGTTTCTAAGAAATCGAACTGTGAGAAGAAAAGACCTTTGAGAAGATAAAATTGTTCTGTTCCCCCATGTATGAAAGTTAGCCTCAGACGGTTAACAAATGACTTTAAACAAATTTTAATTTGAGCTTTGAAGGTTTAAACCTAGGTCCTGTTAGTCTTTGTTTTCTTTAAAGCCTAAATAAAAATGGTCTGCTGATCCTGAATAAGAGAAAAGGGGGTTGGGTTGGATTTGGTTACAGTGCTCTTGTTTTAAAGTCTTATCAGAAAGCAAAGCCGCAACTTCTGTAGTCACTGGAGACATCCTGGGGCAGAAGATGAGATTTTAAAATGAGGTTTAGGTTTAAAATAATCTTGGGTAGAGAAGGTAATTGGCATTTTTAGTTTTGTTTGTTTGTTTTTAAAGGAAAAATGGACAGACCGTAATAATCACTGCTACCCAAAACACTTCCCAGCAGCTAGCAGTACCCTGTGTCTCCTCAGCACCAACTGTTTCCCACCTCTTACTGTTGCGAAACTATGTTTGTGTACTTTGTGTTTGTAATGAGATTATTAATGCCCCAAACAGGGAATTTACAGTTCTTCATGTATGTCGTAGATGTTAGCAAAATGATCAGCACGTTATAGCATTTTTTTTTTTAAAGATTTTATTTATTTATGTATTAGCGAGAGAGAGAGAAACAGCATGAGAGGGGAGAAGGTCGGAGAAGCAGGCCCGCCGCTGAGCTGGGAGCCCGATGTGGGACTTGATCCCGGGACTCCAGGATCATGACCTGAGCCGAAGGCAGTCGCTTAACCAACTGAGCCACCCAGGCGCCCACGTTATAGCATTTTATACCTTTGTTGACCGAAGCTCTTTTTTTATGTGCTGAAAACCTGTGGGCCACCAACTGTGTCAGGCACCGAGGAGTCAGTGTTGGGCCGGTCAGCATGCCTCTCCTTGCCCTGCGAACTTACAGCCCAGCAAGGCAGCACCACTCTCGTTTAGGCAGTACACCTGGTAATTCTCTTGAATTGTTTCTTTAAAAAATAAAGTAAACTTTTAATTGGCCATTATGCTTTAAATCTCAGATGTTTCAGAGTAACAAGGAGAGGAACTCAAGTAGCTTGACTGTAGACTTTAAAATGTGAGGGAAAGCATGAAATCCTAAAAGATACATTTTGTTTCATTTCTATGCAGAAGATCTCATTAGATCTAGTATCTTGGGCACCTGTACAGTGCCTTTCTCTGGCTAGGTCATTTTTTTTTTTTTTTTAAGATTTTATTTATTTATTTGACAGAGAGATAGAGAGCACAGATAGGCAGAATGGCAGGCAGAGGGAGAAGCAGGCTCTCCGCTGAGCAGAGAGCCCGATGCGGGGCTCGATCCCAGGGCCCTGGGATCATGACCTGAGCTGAAAGCAGACGCTTAACCGATTGAGCCACTCAGGCGCCCTGGCTAGGTCATTTTTATCCAGAACATAATTTGGCATATTTCTATCTTTCTGCTTTTTTTTTTTTAAAGCTGTATAGGTTTTAAAAAATTTTTTAAAGTAAGCTCTACCCCCAACATGGAGCTCGAACTCATGACCCCAAGATCAAAAGTCACCTGCTCCACCGACTGAACCAGCCAGGTGCCCCATCTATCTTTCTGCTTTTAAAGGGGTTAATTCTGTAAAGAAAGAGTGAGAAATAATTTCCAGCAAGATGTAAGATACTCCAAAGTCTAGAGAGGGTTAAGTGACTATATCCACAAAACCTCTTCAGATCTTATTTTTGCCAAATTTCTCACCAGAGCACTAATAAATATCCTAAATTAAATACTACTTCACACTTCCTCTTTTTCTCAGCTCTTACTTTGGCAGAGAACCTGTTCAGCAGGAAACTATCCCCATAGCAGATGGCAGGAAATAGCAGGTGGCGGATTGAATAACCAGCTTCTAAAAAACACTAGTATTAGCCGTATCCTCGACTCAAATATGGCACAAAATCCTTTTGCTCCAAGTTTTTGTCTTACCTTTTTTATTTAAGAAAACAGTTTGATTTTTGTAAGGAGGATCCGGAGATTGATGTGCTTCCTGAACAATTAAAGAAAAGATGGGGACTTCCCCTGCCATGATACGACATTTGATCCTGTGTCCCAGTCACAGCAGATAAACAGAAAAAGGACCACAGAGCTCTTTAAACAGCCCCTCAGAGCAGCGTCTCCTCTCTCCCTCAGTCTGTGGCAGGGACCCGCAGGCACAAGAAGTCGCCCCAACCCCGGGTATCACCAGTGTGTGCACACTTGAGGCAAGAGCAGCGCTCAGAATCCCTTTCTAAGTTCCATTCCTTTGTAGGTACCATTGCCACACACGCCTCCGCTCGGGCTGCTTCGGTCTTTTAAAACCACGTGGGCAGCTACAGGAAATGAAAAGGAGATGGGAGATGGACAAACTGATGAGCTAGACTGGAGCTTTGAAGAGGGCAGGGGCGGATGTGGATCCTGGAAGACCTGGATGTTTAACTGTGCTCCATTTTTATTTTTTTCTGCTTTTTTGTTTTCTTTTGGTTCGGTGAAGAGTGTCCCAATCTCTCCTAAGTGCCATAAGAAATATCAGTATAACTCAAAGCTGATTTCCCTCTAGAGTTGCTGTGCTATTCCTTTCTTCATTTTTGCTTCATCTGTTTTATTTTAAACTTCAAAAGTGTCAGCATCAGCCTCACATCTCTCTTCTAATGAAATGCGTATTTGTATAATGCTATGGTTAGTATTTTCCCCCAGATTATTTTTTAGAAATCTCGTATTTTAAAAACAAGATGTTGAATAAGGAAGCGTTAAGTAAGGAATGCAGCATTTACAGTACTTTATTATTGATAATTCTGCCTTCTTTCCCATTTCTAACTTTACAGTTAACAGGTTTTATAGTCAAATTTTTATTGACTGTTGACCTTTAGGACTTTTGGTCACATTGACTGCACATCTATAAATATCTAAGAGAAGGACCTGCTGATGGAGGATGCATTTTGGCATTGACATTTCAGAGTTAACCCCAGTTTTCTCTCTTCTTACACTTTATTTAGATTTCGACACAGCCCCAACTGCTGGTACCTGAGAGACTGGACTATCCACACCTGGATTAGGCAGTGTTTAAAATACGGTGCGCAAGACAAAGCCTTATATACCCTTGTAAATAAGGTGAGTGGTTTCCTGGTATTTGCAGCTTGTTTTCCTAAGTTTAGATGATAATACCTACTACAGTATAGCAAAGACTAGGACAAGAAATAACTTTTGATATTTATTTGCTCCCAGATATCCTTTTTAGAATGGAATTAACTGTAAGTTAAGCAGTAGCTAAATGTATAAATTCCCCTAGCTGCTGCTTTTCCACACCTCATGACTGGAAAATGACAGCTAAAAACAAAAGGAAGTTCAGTCACAAGAATTCTGCACTGGTGGTTCATTTCATTCTTGACCCCTAAGACTTGGATTTCTTGCCTGGTTCCCTTTGGTGATGTTTAGGACATGACCATTTTGCTGGAATGTGATCCCCAGAGTATTCATACTATCTTACACAGTTTTTAAAAGTGTTCCTAATATTTTTAAAAATATTCCTAGGTTACTCAAAACATATCTGCTGAATTCCCTGACTCCTCTCCTTGAGCCGCAGAGTCCCCTATGATTAGGGCTTTTCTGAATGTTACATTACCCCAAGGGTTGAGTCTTCATTACCTTTATAGTATGAAATAAAGTACAACATAAGCAAAAATTGTGAATGTTATTTTTGTGAGTCTCAAGCTATAACCCTTTTTTGACTCATAAAAAGATTTTAACAATATTTCTGTGCAAACATATTATCTCTGTAGTATCACTGAACCTTGTATGTTAGAATTCAAAAGGATACCATAATTTTGTTTTTTTCCCATGACTTGGGCCCAATCAGCTTAATATACATTGCAGACAGTTTATGTGTGAGACATCGCGTTGGGTATAGCATTGTCTATAACAATGAGCAATATCCTTTCCTTGCCCTCAGGAAGCTTATAATTGAATAATGCAGGTAAAAAGGTTTACTGAGAAATCTAATATTAGGCCCCAGAGGAAGGAATGGATCAAATCCTGTCATCATCAGTTCAGAGTTTAATGACACAGATTATACTCACAGAAGAGTTCTTTGAAAACAAAACAAGAAGGGTCTAGAAAGGCATAAAAGTTTATCTCATTTTCTGCTGTTCCTAGTCTTTTGGTGGAAAGAACACTGGACAAGGAGTCAGAAAACCCAGGCTGTAATTGCATAAGTTCCACCAGTTGCCCATAATTTCAGGCAAATAATTTTACCCATCTAGGTCTTAGTTTTTTCAACTCTAAGTACTACGTCACTGATTTCCAACCCTGGCTACCCATTAGAATCACACAAGACTCTTCTAAAAATTAGAGATGCTTTTCTCTACCCCTAAGATTCTCATTTAACTGACTTTTATAGAGCACAGGCTTTTGGGTTGTTTTTTTTTTAATGGATTAAAAACAAAGTTTTTTCAAAGAAACTTTATTTTTTTAGAGCAGTTTTAGGTTCACAGCAAAATTGAGCAGAAGATACAGAGATTTCCTGTATGCTCCCTGCCCCACACATGCACAGCCTCCCCCATTATCAACACTGCCCCCCGCAACCAGAGTGATCCATCCGTTAAAATTGATGAAGCTGTATTGACACATCACGATCCCCCAAATCCGTAGTTTACAGTAGGGCTTACTCTTGGTGGTATACAATCTGTAGGTGTGGACAAATTGCAACGACATGTATATATTTATATTATTGTATCATATAGTCGTTTCACTGCCCTTAAAAGCCTTTGTGCTCTGCCTCTTCATCCCTCATTGGTATCTTTTTAAAGCTCCCACGTTGATTCTCATTTGCAGCCAGGATTGAGGATCACTGACTGGTTGATTTTTAAGGCTCCTTCCAGCTTTAATGTTTTATCATTCTAAAATATTTTGTTTTTGCCCTGCCCCTGGGGATTAGTGCTGATTTGGATGACTGCTTTGAGAAATATAGAAACTGCCCATGAGCCACAACCTTTAAAAAATGGCTTCTAAACCCTTTTTCCATTTCAGCATATCTGAGGCATCCCATACAGCCTGCTATAACAGTAACTCAATTCAGCAGTGATTCACAACTGGGGGGTTAGGACTGTCAGACTCTCCCCGGGAGTGGGTATCATTTGAAAAAATTCCTCAGGTGTTTCTGGTGGTTGGTGGAGGAAGAATGGGGCAGGGTGAGGGATGGTAGTTAATCCTACTCAAGTAAGAATTTAAAACAAAAATACAACCACAGTCTAGGTCATTAGTAGTCAAACTTGATTGTGCATGAAAATCACATAGAAAGGTCACTAAAACTTCAGGTTTATGTGCCCTGTTCCCAGACATTCTGATTCTCTAAGTCTGAGGTTTAGCAATCTGCATTTTTTTCTTTTTTTTTTTAAGATTTTATTTATTTTAGAGAGAGAGGAAGGAGAAGGACAGAGTGGGAGGGAGAGAGAAAACGGAGAGAATTCCACGCAGACTCCATCCTGAGCATGGAGCCCAACACTGGGCTCGATCTCACAACCCTGAGATCCTGACCTGAGCCAAAACCAAGAGTTGAATGCTTAAGCAATTGAGCCACCCAGGTGCCCCAGAAATCTACTTCGTTAAAAGTACTCCTAAAGGGGTGCCTGGGTGGCTCAGTCGGTTAAGTGGCTGCCTTCGGCTCAGGTCATGATCCTGGGATCCTGGGATCGAGCCCCACGTCTGGCTCCCTGCTCGGCAGAGAGCCTGCTTCTCCCTCTCCCTCTGCCTGCCACTCTGCCTACTTGTGTTCTCTATCTCTCTGTCAAATAAATAAATAAAAAATCTTAAAAAAATAAATAAAAGCACTCCTAGAGAATTCTGAGGCAGATGCTAAAGGGTCCACACTTTGGGAAATCTGGATTCTCAAATACTTAGCTGCTTGTGAACAGGAACTCAGTAATATTTTGGTATTTCTAGGCCTTAAAAAAACCAGTCTAAGAGTCAAGAAAAAACAAATGCTGGTGTGAATGTGGCAAAAAGAGAAGCCTTGTGTACTGTTGGTGGAAATGCACATTGGTGCAGCCACTATGGAAGAGAGTATGGAGATTCCTCAAGAAATTAAAAATAGAACTTCCATATGATCCAGCAATCCCACCTGGGTATATATCCAAAGGAAATGAAAATAGAATCTCAAAGAGATATCTGCACCCCCCTGTTCGCTGCAGCATTATTTACAATAGCCAACCGTGGAAGCAACCCGAGTATCCATTGACGGATGAATGGATAAAGAAAATGTGGTGTGTATGTATGCAATGGAATATTATTCAGCCATATACATGGAGATCTTACCATTTGTGACAACATGAATGAACTTTAAGGTCATTATGCAAAGTGACATAAATCAGTCAGAGAAAGGTAGATACCCTATGATCTCACTTACATGTGGAATCAAAAAAGCCAAACTCGGGGCACCTGGGTGGCTCAGTCGGTTAAGCGTCTGCCTTCAGCTCAGGTCATGATCTCAAGGTCCTGGGATCGAGCCCCACATCAGGCTTCCTACTCGCAAGGAACCTGCTTCTCCCTCTCCTCCCTGCTCGTGCTCTCTCTCGCTATCTCTCTCTCTCAAATAAACAAAATCTTTAAAAAAAAAAAAAAAAGCCAAACTCATAGAAACAGTGTAGAATGGTAAATTCCAAGGGCTGGGAGGTGGGGGAAATGAGGAGATGGTGATCAGAGGGTACAAACTTTCAGTCAAAAGATGAGTAAGTTCTGAGGATCTAATGTACAGCATGGTGACTATAATTAACAATAATGTATCATATACTTGGAAGTTGCGGAGATCTTCAATGTTCTCACCACCACCACCACACACATACACACACAAAATGGTACTTATGTGAGATGATGGATGTGTTCACTAACCTTACTGTGGCGATCATAATCATTTTATAGTGTATATGTGTATTAAATCATCAGCTTGTTCACCTTAAACTTACATGATGTTGTTTGTCAATTATAGCTCAAAAAAGTTGGAGACAAAATAAAGACCAGAAAATGCTGCATAATGTGATAATATGTACTTCCTCGTGAGAGTCCATCTTTGCATTGATATTCTTACCTTATAAAAAGAACTGCTGAGGGGCGCCTGGGTGGCTCAGTCGTTAGGCGTCTGCCTTCGGCTCAGGTCATGATCCCAGGGTCCTGGGATCGAGCCCCACATCGGGCTCCCTGCTCGGCCAGGAGCCTGCTTCTCCCTCTCCCACTCCCCCTGCTTGTGTTCCCTCTCTAGCTGCCTCTCTCTCTCTCTCTCTGTCAAATAAATAAATAAAATATTAAAAAAAAAAAAACAAACAAAAACTGCTGAATCAGTGGAGTATCAGGGTGGGGGGTGGGAGATTGTTGTTTTTGTTTTTGTTCTGTTTTTTTATTTTTTGGTTTTTTTTTTTTAGCCTTCATAAGATACTAGAATTGAGCTTTATTTTACACATATCAGTTGTCTTATATCACACACCCACTCACAACTTTCCTACCCTGACCAAATTCCAATTACCAAACCTCATGAATCACAGCTTCTATTTCACTGCCACAGATGCTGTAAAATGATAGGCAAATATCTTAAAGCTAATGGTGGCAGGTTTTGTCATGAATAATGCATAGGCATATATTATAAACTGAGTGAAAGTGGATATTTTACTCTTATTTTCCTTTTATTTTCATTACCATTACAGGTCCAGTATGGAATTTTTCCAGATAACTTTACATTCAATTTACTGATGGATTATTTCATAAAGAATGAAAATTACAAAGGTAAGAAACCAAACCCAGGTCCATTTATAATGGGGCTTCAGCTCCTAAAGGGAAGTAAATATGGGCAATTTCCCTTATTTTATTTTGTAATGACATCTCTTTATATCACTCTTTCTGTCAGAAATAGATGTGTGGTTGATTTACCATACCACTTGGCCATATAGGACAATCATATCCAGGTTTTTTTTCCTCTGAGTTTCTCAAGTTTATTTGTTCATGCCTCCTTGTGCAAAGGACAGTGAATTTAGTTAAGCAGTAAACCTGCCTGAGCTTCCATGGCTGGTTAAGATTATGGTAATGCAATTATTAGCTTGACTTTTTTTAGTATCGTTTGCTAACTTTATTTAATTTAAATCACAGTTGTTACTCTGTGTGAAATATAAGACTATAAAATCAGTTGATTTCCCGGAAAGAGCAGTACCCTTGCTATGAAGAAAAGTCCTTTTACCTCCCCAGGCTCTTGTTTCCTCATCTATAAAATAAGTGAATGGGTAATCTCTGAGATCTCTCTCTCTCTTTTTTTTTTTATTAACATATAATGTATTGTTTGTTTCAGGGGTACAGGTCTTAACACAATTCACAGCGCTCTCCATAGCACATACCATCCCCAATATCCATCACCAAGCCACCCCATCCCTCCCACCACCCCTCCACTCCAGCAACCCTCAGTTTGTTTCCTGAGATTAAGAGTCTCTTATGTCTCCCACTCTGGTTTCCTCTTGTTTCATTTTTCCCTCCCTTCCCCTATGATCCTCTGTCTTGTTTCTCAAATTCCTCATATCAGTGAGATCATATGATACTTGTCTTTTCTCTGATTGACTTATTACGCTCAGCGTAATACCCTCTAGTTCCACCCACATCATTGCAAATGGCAAGATTTCAATTTTTTGATGGCTGTGTAATATTCCATTGTATATATATACCACATCTTCTTTATCCATTCTATCTGTTGATGGACATCTAGGCTCTTTCCATAGTTTGGCTGTTGTGGACATTGCTGCCATAAACATTGGGGTGCACGTGCCCCTCTGGGTCACTACATTTGTATCTTTGGGGTAACTACCCAGTAGTGTAATTGCTGGGTCGTAGGGTAGCTCTGTTTTCAACCTTTTGAGGAACCTCCATACTGTTTTCCAGAGTGGCTACACCAGCTTGCATTTCCACCAACAGTGTAAGAGGGACTTGAAAGACTAATTTTAGCCATTCTGACTCGTGTGAGGTGGTATTTCATTGAGGTTTTGATTTTATTTCCCTGATGCCAATTGATACTGAGCACTTTTTCATGTGTCTGTTGGCCATTTGCATGTCTTCTTTGCAGAAATGTCTGTTCATGTCTTCTGCCCATTTCTTGATTGGATTATTTGTTCTTTGGGTGTTGAGTTTGATAAATTCTTTATAGATTTTGGATACTAGCCCTTTATCTGATATGTCATTTGCAAATATCTTCTCCCATTCTGTCGGTTGCCTTTTGGTTTTGTCTACTGTTTCCTGGGCAGAAGCTTTTTATCTTTTTTTTTTTTAAGATTTTTATTTATTTATTGAGAGAGAGAGAGAGAGCATGAGAGGGAGGAGGGTCAGAGGGAGAAGTAGACCCCCTGCCGAGCAGGGAGCCCGATGCGGGACTCGATCCCGGGACTCCAGGATCATGACCTGAGCCGAAGGCAGTCGCTTAACCAACTGAGCCACCCAGGCGCCCCCAGAAGCTTTTTATCTTGTTGAAGTCCCAATAGTTCATTTTTGCCCTTGCTTCCCTTGCCTTTGGCGATGTTTCTAGGAAGAAGTTGCTGTGGCTAAGGTCAAAGAGGTTGCTGCCTGTGTTCTCCTCAAGGATTTTGATGGATTCCTGTCTCACATTTAGGTCTTTTATCCATTTTGAGTCTGTTTTTGTGTGTGGTGTAAGGAAATGGCTCAGTTTCATTCTTCTGTCTGAGATCTCTACCCCCGAAATTCCTTGATCCTGTGCAGTTAATTTGAAGTGACTCTTCTTCACTTCCACTACCATGAGGTAGTCCAAGGAAAGATGGAGGTCGCAGCAGACTGACTGTACAGAGGAGTCTGGTGGGCCCCGGCCAATGTCCGTGGGTTAGGGAATCCTATGACAGCATGCTTGTGCTCGTGGCTGTGCTGACAGTGAAGAAGAAGGAGGAGCCTTGCCACTGTGTAAAGACACACACTGGCTTTCCCTTTCCCCCATTTCATCCTCAGGCTTGGTACTGAGGAGCCACGGGGGAGCTATGTTAGGGTAGTTACTACCTCAGGAACATGGGTATGGACTGGTGGGCACTTACGCGTTTATGACATCTGAGATTCCTGCCATTGGGTTCCATCCCCTCATCCCTGCACACCGCACCAATGGCCTTTCCCACTGCATCCACACTCAGTGTTTAGGCGAGGGACAGGGCCTTCCTGCCCTGATGTGGCCACCTCTCCCCTTTGTCTCCTCTGGATCTCTGCTTTATCTTCTCTCTCAAAAGGCTTGCAGTTGTTGACTGCTGAAGAATATTTGCTGTATATTATTTTTTGAAATGTCAGTTATCCCTTCTTGTCTATTTCTTATTCAGTTTTAAACCTACATTTCCTGAATTCAAGTGAAAGGGAATTAGCTTTTGTATGTTTCTGAATCTGTGCTCCATGAACATCAGATTTAATAGTGTATCATTGGAGAATTATTAGAAGCAGTTTTCTCCCTGCCCTCTCTCTTTAAAGGGCATGGTGGAAGGGTCACAGGACTTTTTTTCCCCTAAATGCAGAGTAAATATTTAATATTGAGGATTTCTAAAAATAAAGTTTTAATGAAGATTATTATCATTTATGGCAAAAATTTAGAAAGTGTTATACTTTTTATTGTTACTGGGATAGGAAATATCAAAGTACATAAATGAATATGGAGGAAAAGTTAATTAATTATACAGGGTAATCTGATTTCACTTCCCAAGCTGAATGAAATGCAGAATATAAGTAAAAGATAAAGTAAGTTTGATTCATTTTTCATGTTTAATTTTGGATTCAGCAATGAACAGTTGAAAAACCAGATTTTTTTTTAAACTGGATTTTTAGCTTTAAATTGTGTTCTTTTAAAATACTGGTTTGTTTAGGGTTGTTGTTTGTTTGTTTTAAATCTCTTCTAGATCCTTATTTGCTACTGATTATAGTAGATGACTTTCTGGTCTATCTAAGTTTCCCCATTTGCAAAAAGAATATAGAAGTTCTTGCCTATGGCCTCATTTAAAACCATGACAACATACACAAAGCCAGCTGGTTAGGAACAGCTGCGAGTCGGTGCGAACTCTTATAATTATGATTATATGCAAAAATTGGTTAACACAGCAACTTAGTCAAAAACATTTGTTGTGCCTGTTTTATGTGCTGGCACCATATTTTAAACCAATATTAACATTCTCTAATTTAACAACAAATATTAAGGAAAAGAAATTGTCTGAACTTGATTTTCTTGGCTTGCATCTATGTTGTGGAATCTTAAGGGAAAAGAAAAATTGCTCAAGATCTGATCTGCTGTGATCAGCATTCATGTGTCAACAAACACCTTACATTGTATTTTACAGTCAGGGGTTTATCATTTATAAATGAGCATTTTCCTTTACAGTCTTGCAAGTATTTTTAAACTGAGCCTGATTATCCTTTTTATAGTCATCAGTTTTCTGTCTCTGAAATGATACCTGGGATTTAGGATCGTCTCTAGCATTTGTCTTCATTTGCCCCAGCACGGAGAAGGTTCCAGAACACAGAATGGGGCAGTCAGCTCAGCTTCTGCTCTGCTTGTCAGGGTGACCTGGAAAATATATTTGCCTCCTTTCTGTATACCTTAGCTCTTCCAGCTGATGGACGTGATGGGTTAAATTTGCTTCACAATTTATGAGGCATTTTTGTATGTACTATCTTGATGGAGTGTCCAGTAGTCTTTTTTTTTTTTTAAGATTTTATTTATTTATTAGAGGAAGCAAGCATGAGCTGGGGGGAGAGGCAGATGGAGAGGGAGAGGCAGACTCCCCACTGAGCAGGGATCCCAATGCGGGGCTCGATCCTAGAACCCTGAAAGATCCTGACCTGAGCCGAAGGCAGATGCTTAACTGACTGGGCCACCCAGGCGCCCCTCTCCCATAGTCTTTTGAAGTAGATGGGACAAATGGTATTTTTTTATCATCATGAGGATGATACTGGGAGAAGTTGAGAAATTAAGTGGATTATTCCATGTCCTTGAGAACATTGGTGCAAAAGCGCCGGACTTAGTACATAATAGTAAATACAACAGAAGCTAAAGACTTGAGAAAGATCTAGTTTATGGAAGAACTGGGATCAGAGCTCACATTTTTTTGCTTCTTAACTCTGTTTGTTTTTCTGTCGTGCCCCGCTTTTTAAGTTTATAGTTAAATACAGATTTGGTGATGTTACCTAAAACTAATTCCCTCTCATTTTTACTTTGATCTTTTTGCCAGATGCTTTATCTGTGGTTTTTGAGATCATGATGCAAGAAGCCTTTGAAGTACCTTCCACCCAGCTTCTGTCACTCCATGTTTTATACCATTGTCTGGCCAAGAAGACGGACTGCAGCGTAAGTGACAGGCGGCACAGTGGGACTGAGAGCCCGAGAAGCCCACGGTGCCTCTTCAGCAGGGAGGAGGTGGCTGGAGGAGACCTCAGAATCTGGACATGCGGCCCTATGGCCCCCGAACAGCCAGGAATGAGTGCTCCTTCTGTACATTTTAGTTTCCAGTTTCTGACAGAGTGGACCTGGATTCCACTTGAAAGAATCTCAAGTGAAAGTCCTTATGCACATTTTGAAACTTGAGCTTGGCTGAATGCCCCTCAGACATTCAGAAATGGGTAACTGATCGTCAGTGACAGTTGGACTTGCATATCAAAGAAGCAGAGAGGCAGCTAACTGACCACGACCTCAGGCATTCAATGCCGATTGTTCAGTTGGCATCAGTATTTTCCTGACATTGCTCTGATCAGTACAGAATACCAAGTTTTGGTTTCTTCTCTTAGGTTAGGCTCTTTAATAATTGTTTACTGTTACCCTAAGAATAACAACAGTAATAACTAATATTTAAATAGTACCTACTTTACACCAGGCTGTGTTCTTGGTGTCTTAAATTTATTAATGTATTTAATCCTCACAGTTCTATGTGGATGAGAAGACTGGAGCACAGAGATGTTACATAATAGCTGCCGGGCTCATAGGTGACAAAGCCACCTTGGGAAGCCAGGCAGCCTGTGCGTGCAGTCTACCACAACTTCAGTACCTCAACTTCAAATGTAACATCAAAAAACACTAGTTTGCATAGGAACTGAAAAGGACATCTAACCCAGCTCACGTTCAAAAGAATTTATGGTCTGTTTTGCTTTTCTAAAATGAGGGTCATAGCCTATGGCATACCTCCCATTCATTAGTTGATTACATTTATATTGGGCAATGATTGCCTTCCATACATTGCCAAGTACTGGTTATACAATAGTAAACAAACATGCCCTGCTTCCAGCCAAAGAATAATACAGGCATTCAAAGCAAAACAAAACAAATACATGAATATAAAACTATAACTATAATGAGCACTACAAAGACCTCTCGTATGACAAGCATATATTTTAGGGAGTTTTTGTTTGTATTCTACACTTAGGTTAGGAATGGCTTCTTTGAGGAAATATTTCTTGAGTTCGTATTTAAAAGACGAATAGGAATTAACTGGCTGAAGAGAGGAAGAACAATCTAAAAAGAGGAACTAACACATGCAAAAGCCCTGTGGCAGAAAGAACACGGTGAGCAGAAAGGGGCTGGAAGAGGATCGGAAGACAGTCAGTGTAGATGCAGCAGAGAGAATGGTAGGAAGGGCGTGTGGTGAAGTAAGGTTGGAGAATGCAGGTCATGCTAAGCTGTATTTGTGCATCGTAAAAATAGCGAGAAGCCATTGAAAGGTTTTAAGCAGAAGGGGTAACATGGTTCAGTTTGTGTTTTGAAAAGATGCATCTGGCTGTAATGTGGGTAAGAGATTGGATTGGGGCCATGATGGCTTATGGTCCGAGCGCTTGGGAGACTACATGGTTGTCTGAGCAAAAGGTAATGGTAATGTGACCAGAATGGAGTTAGGAGTAGCCAGTGAACATATATTTAGGAGGCAGATAACATGATGGGGAACTGTATGTGGAGGCAGGGACGTACAGATGAAATCTTACCTCTTCAGTTTTTGACTTGTGTATCTGGATGGAAAGGTTGCCATTTGTTTGCAAGCGGAACTTTGGAAAAAGACTGGGTTTTATGAGGAAAATCATTAATTTGGCTATGAACATGTTGCATTTTGAGATGCTTTTTAGACAACCAAGAGATTTCATGAGAGAAATTGGATCTTCCTGGAAAAATCTGGACTGGAGATAGTTTATACATCTAGGTGTAAATTTCTGCAGATGAGCCACAGAGCAAAAAGGGAAATCAGGAACGTTTAGGTCCCAAAAACCACAGAAGGAGAGTGGTTTACAGTTTAGAATGCTTCTGAGAGGGTAGGTAAGGTGAGGACTTTTAAAAAGTGCATTGGATTTAGTGGCCTGAAGGCACTAAATTGTAACCTGTGTTTCCATAGAATAATGGAGGAGGAAAGGAAATTGGAGTGGATAGTGGAATGAGTTAAAGGTGCAAAAAGGAGACAGCTGGTGTAGGTGAGTGCTTTGGGTTTTCTAGCAGGGAAGGGGAGGGGAGAGGGGAGTGGGCGAATGAGATTTGCTTTGCATTAACGGGAAAGGCACAAGCACAAAGTGGGAGAACCTTGCAGACCCTGGTGCAGTAGCACCTGATTTCGTCCTCAATAGTACGTACAATAGAAGCTACAGGTTTGGGAGAGACCTGGTCTCTTACGTTAACACATAAATAGCTTTTCATATAAGCAGCGGTGTTTGGATTATTCTCAGAGAATCATCAAAAAAATCTGTAAGACATTCATTTGTTTGTTTTCATCCATCTTTTTAAAAGTCCCGTCAGCAGTGTCACTGTTGCAGCCAGCATCACTACCCAGGCTCAGTTCCTAGAGCAGCAAGGGTACTGTCCTTTTGGCTTTTGCCCTGTTGCATTTTGATGCTATGGGTCATGTTTTTCCCTAAAGAAAAGAAAAAAGTTTAAGGCTCCTTATTTATTATTCACAGGGTCCCTTTTCATGCAGTTTACGTGGGGGAAAATCAAACCTTAGGGCAATTTGCTTTTGAAAGTGAAATGCCCTGGTCCTCATTACCACCTCTTTTACTTATCTGTACTACACAAGTGCCTGGGGAGGCTTTGTTTTTCTCCCAAGATCTTTGCTTTTTTCAAAGGTTTAGAAAACCCTTAAGAAATTACACTTGTACCACACAAAGGCCAATCCCAGGAAAGAGGCTTGGGTGCCCATTAACACCTGGGGTGCCTCCCTTACACCTGGCTACAATTGTAGCTTGCACGCCTCATTCATTCTCTGCTTCCTCCCTGACCTCTGACTGCAGAGACCAATGCAGGGCATCCTGAGCTTTGTGTTCTTTATTTTCAAGTCCAAACAAGGGCTCCGGCCGATGTGTACCCATACGGCACCCAGAAGATCACAGCTCTCATTGTCTGGGGAGTTGCCAAGGCTGTCCTCTGAGCCCCCGTCACTGCTGTTACTACTCTGCAGCAGGCTTAGCAATGCTTGCATTTTTGCCCCTTTTGTCCCAAGTCTCAGAAGGCGCCAATTTTACTGAAGTGTAATTTTGTACCCTGGGTTGAAAGAAATGACCACTAAGTGTTTCTGATTGTCCAATTTATTTTTAAGAGGCGCAGATCTACCTAAAAGCAACCTAATAGTTGTATTTATTTTTACACTGTGAAGTAGGAGTCTTATCATTGCTGAATTGTTTAAAATTCAAAAGCTTGCCCCAGCATGTCGTAGCAATGTGAATGAATATTGGGCTGACAGCATGTGTGATCTCTATTGATTGTCTCAAGGCAGTGTTGGTCCAGAGTGTGCTATTTATTTTTGTTTTCTGATTGCAAAAGGCTTGCAAAAGGAACTCTTTATTCATTGCCAAAAATGTGGAAAATAATGAAAAATGTAAAGAAAAAAAAGTTGTTCATAATTTCCAGAAATCCATTAGCAGGGGATTTCTTTTCTATATTAGTCATTAAACATAAATATCTTTTATTTATAAAATCAGGATTATAATGTACTTATAGCTTTGTTATTTTGCTTTTTTTTTTTTACTCAGTCCTACAATAATGTTTTTCCCCTATTAAAAATCATTAAAAATCAAATTTTACATAAAGTATTCTTTGCTTGACTGGACCATGATCTGTTTTATTCTGTTGCAGTGGGAAGAGGAAAGGAACTTTGGTGCATCCCTATTACTCCCAGGCCTAAAGCAAAAGAACTCAGTGGGGTTAAGTTCCCAGTTGTATGGCTATGCACTTCTTGGTAAGCTAAGTGATCCTTATAAATATTGTTCTTCATGGATAGAACTGATGCATTCTTCTACTTTGTAATAAATTTTTAATTTGATTTCAGTGTACCAGTGAAATTCCAATATAGCTTTCATTTTTAAACATAAAAATAGACATTGATAGCCTTACAGTTATGGGATAATACCTTAAGAGACAGTAAAGAGGGTTCTAAAGCCTGTTACCACTGGCAAGGTGAAAACTAGTTCTGGTGGCTTTGGATTATATTTAGTGGGAATCAGTGTGAGGAAGGGATAAAGAAAGGAAAGTTCTGGCCCTCTTCTGGGAGAACCAGCCAGTAAAAATTTTCCCAGTACTAACAAAGATCTTTGTGTCTATTTTAGACCTTAAGTCCAGGAGGTAAGAAATTAAGAGTTAGGGTTGAACTAATATCCTTGGTAATGTTTTCAGGTGAGCAAAGGGACACTCAGAGAGTACATCTAGTAGCACTGTGGGAGAGCAGAGAGACTCATTGGTACAACGAGTGACTGTTCCATGCTGGGGGATGGTTGCTTTACTTTGATGCCCTGGTTGCATTGAAAGTCAAGAGGACAAAGCCTTGGAACCTGGGTTGTGTGGAATCAGGGCAAATAGCATCCAACCTAAGGATGCATAAAATGTGTCCTGATTTACAGAGATCTATTAAATACATTTATTATTTCACTATTCTTCCATTCTCTCTCTCAAGTAGGCAGGCATTTCAGAAGGCACCTTCTCTTGACCATACACTGCTTTGACTTACCTTCGTTTTATGAAAATCATCAAATTTTGATGATCTTCACCAACAAAATGTGGTGTGGCCTTCTTAGATGCTGATTCTGATAGAGACTGATGGAGCGGAATTTCAGAGTTCATCAGCTGGCTTTCAGACTAGCAAAAGAATTGACCACTCCTTTTAAAAATCACTTCCTCCTGATACGCCATCTACTTTCTTGCTATTGGCTTACGTGTTTTGCTTTTGCCTTCAGGTGAGCATTCTGGACTATCAGGCTGCATGAGTTGTTGAGGGAGTTGTCAGGGCTAAGAAAATGTGCGTTGTTGCTGCTGTTCTGCGCAGAGGCCCTGGTGCTTTGGGACAGGCAGCCGTCAGATCAAAAGCTCTTTGCTCCCACCGTGTCGTGTGCTGTGCAGCCTCACTCAACCCCAGGGGAAGCAGCTTCCCCGAATGTGACTGCAGTCTAGCCCCAGGCGTCTTAAAAGTCTAAAATTAGCTGTCACCTGATAAGCTTTGTCTATTTATGTCCTACTACAGCCTTCCCAAATCCTCCTTCCCAGGAAAGATAAGTGAAGGCAGCTTGAAGACCTGGCCGCTCAAGGTGACTTTGGCCGTTAGTGCAGAGAGGGCTTCTGTTCCACAGGAACACGGAGACAGCCCCTTGGCCCACCTGAGGACCCTCTGTCTAGTGTCCACATCTTGAGCTCCAGTTGTGGTGGTTTGAGGTACAAAGAAAAACATTCATGTCCGAAGATCTGAAGAGGATGATGAAGACTTTATGATCTAAGTGCTGATGAAGTTCAAATAAAGGAAAGAAGAATAAAATGAGATCTTTTTTTTTCATAAGGACAGTCGATGGGGTGTTTTGGAGCATTTTGAAAAATGTCAAACATTTGCTGGCAAGGGAAAGTTGTCATATGTTGACAAGATTTCCACTGTAGGAGAATTGTGGGATTTCTTTTTCTGAGGAAGATTTTGTTCTTGAAACAAAAATAGTATTTCAGTTGTTTGACTCGTTTTATAAGGGTAGTTCCACTTAAAGAGACAGATATATCAACGTCTCTAAATTTCCCTCAGCTCTATGATTCATACATCCTCCTGATAATTTCCACCAGCGCAAATGAAAAAGAAGAAAAGCATATTCGTACAACTTTGTATTAAAAAACAGATTCAGTGAATTTCACCACATTCTTCATCATCCATCTGAAATGGCACCAGGTCGCTGGACAGGATGAGGCTCTTGGTACAGATTTGAAATTATTTTCCAGGTTCATAATTGATTTGTGCTTTCAAGTCCTCTGTCTCCACCACAGTGGGAAGCCACAGCTGAAGCTTCTTCATTGTTCTTTTTGGCTACAGGGAAGGTGGAGCTGCAGCGAGGGCTGCGGGCTGTGTACCATAATATGCCTCTGCTGTGGCAACCTGGCTACCTTGACCGAGCCCTTCAAGTGATGGAGAAGGTGGCCTCATCCCCGGATGATGAGAAGCTGTGTGCAGAAGCGGTACGTCCCTTGGCCCTAAGTCCATGCGCTTTAGCCATCTCCTGTTCCTTGCGAGCCAGCCTGTGAATTTGTTTGCATTGTCTTCCCCTCCCCCTACTCTCTTTACTTCTGTAGAATCGTGTACTCACCCAGTTGAAAAGGAATGAAAATCCACACACATTCTCCATGTTACAAAAAGTATTAGAGAATAAGATGAACGTTGATTCTATAGCTCACTGTCTGGGAGGAAAACTGTCCCTCTCCCCTGAAATTGAAACTGAGTTCAATAAAATACTGCCCACTCCCCCAGTAAAATCTCAGTGGAAGCTCAAAAGTTAATATTTCATTTTTAATTTTTGGCATTTCTGTGCCCTTGTAGTCCTGGGAGAGTACATGGCAATTATATTCACCCATAGAAGCCTTTAAGAAACGAATCTGGGGACTAGAGATGGACTAGAGTCTTGTTTTGCCTCCATTTACCATTCTGTGGTGAATGCTCAGTGCTGGGGAAATGTGGGTCAGATGTTCCTTTCAGAGTTCTGAGGGGTTCATTTTGCCTGGACTAGGCAGCTGTCTTCCCACCAGCCCCAGTGTGCATCTCTCAGTCACCTAGGACTCTTGACGCTATGAAGCCACTAGACTTAGCTCAGGCTACAGGAAATGTAGCATCTTAGAGCCACATGAAAGCCTTAGCCTTACAGGCAGCCAGTGTCCACTCCTATCCAAGCAGCTTATGTCATAAGAGGGAGGCCTAGATGGATGTTGGTTGTTGCAGTACCAGGATGTAAAAGTTAATTTTGAGCTCATTCTTGGTTTTGCCTTGACCCCAATCACTAGGACTCAGTCCTTGGCTTTATTTTAGCCATGAGATGTGCATGTCTGGTGCTTATACTGACCAGATACTAATGTCTGGTGAATCATCATGTTCTTTGGCAGACGTTGATAACAGAACATACACATTCCTAAACATATATTCATATTTAACCCTGCTATAGTCAGTGCTAGTGATCAAAAACACAATATTATATGTAAATCCTTTGCCAGGGAAATATTCCTTCCAATCTGAGCCAGATTTGCATTCTCTGTCTTAACAGGAAAGTGATACAGATGTCAGCAAGAACGGAATGTATCTTGGGTTTGGGTATAAGGTATTAATGGCATTAAAGGGCCTTAGTATTTTCTGGAATTTTGTTCTAAGGCGACGTGGTCAGAATTAATTGGTACGCAAGGAGGTGCTAGTGCTGGCCTTGAGGTTGTAGAATCTCTGAGGATTAGGCCCTCAGGGGGTCAGGGGAAGGTGTGCCCCAAAGTGAATGTGGTGCACGAGAGAGGCCAAAACCAAAAGAAAGCCTGTTTTACAATTTATTTACTTTGCAAGTCACAGAAATCACCTTATTACAGTACATTTCACGTCTGCCTGTCGAGTCTCTGTCAGCAGCTTATGTGGGTTGTGCGGCTCCCTAATTTATAGATGAATAAAGGCTAGGCTTTTCTAAGGCTCTCCCACGCATTCAGAATGGCCCTCTGTTGGTTGTGCTGTGCGGTGGTTTTTCTCTCCTCCCAATTCCAAACCGGTTGAGGAAGACGACACGGAAGAGGGACTACTTTGAGTCCCCATCGAACATGATTTTTGGATCCCTCCCTGGTTGACTAAAGGTGAAATCAGACGCCGCGGCGCCGCAGTGCTGATCCGTACACAAATAATTCTGAGCTTGCATATTTGTCCCGTGTGTTTTGTGCTAGGTCGTCCCTGCCATCCGACGGGGAATTTCTGACGTAAAATCAGATAACCACGTCTCTCTCTGGTGATTTTATAAGAGAAAGAGTTCCCGAGTGTGCAGATCCCAGCTGTTTCTTCCTTCCTTTCCCTGGCCCAGCCTCTCTGCGTGGTGTGTTTTCAGGGCCACGGGATGGTCAGTCCCTGCCTCTCTCTGCTCCACAGCTGGCTGTGCTGGACGGCACGCTGCAGGCGCTGACTGCTCCGGCCCCCGGGGCCTCGGAGGAACGGCCCCAGGAAGGGCAAGCCAGCCGCGGCTCAGAAGAGCTGCGGGAGCAGCTGGACGTGGAGGAGACGGAACAGTCCAAGCTTCCCCAGTACCTGGAACGATTTAAGGTGCGTCGTAGCAGAACGGAGTCCCTCTCCGCCGGGCACTAAACATGCTTCTCGGCTGTGGTGACAGGCAGGCAGGCCTTTCGTGCATCACTGTCACACGCAGAGGCATGAAAAACTGACATCACAAATGAGGCTTCAAACAGGAAGCGGTCTTAAAAGAAACAAATGAATTTTTATGCTCCTTTTTGTGCGTGAGCTAATCGGTCCCAGTTTTGTTCAACTGGGGCAGCGTGTCATTATGCGCACTCATCCCTGATGTGTCTGATGGGTGGGTACTAGCTTGCCGCCTCCGAACGGTCGCCTGACTCCAACCCCAGGTGGAAAGGGTCTGATCATTTCTCATATTGCACTCATGTGCTTGATAACCCAGAACCCCAAGTGGAAATTAGAAAGCCATATCTGAGTATGATGGAGATCCGCTGCAGGCATCTTCTGTTGCTCGGCTTTGTGTTGTGCACTCGGGCCCTCCGAATACATTTTTGGACTACATGGAAGATGTAAACCAGTTTCTTTTCCAAACAGTCCCGAACGCTCAAGCTGCCTTTGGTAGCTTTACAGCTGCATGGCCCAAAATATTCTGTGATCTGCGTCCGGGAAGAAGAGCTGTGTTACAGGTTAACCCCTCGGCTTCTTCTTTGCTTTGTTTCTTGTCTATGTAGTGCAAAGAGAAAAATGTGCTGCCTAAAGAATTCTTTGTATAAAGCAGGAAACCTTCCTATCCATGCCAGCTGACCTAGTGTGTCATTTTGGGGCAGAGAGGTGTCATTTTGCCTGATGATGACATGTAGCTCTGTTCAGTAATGCTGTGGAACCAGCTGTGAAATACCGTGTCCCCATGTTATAAGGACTCCTCTGTACTTGCAGCTGCTGTTCCTCCCGCTGATTCTGAAAAGTCATTCTTCAAGGTCCCTCGTTTAGAATTTGAAGACTGAGAAAGAAAGGTTGATGGATAGGGCGCCTGGGTGGCTCAGTTGGTTAAGCGACTGCCTTCGGCTCAGGTCATGATCCTGGAGTCCCTGGATCGAGTCCTGCATCGGGCTCCCTGCTCGGCAGGGAGTCTGCTTTGCCCTCTGACCCTATCCCCTCTCATGTGCTCTCTCTCATTCTCTCTCTCTCAAATAAATAAATAAAATCTTTAAAAAAAAAAGAAAGGTTGATGGATATTAGGTACACAGAGAATTGGCAGCTAAGTTAAGAACTTACATTCCTACCTGTTCCTCTTAACTTTGCAGATTAGGAAAGGCTGAAAAACAAACAAAAAATGCTGCTGTAACACTCCTAAAAGTGACTACTTCTTCCACTTGTTTCTTATATGTTTAATCTCAGAGAATAGAAATCTGTGCTGCATTAAATCCTCAGTCCTCATTCTTTTACACATGCATTGTTTTGAAAATCAAAAAAGACCTATTTATTGGCTGCTGGCTGCATATTAGGCATCAGTGCATTTCATTCATCTTCACTGTGGCTCTGCATGGTGGATGCTGCTTTTCCTATGTTACATGACAACAGGCTGAGAGGAACTGGCCCGTGACTGACTGGGGATTTGAACAAAAGTTTACTGACTCAGATTCGAGTCCTTATCCTGGTGTCCCAAGCTGTCTCCTTGGCCCCAACCCACATAGAAAGTGATATCAGAAAGAAAGAATTCTCCTTGCACATTTCTTTTTCTTCCTGTGGCCTGATTTTTATTAGTCTCAGGTAATTTGGTTGGGGTCCATTTTTACAGGACTGACCCCTCACACAAGGCCTCTAGCCACTCCTCAACGCATGGATCCTGCCCACCTTCCACCCCTGCTACTGGAACAGGCCTCATCGCCTATGCCAGTGAATTGCATTTGTTTTTGGGACATGGGGATGTGTGGCATAAGCTACAGCTGGGGCCGTAAGTGGCTCTCTCTTGATGATCTACATCTTGAAACACTTAAGGAGATTAGTGTTTTTAGTACTTGACTTCTCCAGGAATACAATACCGCCCAAACCAAGATGCCATTTCAGATGGAGCCGTAAGCAGTCGATTTGCAAAGGCGGACCTGCAGTGGAGCTCAGCAGGTGGAAGCTTATAATAGTGCGAGCACTCATGGGAGCTGTTTAGCATGCCATTAGTAGAAAAGTCTTGAAATGATTTCCATCTGTTGAAAGAAACCCTGGGTAGGCAAACATTTATATCAGTCATTCTGAAGGAAAGGATGTGGATGGGCTTGCTCCCGTTTATCAGCTGCTTCTGCCATTTTGTGTGCGTCTTAGAGTGCCTTGCTCTGGGAGTTCGCTGCTTGCTTTGGTGCAGGTCAGAGCAGAAATGTAGGTTTGTTAGACTTGTGCTGTCTTTGTGGATTAAAACAAGAAAGTACATAGGGAATCTCAGCATATGGAGTTCCATTTAATGTTCGTGAGTGAAGGGAGAGAAGTCACATTTGGTGCATCTTAGCAAAATTGCTGGACTAAAAAAGGGGGGGGCAGACGCTTGTAGTGTCTAGATGAAAGGCAGCATGACAGGTTCCCAATAAAGTGCCTTTTCCTGCAAGCAGAATGTGTGGAGGTTTTGCAAGTGACTTAATCTCCTTTCCTCTTTGTCTTCTCCCATCTGCACCCTCCTCCCCACCCCCCATCTCCTCTATTTTTCCTTTGTTTCCAACAGGACTTGCACTCCAAGCTTGAGGCCCTGGGCAGAGTTGAGTCAGAAAGCCTTTTGACTCTGACCGCCCAGCTTATGCAGGAACAGCTCCCCACCTGCGAAGCCCAGGACATGGCAGCCTACGAGCAGAAGCTGCAGCACTGGCACCTGGAGCAGGCGCACTTGATTCAGAGGGAACGGGAGCAGAGGGAGAAGGCAATGCAGGAGCACGAGGCCCGGAGAGCAGCAAAGGCGTCTGCCTAGCAGGCCCACAGTGCCCCAGTCCCCACCACAAGCTTCCCTAGCCCCATCCTGGGACTCACAGTGACCGTGGGGGCAGCCTCAGCCTCCTCCCTCTGGCCTCTCCTTTGCTTAAAGCAGGCTGTCTGCGGGATCAGAGCCACGGTGGTCAACGTAGTAAGGCACTGTGACTTCCCATCACATGCCGAGAAGGGCTGCAGAACTGTGAGTGGCAAGTGGTCAGACTGAAGCCCCAGCTAAGCACCTTAAATAAGGTGCTCTCAGGCTTATGGTGGGGTTTCTGGGGTCAGGGATCAGTGTTGAACATTGAAAATTCCTAATCCATAGCGGTGGTGGAGGGAGAGGCCGTGGTTGAATAGCCTAGTGTCGAGCACAGGCTTTTGAATGGTCTCTGTCTCCTCAGTGGCAAACTGCGTACCCTGAGCCTCATCCCGCTCTGTGTCCTCCCAGCCTGAGCTGGGTGTGGGATGCCCACACGTCTCAGCTTCTCCTTCCCCTGTGTCTCTTCCCTGCAGACCTGAACTTGGGAGAAATTGAGGACAGGAGTGAACACAGCACCATGAACCCACTGGCTTTCAAATTTCAGGCACCCACGGTGACATTTTTAGAATGGAAGGGCTTCTGAGGAGAAAGCTAGCTCTAGCTCTGAAGCCATGGCTTGGGTTCTCCATCATGTTGGGGTAACTTCTTTCCAAAACATTCTCAGCTCCTTCCTCAAGGAGGTAAAGTGAGCCTTTTGTGTCCACACGTACAGCTTGTCAACACACATTTCAGTTGGAGAAGTAGGAGAGAACAAGAGGCAGGATGGGGCTTGTAGTACATAGGAGACATGCGTAACTGTGCAACCGTCAGGGGGTGGAAATTCCTTCCTGAAGCTTCTCTGTGAAAGGGTCCAGGGGCAGCTCCTGCTTGCTATGTAATTTTGCTGTTACGTTCAGTGGTAAACTGTTATTCAAGGTTGTGCTCTTTTATCAAGAACCTGTGGAAATAAATGTTCTGGGATTCTTTTGGTGTATTCTTTGTCTTTTAGGGAAGGGAGGAAGAGAGGAAGTCACACCATCAATATGGTTAGTCTGATTTTGAGCAGCATTTTTTAAACCTTCCTTCTCTATCAGACTTCGGCATTTGTAACCACCACCACAACCATTAACGTATTGAGGACAAACTGTGTGCCGACAACTCAAGCAGCCCTCTGAGGGGGGTAGGAGTAACCCCATTCTTGAATGAGGAAGCAAACTAAGTGGCTGAGGTGAGGCTGGCCCCGCTCTTCCTGGCGTGCTGACCACAGCCGTAGCTGCAGTGCACACCCAGCGCAGGGCCTCGTGGCTGAGCAGAGCCGAGTGTTACTTAGGGAGAAGGTCAAGACCAAAAGTCGGTTGTGATATTTTGCTTTATCAGGGGCAGGGCTTTTTCAGCCACTCCCTTATTATATCAAGAGGAAGGTTCAAGATGAATCAGAAGGCCCCTTTTGCTCCGTAAATTACTGACCATCATGGCACGAAGCATCATGTTAATACTGCAGCTCATAATTTGGCTTTCTGTTTCCTCCCCATCTGTCCCTGTCGCATGTGATTTCCAGTTTTTATCAGAGTGGGGAGCATGAAAACTCCCACTGAGCAACAGCACAGTACCTGACTCTCCTCCTCTTGGGGCCGTGTTGCCTTGGCACAAAACTTAGCTTCGTGTTTTCACACCTTCTATCTGGCTGTGGATATCAGATATGTGTGTGGGATTTTTGTTGTTGTAGATTTTCCATGTACTCACAGGCCCTGAAAATTAGTTTATTAAAGTCATTTTTTCACTATGAATGAATTAGCATCTCATGAGTAGAGGCCAGAAATGCTGCTAAACATCTCTTAGTGCACAGGGCAGCCCCATGACAAAGAAGTACCTGGTCCAAAATGTCAGTAGTGCCAAGGTCAGAAACCTTGGCTGAGGATATGTAAGCAGGGCATCCACAGGCATTTTTGCGCTGATGTAGATGAGACTCAAGAATAATGTTTGTACAAATGACATTTCTCAGGCTAGGAAAATAATTAACATTTAATAATTTTAATATTTAACTAATAAAATAATAGTTGCTTTTTAAGTGAATGAGTATAAAATATGCAGTAATATAGGGTAGGCTATTATTCTTCCTAAACAAAGTCCATTATGGAAAAGAGTAAATGATGATTTATATGATTTTGCTGTCGGGCGATAAGTAACTGGGACCAGGAGTCCTAAGTTCCAAAATGAAGCTGCTATGATGTGAGCTCCTATGAGTCAGCGGGACTCTACACCATTGCACCCAGTTAACCTCCCTGGGAGTGCATGGTGAGGAAGGGATGAAGTTTGACATGGGCTCAGAGGGCTTTGGCTGTAGGGAATGAAAAGCAGAAAATGTGGTATGGTTGTATTTTCATTAAATGGTTATTAATAATCTTCAGAGCTGAACTTTTCAAACTCTGACAATGATAAATTTTTTAAATCTTCCTTTAGAAAATGGGGTAAGAGGAGTGCTTTTCAACATCATTGTGTTAGGGAAATTGCCTTTTATTCTAAATAACAGCTTCTTAGCTTGAAAATAACCTTTCCTTTCCCCGTTGAGTTGGCTTTGTTGCTGACGTTGCATGCTGCCGTGAGGATGCTCCTACCCATATGGTAACAAGGAAGTCTGGAGAAGGCGGTGGCTTTGCCCCTGAGATTGTGGCAGTTACCCCTGGGATCTTTGTTTAAAACAGTTACACTCAGGCTCTGAGTTTATTATGTATGAATGTTAGGGATTCCAGATGTGAGCTGGACATGTTCAGAAAACAAAGTTTATTCTTACAAGAAGCATCTGAAAATTAATTCCATTGTGGGCTTTAAATGCTCGATCAAGGAATGTAGGGAAGATTTATAAAGGATTTCTAATAGGTACATTATATTCTCATGTACTCAGTGGTAGGAGAATTTCACTTGCTTTTTTGGTTTCTACAATACTTCATCTCAGCAGAGTTCAAAATTTTAATCCTTAAACCACCACCCCCAGGTTGATATGCCTAAAATAGTATGTGGAATAAAACCAGTACCCGTTAAAAGGTTCCTCCAGTGACAGTATGCTGGGCCACTGTTGGATATCAGTGTTTCCCGGGCTCTGGCTCATCATTGGACCCATCTTGATTAAAAAACTATATTTAACAACTCCTCTTTGTGAATGCCCATTTCTACCTGATTTAATTCCACCTACTTAGAACAGCCCTGCAGGGCAGGGATTATTACCGTCATTTCGCAGAGGAGAAAACTGAGGCTTATGTGACTTGCCCAGGGCCACAGGACTAATAAGTGGGTTCACAGTGCTTGAACCCAAGTTTGTCCAATTCCAAACCCACTTCCCAGCAGCTGCACCATATAACCCCCAGGCCAACCTGAGACCAAGTACAGTCATTCATTCAACCAATATTTATTGAACATCTGTTGTGTGTCAGGCACTGTTAAAATAGTCACTGAGGACATAGCAAGGAGCAAAATAGACCAAGATCCCTTCCCTCATGGCATTTTACATTCTGTGGAGGGAGACAGTTAATTCACGAGTACATAGTAAGTCATATGGTAATAAGTGGTAGAGAGAGAAAGCAAGGAAGAGAAAAAGAGAATGCTGGGTAGGGACTGGAGGTTGCAACTTCAACTAGGTTGGTTAGGGAAGGCCTTCCTGGAAAAATAACTTTTGACTAAAGACCCACAGGGGTGAGGGTGAGGGTGAGAATCATGGCGTTACTTGTGGAAGTGTGGCAGACAGAGGAACCAGCACCAAGGGTGCAGATGGAAGCCTGCCTAGAGTGCCAGAGGACTAGCCAGGAGGCCAGTGTGGCTGGAGCAGAAAGTATAAGGTGGAGAATAGCAGGAGATGAGGGGTGCGGGAGGGTACAGGTGGTGTAAGACCCCCTGGCCCGTTAGTAAGGGTGCTGGCCTTCACTCTGAGATGAGAGCCCATCTGCAGGTTCTGATGGCGTGCTCTGACCTAACAGTTTCAGAGGGTTTGCTGGTCTAGCTACTATGTGGTGAACGAACACGGAGGGCAGAGATTGGACACGGGAATATCAGTTAGGAGGCTACCGCCATAATCCAGGAGAAAAACGATGGGCTTAGACAGTCACAGTAAATGTGAGGAGAAGGGGTTGGACGAGATATATTTGGAAAGAAGAGCCAGCACACTTGCTGACGGGCCAAGATTTTTTACCTGAGCAACTGGAGTAATGAGTTTGCCATTTACTGAGGTAGAAAAGCCTACAGGAAGAAGTAGTTTGGGGAAATCAAAGATTTGTTTGGGGGCATGTTAAATTTGATTGGAGTTATTTTACAGATCCTTATTAACCATCCAAATGGGACTATTAATAGACAGCAGGATCTGAATTTGGAGATCAGAGAAGAGGTACGGACTGGAGATAGCAGTTGTAAAAGTCATCAGCTCAAATCCATGAGACTGCATTACAGTAACATGCAGTTCTGGTTTGAGTGGAGAGAGTCTGAGCCATGAAATGGAGCTGTGCCTATTTTTTATGGCGAGATCACCCCATGAAGCAGTCCTTACTATGATGCTCCATCATCTGTGAAAACATGGCCAGGAACACCCCCAGAATTACCCAGAAGAACTGCTCATCTTCAAGGAACTGGGTGTGACCAAGAGTCAATGTGCATATATGACTCCAGTGAATTTTCAAGATGCACAGTATAAAATCAAAGAAGAAATAGTGATCTGGGATTATGCAAGAGCCCGAGAATTCATGAGTGAGGAGTTTATCGAGAGATCGTTGTAGGGACACAGAGAAACATTTAGAATGAGCAATATAAGTATAAAGAGAGAGAAGGTGGAGTCCGTACCTTAGCAGACCTTTGTTGATTTACCTGGAAGACCGGAAAAAAGAAACCGAAGAACGCCACGTCCAGTGTCTAGAAAAGGACCAGCTGGAAGGGTATTAACTCCCTCCCCATCTCTGCTGTGCCTGGGTCTGGAGGGAGTGGGATAGAAACACGTGGGGAGGTTTGGGTCGGGTGAACACCTGGCAGGGCTTCCCTGGGACCGATGACCTCCTAAGACACAGGACTTGCAGAGCCAAAGCCCGGGCAGTTCCCGGGCTAATGCAGATGGGCCCGCACCCTCGGTTCCGGCCAGAAAGACATCCTGAACTGAGTAGTTTGGCAGTGGAATAGAAGATAACTTACTTTAGTGTGATAGATGTAATTAAAATCTCTTGGTGATGATTTCCCACCCTGAGTTCTCACATGCTAAACCCTTTCATCTCTGGGGGCATTTCCAGATCCCTTCTGCCAAACAGCAACTTCTAACGGGACCAGTTCGTGAAGCCCCAGGGTTTTGGAGGCACAATATAAGATAAAAGGAGTGTATGTAACAAAGAGACATCCTTATGACTCAGGTCATACTGCAGTCGCCTTTTGAGGCCACAGGATCATCTCTGAAGACAGGGCCAGGCCCTGGAAGTCTCCGTTGAGCCCTCCGTGGGCATATTGTGACGGTGTGGAAGGAGTCGAGGTGCTGGTGCCTCTCACTGCACGCTCGCCATTCGGAGCCGGGTGGCCCCGGCATAACTGCTGCCGCTCTGTTGGTGTGAGCTGTCGCCTCTGCCTGGAGGTCGCGTCTGTCCAACACACACACAGCAGGTCTCAGCTTAGACATCCCTTCTGGTGCTCTTCCTCACCCTTGAACTTTGGGAACCCCTGTCACCCCAGTTTAGGGCAGCACTTTATGTTTTGTTCGCCTTTATAAATCCCCACAGTATTACTCACTGCAGGGTATAGAGTGAAGGTACAAGAATCATTTGAATGACTAAGAAATTCCTTCTTTTTTCAGATACTCTGTTATTTATAATCACTTTCCCTAAATCAGCTTTTAGTTCTTGGGTGTCAGTCAAAGCCACAGGGAATTGTTAGTTATATAAGCTTATTCTGTAACTGAGCAAGAAACCAAGAGGCAGATATGGTATTAGATGTAATTCCTGAACATGATGGCTTTGTAGAGCCCCAGAAAGTCAGTCTTGGGAGGGATCACCCAGTCTGACCATCTTGTCAAATCCTCTCATTTTGCAGGGAAGTAAAGAAACCTCAGATGGATAAAGTGACTGAGGTCAGGGAGCCAGCCGTCTGTGGCAGACCTAGGATTAAAACCTGTGTTTTTTTTTTTTTTTTTAAATCTTTTTTTTTTTTTTTAAAGATTTTATCCACCTATTCATGAGAGACAGAGAGAGAGAGAGAGAGGCAGAGGGAGAAGCAGGCTCCCAAGGAGCAGGAAGCCTGATGCGGGACTCGATCCCAGGACCCTGAGATCATGACCTGAGCCGAAGGCAGACGCTTAACCATCTGAGCCACCCAGGCGCCCCTAAAACCTGTGTTTTGCTTTATATAAGAAACCCTCCCAATATCCTCCTTCATCTGCATTGGTCTATGGATTCTTTTTAAGCAATAATGGCAATTATCTGTTTCCTTCACCTCCCAGTTTCTGTCCTTAGACCCCAACACACTCCAGGGGTGGGTTAGAAAAGGTAACGATGTAGCAGTTACCAAAATAGTACAAGGCCCTCTCTGCAGTTTGCCAAAAGCCAGGGAGCCACTGAAAAGAACACAATCAGCCCTCGTGAGTGAATGTGTTCCCCCACTGTGGGTGGCAAGTCCCAACTCCTGATGAGCCCAACTCAGCACACAAGACAAAGGACAGCACAGCACACACATGAACTTTTGCCACTTTTGTATTTTATTGTGGAACTGAGTTTTTTTTTTCTTTTACATCAAATATCCTCAATGGAAGAGGGGATATTGCACACAAATATCATAAAAGCACTACATATTACTTTCACTGAAAACTAATTTTCTACATTAGATATGACTGGATAGGATAGAAGTGATGCAGGATTATAAGACATAATACCATACACAGCTGCAGACTGACACAAACACCATTCAGAACAAGAGAGAGGAGTGGAGGTGCTTCTCAGCTGGGCTCAAGACCACTTCTTTCCAGGACCGGAAAGAGAAGGCTGCATGCAGCGCAGGTAAGCACGACTCAGGACGGCTGCACGGTGTTCTCGAAAGGGCAGCCCGGTCTTGATGCCTCATCTTGATGGCTCCTGTTTGGGGAGCTCCAAACGAGTGCAGAGAAGCTATTTATTTTTTTCCCTTCCTTTTCAGTTTTTGATGCTGCCTTTTAATAAAGTCAGATTTTTTTTAATAGTCAATAGTTTTAATACCAGGTGAATAACCTAATTGCTTTCAAAGAAATGCTCATCCCTAGGCTGTTTTTGGTGTGTTGTTCAGTTGGTTAGAAGATAAAAGCTTACAGTTCCTTTCAAATGGAAACAAATCTTTTCTTCTAAATCTGAAGCACAAAAAAAAAATGTTATTAATCTAACTCACAATATCATTACCGAGCAAGAACCTCCTGTGACAGGTGACTAAAGAGAGGCAAGAAAAGCAATTTCAGAATTGTAGAGCAGCTCCTGAGAGCTGAAATTTGGTAATAGAGAGAAAATGGAAGGTGGTAGAATTTTCATTAGCAAATGATTGAATCTTATTAAATGAGTATTGAAAAGCTCCTAAACTGCATAAGCTATTGGAGACACTTAAAACATTCATATACACTGGGGAAACCATTCACTAGGATATGTAAGGTTTAAAAAAAAAAAATTTTTTTTTTTTTTTTGAACTCCATGGAAAATGGTGTTGGGGGGGGAAGGGGTCATTGTATCCAGTCCCACCACAAGACTGAGAAAGCATGCATGGGGGTTGGGTTTTGAGAAAGGGGATAGAATTCGTTAAAATTGAAAGTGGAGGATCATCTCTTAACATTTAGTCTCTGTAGAATTTTGCTTAAGAATACTACCAAAAGTTCGTGATCATGAGTGCCCTCTTGATGGAGTCTCGTCATTTAAACAGTGTAAATTCCTTTCACTCAAATATTCAATCTGTACAATTGGATTAAGTAATCAGTACGAATAAAGCTCCTAGAAGTCTGTGTCAATCTCTAGCCCTCACCATGAATGTACATGGTACATTGTGATGGCTGTTACTAAACTAATTGTGTACTTATGGAACTAGCAAAATTAGGTTAGTCACACAGGTAGGAGAGGTGTCTGGAAGGACAGGAGCGACCTGCAATGCAAATATTGACTTTCCTGGTATACTCAAGCTCTGCGGTCATCACTGAGAACAATGGATGGAAAAAGGTACCGTTACATTTCGTAGGAAAAAGAGCCAGCTGACCAGTGACAGCTTTTGTGTATTTTTCCCATTAAATCCCATAGCAAAAAAAAAAAGGAAAAAAAGGAGTAGGATAGAATGGTTATAATTGAAGATTGGCTATAATTCTCCAAAATGTTTGTATTTTTTTACAAAGCAAAATAATGCACACGTTAAATTTAATTTGGGGAAACTGGAAAATAATTCCATCTTCTATCAAAGAAAAATCAAGCAGAGGTCTGGATTTGGCAAGAAGGCTGGAAATCAGTTTCTCTTCCCATGTATTACGTGGACCTAACCAACTCAACTAACCAGTAAATAATTATCATGAGTTATCTTGGGTGGTCTCATAAAATAAGTTTGAAGTAGGTAAGTTTATACTCAATAAAATCCATTTTTGTCACAATGAGTTTTCCATTTTGTGTGATTTTTTTGTACCCTTTATCAATGTGTCATTCTTAAGGACTCTAAAGAAATGGGGTAATAAATAAAAGCATTTTTAGAGAAGCCTAAAAAAAATAGAATATTAATTTTTTAAAAAATTAAAACATTTGAAAAATGTAATTCACAGCATTAAGTAGACTGCATAGGTCCTCCGTGAAGGGACCCTGAAGAAGCATTGTTTAAACCCTCATAGTAGTTAGTTAGCAGTGCAAAACATACACTTACCAGACAAAAATCAACTAAAATGTTAATTTTGAAATAAATAACTAACATAGAAAATAAAATGAGGTCATTGTTCACTACTCCATAGATCTTAAAGAGTCTGCAGGAAACACAACGTGACAGAGCACAGCACAGTTGTCACTGAGAAGTTTGCCACATCTGAACACTGGGTGCATTGATCTGCAACTTGAAACTTGACGTCAGTTTTAATCATGATCTGGCTTCCAGGTTCATAGTTCAATGACGACAATGATGGAAATGATCTCTGAACTCTACATGATGAATCGTCGGAGACGGGAATTCATTTGCTCTCAATGAATTATTTCTTTTACCTTTTTTTCCAGAAAAGAAAATCCCAAAGCAAATTTTTGCTAGGGTTCTTTGAACTTGTCTTGGCTCTTTTACCTCATGGTTAAAGGTCTTGAAAGAAGGATGTAGAATACCACAGGGTGATACACTTGCAAAGGCCTGGGAAAGTAGCCTACCGTGCCATTCTGCCCCACTCTCAAATAACACATACTCAGGTTTGTATGTTAGGGGAATCAAGGGGTGGGAGGTATCACTATTCCTGGTACTTACGGGTTTTAATAAATATTATTACTGCAACATCAGACTTCAATCTCACCAGAACTTCAAGAAACATTATTTTGTCTTATGAAAGACTTAAAAAAAAAGACTGTCACTTGAAATTTTCTTTGCATTTTCCTGTAAATGAAAACATTTGTTAAAAAGTTCATCTATGAAAAGTTCTCACATATCTAAAAACAAAAACAAAAACAAAAAAACTCTTCTGTACACTTGTTCCCATAATTATGCTGAAAGTAATGGAAAATTTTTTAAAAAAAAGGAAAAAAGCCAATGTAAGACAAAGGAAGGTAAATACTGTACACTTGTCGAGAACCTCTTCCACCATAAGATTCACTGTGCTCCCAGTTCTGATCATAGAAGCCATTTCGATCTTGGAACTTGCAGTAGTAGAGAAGCTATGATAGGCTCAACTTGTTCGGCTGAGCGGCCACAGGTGCACTGAGGTGGTATTCAACACACATGACTCAGCATCAAACCGCTGCACCCATCAGAGCAGCTTCTAGGTCCCCCTCCCACATGCGCACACACTTGCTCCTTTAACTGGAGTATCTATAATCCTACACGGATGTTTTATAAACTTGCGGTCTCACATTAAAAAATAAGTGCATCAAGTATCTTTGTACATTCAAGTCACTTTCTAAGGCAAATTGTCTACCGTGTGTACTCCCAACCGCTTTGGTATTTGCTTGTTAATTGGGGTGGACTTGGGTGTTTCCGCATGCAGGTGAAGTGACTCCCGAGTGGACTAACTGGGTGGACAAATGCTGGGAGCATGCCTTAGATCAATCTACTCGTGTGTCTGAAGAGTCTGAGAGTTCGGAATGGGGTTCAAACCACTCGCTCATCCAGTCTGCGCTCACTACATCATGTCAGTGTGCAGCCTTCAAACTGAAGGAGCTTAATTAAGGCGTGAAAATCTCACATGCCCTCGTAACAAGTTTTGTTCTTTTTGTTTCCTTCCAGCTAACTTGTTTTAGAAAATGAAGACCCTTTTTGATGACTCAGACTGACACAAATTGAAAACTTGGCCTATGTAGACTACAGAATACAGACTGCCTGAGAAAATGCAGCCCTAAGTGCTGGTTATTCTCTCCTCCTTACCCCACCTTGCTCTGTCTCTTTCTCTCTGGGTATCTCACCAGCACTCTCTACCATTACCTCTCCTTCTCTTGCATTCTTTTCCTTTCTCATTCTCTCTCTCCTGTGTTCTCTCTCATTGTGCGCGCGCACTCTCTCTCTCTTTCTTTCTCTCTCTCTCTCTCTCTAAGACAAATGCCTCTACCTAGCAGAAGTCAGTTGGGTTTGCTAGTGCATGGTTTCCAAATGTTCAGCAGAGATGAACTGGGGTAGGTAATTTTGCAGTAACTTGAACCCTACTGTGGGAATACTGTTACTTCCCTTAGCAATCAGCAAAAACTAAGAAATATTAGTGACTTGCATCACTGTGACACAGTATAGCATTTGGCAGGTAACAGTTCAGTGACTTATTTAGACGAATTGACTTTTTAGAAAAGGTGGTTTCAAACTGAAGAATTTCTGGAAACAAAGTTCAAATCCTGTGGTGTGGCTGGCCTTGGTTTTTACAGTTCAATCTTGCATGCAGGGAAGGATTCATCTTGCATAACCACTGTGCTGCTGCTTGCTAAAACCATGATGTTGAGGTCTTGTTGTTTCTCATGGGTCTCTTGGTACCATTCCCTCATCACTTCTGAGTCATGAGTAGGGATCAGGGTTACCTGCAGGGAGACAGAAAATAGTTGGTTAAGGGCAGAGCTAGAAATCTGATTTAAAAAATAGAGCAATAATAAGGTATGAATCAGACTATTAAAAGAAGAAGGGGAAAGAGGAAAATTTTCTGTTTTTTCTCAAGAGATACAAAGGACTTTCCAACTTAATACATTTTCCAGAAATCAAAATAGAGCTGTAAAAAATTAAGTTTTTCTGAGAGAGTTAAAGACTGGAACCAAAAGCAGCTCATGACCAGTCAATTAGTTCATCTATATTCATCATCGAGTTTTCAAATACTCAGTGTTAAGAAGGGCTTCAGTTAAGGTGGGATTGCTTGTATTTCCTTTCACAGACCTGGGCAATTTTGCATGAAAGATACTGCATATTTAATCCAAGGAACTTTAGTTATCATTGCCGCTCAATTGTGTGTAACTAATATTGTATCCTGAGAACAAAGATTTGTTATCTTTATGTCTGTGGCTGGGATGGTAGAGTGGGTGGGTGGCTGGCTGGCTGGGTGGGTACTAGTTTGAATGGTAAAAATTCCATCTAATACTCATTAGGAGGCCACTGGGTGTTTCTCATGAGATTTAAGATGATTACCTAGCAAATAATTGTATTTATTGTTATGCAAACACAGTTTACTAGGTGACTATGCAAAACCACAGGTAAACCTGAGATAAGCAAAGATCACCCCAAAATAAGAGAGGTGGTTCATAGCCAGTTACAATGTGATGTTTGTGAGCTGGGAGGGTCCTGTTGGGGACCATTTTCAGTAATGCTCCTCCCGTGGGATTTCACCTGGCCCGGTGATTTTCTAAATGGCCATATTCCTAGCTTTGGTCTATTTGTGAAACACTAAGGAGTAAAGACAATTTGAGTAGCTCTCATATGGAAATAGCATTTTGATTCTTGGTATATTAGAGGGAAGGTCAAGTAATCTTGGGCCCATTTTGTAGACAAGTGAATTATGCCTAGGATGGTAAAATGGCTTCCCTCCCAGACCGTGGTAGTGGTGGTACCAAGAATAACATTCTAGACTATCTTCCGTGTGTGAAATCCACTTTGTCCTCAGGATATTTCATGTGGGAGAGACCCATGGGGCACCTCATGCGGATCCGCAGTCACAGTGGTGCCTCTTTAAACGATTCCTTCCCTCCGCCTCTGGACACAGCTCCATGTGCAGTGCAGACACTGTCCTGGGGCTCTTACCTGCATGTTGCTGCCCCACTGGGCTTTCCCTTCCAACAAGGCATCCAGGACAGCCCGGCTGGGCTCCTCAGCAGCAGGGTCATTCCCACTCACCACGTAGTAGGATGACCTCACTCTCTTGAAAAATTCGACATCAACATTCTTACTATTGCTGTGATTGGGAATATAGCACAGGTCCAAATACACAGGGGGGCCTGGAGGCACAGCTGAGGGCTTGGAAGGCTTGGTGTTTCCTGGTCCTTTGGTAAACAAACAAAGAGAAAAGCCAGGGTCACAGAAATGCGAAGAGACCCACTGGTCCGGTACTCCTTTCCTACTCATCCCCAAGAAGGTCCTGCAGGATATGCAAAGGGGGCATTTGGGCATTTCTCTCTCTCTTGTAAAGGGTAACGAGAAAGCATAACATGGTTGTTCACCATCTCAACAGGAGAAGCAAAGAATGGGATGATTTTTCTTTGTGGACAACCCCTTAGAAAGAAAGAAGAGTTCCAAGGCCTTCCCAAAGGATGGAACTAGAGAGTAATACTCCTCCTAAAAGAGCTGCTAATGTGCATCCTAATTTGAAAAGTGATCTAAGAAACCAATTTTGAAAGTCAAAAGGAAGCCTCTGCATTTGGCAAACCACAGTTATAAGCAATGTTAGTAATTCATGTTAGGATCTCATGTGACAGCAACTCTGCTCACAGCTGAATATTATACTCCAACATCTGACTTAGTAAATGGTTCAGATTTTAACCTCCTATGATCTCCAAGGCCCCCAGAACTCAGCCTTGTTCATAAACTGATGAAACACTATATTCAGTCCTAGCACAGTACTCTGAAAAGTGAGACATCTCTCCCTCGGCAAGGCTGGCTACCAAACTTTGACAAGAAGGTTCAGAAACACTAGGCTTCTCTAGCCAATCAAGACATACCAGACTGGGGAAAGGGGCATCTGGCTGCCAACACTGGGAGTCTAAATTAGAAAGCCCAGGCAAAGTCAAGATTCAGATTAACCCAAAACTTTCCTGGCACCTTGTCTGATGAGATGGCTTTCTGACTTGTTCTGGCTAGAAGGTTTAAACTTTCTGGAACATTAACAGAACTGGCATTCTAAGGCAGTGGTCCTTCAGCCTAGCTGTATAATTAGCATCACCTAAAAAGCCTAATACTGATGCCCAGACCCCACACCCCAGAGTCTGGCTTCACTGGGCTGGGACAGGGCTTGGGCACCACCGTCTTTTAAAAGCATCCCAAATAATGCTAATGTGCAGTTGGTTTGAGACCACTGCTATAAAGTCATTTAAAATACCAGCTGGATCCTATATACTTAATCCTCTTTCCTTTCTCCATAGGATAGTTAAAGACTGTCAACCCAGAGTCAAACCACCAGTGAATTCCTTCGATTGTCCAGTTTTAGTTTTAGAAGGAGTGGGGGAGTGAAGAGAATCAGCCAAACTGATATTTGGGTAAACTGACTCATTTTTAATGAATAACCAGCCATTTTAATGAATCTGAGCTAAAAACCCTCAAAATGTCCATATTTAGGCCTACCAAAGAATTCTGACTGATAGCGGAAGTTTATTAACTACAGTTCTAATGATTAAAAATGTCCACAATTTTCCCTTGTGCGCTAAATCACTACCATCAACACTAAACGAACTGAGAGAACTGACAGCAGTCGATCCAGATTTGTTAAAAAAAAAAAAAAAATCAATTAATAATGCAGTTGTGTTGTTTTAGAAACCTACTGGAAAAGCACCTTCAAAGTAAATTCAAATGAACTCATCTTTATTTATTACTTGGCCTTAAAAATATCTCTTTAAATGACACACAAAAAATGTTTTAAAAACCCCATTGTGTGGGCTAGAGTGGCTATATCTGGCAAGTTTGGTAGCGAGTTTCAGTTGGTTTTTATCTGTTTGAAAGGATGTCATGTTTTCGCCTAAGTGCAGGCCGGTTGCCAACTCTTTCAGACCAAGAGGTTAATTATCTGGTGGTTTTCCATTAGTTCTAAGCATGAACAAATTCAGTTTGTTTTCTGCATGCATGTACAAAGAGAAAATGCGATGAGAACTCAGGCTTGAAATTGATCCTCCATGCTGCTTAAAGTACAGCTTGGCAGCTATAAATGATACTTCCTAAAATGCACAGAATTTGAGAGGCCCAAGGTTCATCTACCAGATTTTTCCCTAATAAACGAGGAAATGTTATTCAAATTACTTTTTGCTTTACACGTTTGGGTCAATTTATATTACTTTGTGAACAGAGGTCTGAAATCCCTGAATAACTACTTAAAGCAAATAAAATGTATTAATGCAAATCCCTATGATTGGTTTGAAGCAAAGAAATGAAGCTGGGCCATCAGAGACCTGTTCCATCAAAAACCCAGGTTATTGCTGGGTTTTTGGGAATTGAATAAGGGAATTGGGACCAAAAGAGAAATGATCAGAAGTCAGAGATATCTCCTTCTACCAACTGAATTTCAACTTGGAATAGAATCCCGACTCTCTGTTAGTGAGACCGTGGCATAAGAGGGGGTTAAGAAGAGCCTTCGATGTTTTTCTCTCAATTTGTACTGGGTACTGGTCAACTGAAATTATGATATTCGTTGGCCAGTAAGAAAACAGAGCACTGCCTTTAATGTGCATGTCACTCTAGACTGGCGATTCTTTTTAATTTAAAATTTTTCTAATTTTTAATTTTAAATATTGTAACTTTAAAAAATGTTATAATTTTACTTAAAAATTTTTTTTCATAAAAGAATTGAATCTAAATCTTGGGCCTACACTGGTTACGCTAGGCTCAGCTTGGCACTCCTGTGCTCCCGAAACCTTCGGGAGCTCCTGGCCTGTGTCACCTGAGCTCGATTCTGAGGCCGGTGTGACTGAGGCCAATGCCAACACAGTCTTCCAGGGGAGCTTGAAACACACATCCCTGGTTCTGAAGATTTAGAACAAGGCTGTGGTTGCTGTGTGGCCGAAGGGAGCAAACCCAGATCACAGCTGGTGAATCAGAGCTGCTCTGGGCAATGTGCTGCACCACCCTCAAGCCTGCGGCCACGCGGGACTAATACCCACACCTTTCGGCAGAAGAGACTAGTAAAAGGGAAGGGATTGTTGTACTCTCATCTTCCCAGTACCAAGTCACAGGGACATTCAAAGGCTCCGGTCACAGTGGAATAGTCGTGGCCTGTATCAGGCTGCCGGCACCTTCCACCTACCTGCAGCTGCAGTCTTTACCGATTTGGATGTGGAAGTGTTGGCAGCATTCTTGGTGTCCTTGTCTTTCTCTTCCCCACGTGCAGCTTTGACCTCAGGAGTGGTAGTGGTTTTTGTTGCTTTTTCCACAGATTCCTTCTTCTTAGGAGAAGCCACTCTGGACACCTTATCTGAGGATTCTTTCAAGCCCGCTGGTTTTGGTGAAGCTGCAGAGGGCTTTGACTTCCCATCACCCTTTTTGACAGGTGACGACGATTTGGTCTTTGTACCTGGCTTTTTGGTTTTGGTCTTCTCTTTCAGGTCTTTCTTCAGAGCTTTGCCCAGGTTCTGCTCAATGGCCAAGGCCTCCGGGTCCATCATGGACACGTCAGGGTGGCGTGGAGAAGGGCTGCGGTCCTGCATGGGAGCTGGAGGTGGGTCCATGTGTTTGTATGTGACGGTTTTGTCTGTGGGGATGGTTTCTGATTCATCTTCAGAGTCGATATTTGCATCAGCTGTGATGGAAGGGCACTCTTCGGTCTCCGGGGGGACATCAGAATCTGTCTGGGATGGAGCTGACTCGCTGACTGAGGTGGGAGGGGTTTCGTCACATTGTCGCCCCTGTGGCTTTCCTCCTGGAGGCGGTGGGGCTCCCCCCGCTTGGGTGAGGGGCTTCTCAGATTCTTCAATTGGCTCTTCGCTGGCAAACCACTCGAGAGGATTGGGATTAATGAAGGAGGGCGAAAGTTCCGTCTTGGGATGCTTGTATTCACAGGAGGACACAAGGCATAAGTCCACATCCTGGCGAGCCTCTGAGGGGGACTTCTTTTCTGCAGGGTAGCACTGGTCTGAAGTCTCATAGGAATACGTAGATGCTTGGGGGGTTCTGGTAATTTTCTCTGCCGTCTCATAACAGTACGTGGAAGCATCAGGGGCTCGGGTAGCTGTTGTAGGTGTCTCATAGGAGAAACTTTCAGACTCAGGGAAACTGGCAATTTTCTCAGTGGTCTTGTAAGAGTAGCTGGAATCCCCAAGTGTGTGGCCGCCATCTTCAGAGTCATCATAGCCATTGCTGATGTCATCCAGGAGTCTTCTAGACCGCTCAGTCTTTTCATAGCTGTAACCACTCCCTTCAGGGGACCGCATCGTCTTCTCACTTGTCTCATAGCTGTACTCGCCCTCTTCAGGGCTCCGGGTGGTCTTCTCAGCAATGTCATAGGCATAGCCACCATCTTCAGGGGTCTTGGTGGTTTTCTCAACGGTGTCATAAGAGTAGCTGCTGTCACACGGGGATTTTGTGGTTCTCTCTGTCTTCTCATAGTAATAGCCGCTCACGTCTGGGGGCTGGGTGGTTTTCTCATAAGACTCATAGTCGTAACCTTCTTCATCTGGGGACATGGTTGTTTTCTCGGGCTTTTGATAGGCATAGCTGAAGTCACCAGGTGTCTTCCCTCCACTGTCCTTCTCCACACCAGAGGAGGTCAAATCTCTGTTCAAGGCCAGCTGGTGTTGCATCGTATCAAATAACATCGAGGCACGGAAGCCATAGGGCTCTGCGGATGCTGCATCCATCGATGGAGGGGAGGAAGTGTGGCAAACTGCTATGTTCTCTTTGACGGCCGAGGTAGAATCTGAAAAGCTAGGTGAATATAAAGGAGAGGACTCTCTTGGGGTGAGTGGAGAAATATCAGATTTTGGTGAGAGCTTCTCTCCTTCTAGACTTTGCACTTTTTCTGAGGTGAGTGAGGCATATAAGGATATATCTCTGGGAGGAACAACGTCAGATAGGGTGTCTTCTTGGAGAGGAGACGCTATCTGAGAGGGAGTATGTGCTGAAGAGGTGGATGGGGAGGCCTCAACCTGAGACACTGAGATGAGCTCAGAAAGATCATTATCTTGGGTATAGGATGGCTCCTCCATTGGTGGTATCTTATGTGATAAACTAGAGTCCTGCATGTCAGAAGGACTGTAATCCACTTCAGTGGGCCCATTTTCAGTGATGTGAAGCATACCTGCACCCACCGTAGGGTGATCTGGAGACTGTCGACTAAAGTCCATAGCAAGGGAATGCTCAGGGGATTCTTGGCCAAATTCAATAGACATTGAGGACTGTTCTGATCTGTGATCTTGGACTGGTGTCCTGGATTTGGCTGTTTTAGGGGAGAAATCTGGTGGAGAAATTGACATTGGTCTTGGACATTCTTCTTTAGATGGAGACATTTCTGTTTCCTGGAAAGTAGTAGGCGTTTGCACGACAGACACTGAAAGGGAATCATCTACTTCTGTGGAATGTGGGGAGCCAACTTCGGCATGCAGAGAAGGAGACACGTCATCTGTTGTTGGCTCTGGAAATGAGCTTGTAGCCACGGAAGCTGTGGATACTGAGGCCACACCCTCCATATGAGAGTATGTGTCTTCTGCTACACCCTCATCAACAGGAGTAGCCGACTTGTCTGAGACAGTGCCTTCAGAAATGGACATCTTAGTGTCTTCCTTAAAAGATCCAAACTGACTGACATCTATTTGTGTAGGAGAAACATCTCCTCCTAACTTCCTTTCATCTAAAGCCAGTCCAGATTGAGAACTCATGGCTTCGACATCATCAGTTTTCTTTTCTTGACCAAAGTCTTCCTTTATTGGTATAAAGTCTGTGCTCTTCCCTTCCTCTTTGTCTTGGAAAAGACCAGCAGAAGTTATGTCAGAAACTGGACTTATTTCGTCTGGAGAGCCTTGTTTTCCATTCTTTCCTTCAAAGGGGCTTTCAGCACCTCTACCAGCAGCCTTGTCGTCAGCACTTAGAAAACCTTCATATGCAGACTCGGATCCAATTAGGGGAGGGCTCCGTAAAGGAGACAAAACTTTTTCAATAGGAGATTCCGAGTCAGGCACGGGTTCATCCATGGGGCTTATGGAAGCCCTTTCATTCTCATCTTTGGCATCACTGAATTCAAAACTCACTGGAACTGCTGGTGGTTTTTCAATTACTTCTGTGGGGAGGTGACCAGATTTCTCTTCAGTGGGAGACTGGTAGTAAGGTGTGTGGCCAGCGCTGCCAGTTACAGACTGAGATGGAGACACGACTTCCAGGGTCTTATCCTCAGGACTAGCGCAATGTTCTTCAACTACTTCTTGGGTCACCTCAGGAGACACTGGGGCTGCTTCTGCCTCTGCTGAGACTTGAATCTCATTGGGCGTCAGAGAAAAGTTCACACTGCGTTCACCCAGGGGGGTCTTTTCTATGGGTGATGGAGGAGATGGGCTCAGGGATGGGCTCTTGGGTGGACTAAGTTTTTCATCAGAAACTGCTGAGATGGTGTCTTTGATCGTCAATGTGGCACTGGCTTTCAGGTCTTTCTCTTCGGAGTAGTAAGCATCACGCAGAGCAAATTTGCTAAATTTGTCTTCCTCCATGGATGACGGTGGTGAGATGGTGGAGGCTGATGCATTGTAGTCCTTCCCATCTGTGGCATCTGTTTTTGATCCTTCAGATAATCCATTGAGTGACGTAACAGCAGGTTTGCAGTATTCCTGTGAATACAGTGTAGACTCATATTTGGTGATGTTTACAAATTCTTGAGATGGGGACTCTGTCTCTTCATTGTTGATCTCATCACTCATCACATCGCGAGGAGTAGACATCTCATCCATTGGGGTGGGCTCGCTGGATATCTCAATGGTAGACTGAGTGTAGCCAGAGGTGGCAGTGAATTCTTCAGGCTGGTCTTCTCGATTCTCCTCATCAGAAGCGGTGGCCTCACTCTCTGAGCCTCCAGGTAAAGTCTCATCATGAATTGAAGATGCAGGTTCTCGGGCAGGAGACTGGGCTCCTGGTTGCTTGATGGCTGTGGTAAGGAATCCATACTGATCCTCGACACCGCTAGCCTCCGCAGCCTTGTCAACCACGGCCATCACGTAATCTTCAGCTTCAGCTTTTTCGGGCTCATATTCTTCCTCTCTGGCATCCTCGGCTCTGTCCTCTTCATCAACCTCCTCCTCAGATAGTTCAGCTTCTCCTTTCTCCACTGCCTCATCCATGTCTTCTTCTGCTCTGTCATCTCCACTGGCCAGAGACCCCCTCTTCTCCTTGATATGCACATCTGCCTCAGCCTTGGCACTTTCCTCCTCCTCCACGAGGCTGTGCTTGGAGATGCTCACACACACATTTTCTTCAACGTCCTCTTCCGGCTCCTCAGCCTCCTCAGTTTCTGCCTTCTCCTCATAGTCTCCAGTCTCTGAGGATTCTTCAAAACCGGCTCCTTCGTCTTCAAATTTTTCAATGTCGTCCACCCCCTGCTTCTCGACTGGCTCCAGCTCCTCGGGCGTTTGTTCACATTCGCCCTCTCCTTCGGTGGTGGTGATTCCCTCATCGGGAGACTCAGCAGGACCTTTGATGACTTCTGTCTCTTTCTGGATGACATAGGCTTCGACTGGCTCAGTTTCCTTCAGTTTCTCCTCATCTTCGATCAGCTCCAGCTGAGGCTTCATGTCTTTTGCCACATCGACCTCTTCGGCCTTTAACTCTTCAAAGTCCTTGGTCAGATCCTCAGGGGATGACATAAGGGACCTCTCGGCCTCGAGTTCTTTGGCAGGGCCGGCGCTTGCTATTCCAGCTGCGGCCACCACAGCCGCAGCCGCGGCCACAGAGCCAATGGCTGCAGCCACAGCCTCCGGTGTCTTGCCCTCCTTCTTAATGACTTTAATCTTCCCCTTCTCCTTTGGCTTCCCAGCAGCAACAGAATCTTTTTTAACTGCCTCTTCCTTCTTGGGTACTTTTGGTTTTAATGCAGCTGGTTTTTTGGCTTCAGATAGAGGAGTAGATGATTTCTTTGTGTCTTTAGGAAGTTTCTTAATTTCTTTTTTGGGTTCCTTTTCTTCCTTTTTAATTTCCTTCTTCTCTTCCTTCTTCACCTCCTTCTTGGCTTCCTTCAGCGGGGTTTCTTTCTTAACCTCTTTCTTGGGTTCTTTTTTCTCTTCTTTCTTGATTTCTTTTTTCACTTCCTTTTTCACCTCTTCCTTTTTGGGTTTTTCTTCCTTCTTGACGGGTGTTTTGTCCTCCTTTTTAGCCACTTCTTTCTTTGGCTTCTCCTTCTCCTCTTTCTTTTCTTCAGATTTTGCCTTTGTTTCCTTTTTCACCGTCTTCTCCTTGGCGACTTTGGGTTTGACATCTGTGGCGGGCTTTTCAGCCACCTCAGCTTTCACGGGAGGCAGCTCTTCTTTGCTGGGGACCTCCTTTTCGGTCACTAGAGGTTTGGTCTCTGTTTTTACGGGCTTGTCTTTTTTCACTGTCACCTTTTCTTTGCTTTCAACTTTGGGCGCCTTTTCCACATGATTAGCTTTTGCAACATCGGGGGTCTCTTCCTTAGACTCCTTTCGGACAGATTTGCTAGGAAGTGGCTTTGCAGCTGGCTTCAGACTTTCTCGGCTATCGGCTCTCTGTTTCAGTTTTACTTGTTTCACTGCTGGAGTCGCCACCTGGCCAGTTAGGTCCTTCTGGGTGGCCAGCGGCTGTTTCAGAAAGTCTAAATGTTTGAGCTTTTCCAGTCCTTCCAGGATATTGTATTGGGTGCTATTGCCAGGAAACAGGACCCGGATGATTTTCTCTGCAGGGTTTGCTGGATGCCACACGATCAAAGAGGAGACTGAGGTTAAGTAGGAAATTGGGATATCTATTTCTTGACCGTTAGGCAGGATTAGTTCAGCCTTGTCTTTGTTGGTGCCAGTCCACTGCTGCATGAAATACTGCATTTCCTTGCTGCTCTTGACTGGGTTAAGGACGTACATCTCAAGTTTACCAACTCCCATTTTTTGGAAAAGAATGACAGGATCAATGGTATTGCCTACACTTCTGAAAAGAGGTTCTGGCTTCATGGACAATTTATTTAGGTACTGGAGAGTGAAGCAAGCTTCTTCTATGCTTCTCTTCATCTTGATGTTTGGCTCTGGATTTTTCAGATTTTCAGGGACATTGAGAAATACAACTCCTAAGTCAGGGGAGATGAGGTTTTTCATCCAGTCACTATTTGTGGTGGAGCCCTGGGACTGTTCTTCCTCGAGCTCTGCAATTTTCCGCTGTAGCATGCTGTTTATTCCAGGCAAATTGTCATCCCCAATGTGGGTGAGTAGGATGGAGTCCACTCGGTCCAAGTGTCGGATGAGCTTCCAGAAGCAGGATTTCCTTTCCGATCCTCCGTTGATGAGCATATTGAATCCATTCACGGCAAACAATGCAGAATCGCCCCTCCCTCCTGGAAAAATGTAACAACAAGGCTTGGAGAGCTTTAGGAATCCGCCCGATGTGGGAGGTTCTAGGATATCAAAGGGAGATGGGACTTCCACTGATTCTGAGAGATACTCGGTAAACTCGGAAAGTCCTTCCATTTCTGGCAATATAGAAGCTGAGTTGAGTTTAATATTGATGAAGTCTTGGAGATTGTGTCTGTCGAGATTGGAGTTCTTCCAGTCCCCTTCTTCAGGACAGAACAGGGTTAAGCTGGCTTTGTTGGCAGGATGGGTGGTACTCAGTAATTCCCCAATCTAGGAGTTAAAAAAATAATAATAAAGGAAGAAAGAAAAGGCTTAAGTGACTGTCATCACTGACCCATCATCTCCATCCATTACTATGCATTACAGGATCATTGGGTGCACAAAGGGCTGATTTCAGAGATGCTAGTTGGGTAAAGGCAGAAATATTTCCATTCTGGTAGGTGAACAGCCTCCGTCCTGACCCCTCCTACTACTCCGTTCTACCTCAACCACCCCTCCCCACCACCAGCACCTCCCCTGTGACCCCTCCAGTTTCTGTTCTTGCCCAGCAGGGGACCTCCAGACCTCTGCTCCGGCTCTAGGCCCAGTGACCATCTGAATGATGAGTGCCTGTGCCACAGTAGTTATGAAGCACTTTGGATATCACCCCTGGGTGCCTGCCGTGCATGAATGCCCTTTACACAATCACAGAGGAAGCCTATGTGAGTCATTTCACCACTTATATAAAATGTTTTCCTTTACTACACTGGGCATGGCAAAAAGGTCTGACTGACACACTAAAGGAGTTTAGATTTAGTGCACCAGTTGTTGACTACTTTTAGAATTTGGTTAATACCAAAGAAAAAAGTTTGATGTGTTTTTCTTCCCCTTGGAGACAGGAAGTTCTAGATTGCATATCATTACAAAAAATTACTGGTTCTGGCATCTTTAAAACATGAGTGGCTCATCCAGTGGATTCTCTGCAAATATAAATACTCTGATTAAAGTCATGATGATTAAAGCAAGTGGATAATTAATTATATGAGCAAGTGGCCAGATTTGTCCCCCATTGGCTCATGTTTAAATCCAAGGTGAGAAATTCTACTTTCTCATAACTCCTGCTTTTCTCAGGGCAACCTGGGTGTGAGTGGCTAAGACCAAATTTGGCTGCAAACTTTTTCAATGCATAGGATGGGACCATAGGATGGGAATGCAGAAGAGCAAATCGCGACCAAAACAGAGACCAGTGTTTAATGAAAGTGCTGTTTTCTTTCTCACTCCATATTATGGCCATATATGGTCTTTGCTTAGTAAACAGTGAGGGAGAATCGTGTCATCAACTCCAGTCTTCTATCAGTTGCAGCAAAGCTCATAAATCAGCCCAGAGTTTCAGGGGGAAAGAGCTCTGTGTCTTTGATGGTTAACGATGAAAGGGAAAGCAAAGACTTCACTTGGTCTAGGCATCCCTGAGCCAGCAGGTCTGAACTCTCACCTTCCAGTATTAGAATGGTTTCCTCTGTCTCACACCAACCTCCTGGACACTAACATTCCAAGGCAACTAGTGTATGTGGTGTAGATGCGTAATTTATAGATGGATTTTCCTACATTAGATTGTAGTAACATCTCCACTTTTGTTTTGTTAAGTGTACTTATCCTACATTTTATGTGAAGGGTCACAAAATAGCAAAATAAGAAGTCTTTGACTTTGCCGTTTTCCTCAGACTTAACAATTTCCTATGAAAGGGAGAAGAATCAACTATTTTAGAAGGTAAGAAAACTGAAAAAGCACATCTGGGGCAGCCTCTGCTCAAATTATCTGCTGACCAAAGCAAACAGGAGCACCAAATAGGGTCTGTCGTCCAATAATTAGCATAGGCCCTCATCACCATTACTGTAGCACAATTAGGGCTCTCTCCATCCTCATTTTCACACCAAGTACATACACACTATTCATGCTTTATAATACATTTTAGAGGAGAAATCTAGGAAAACTAAAATGCTGAGTCTTTAATAGTGAAATTTCAAAATTAAGTTTAGTTCATTTCAATTTTTAAAATTCCACCCTGAGGGCTGTGGCAACTAAGGGTATGAGCCAGCTGTGTGTAGAGGGGATTGAATCACCAAGTTCAAGGAGAAGGTTAAAAAAAAAAAAAGAAGAACTTGAGGAATACCTCCCTACTTTGCATCTTGTCACTTCCAGCTGGGAAGTTTCTATGGAATAAAGGAAATGTGACCCCAAAGGAAAGCAAGTTTGCACAGAATTTTAAGGAAGTCAAGGGTACTGAAAACCAGCAGAGAGCCCGGTGAATAGAAAACTATGGAGTACAAGGGAAAGCAGAGAAAAAAGTCAGCACCACACAGGTTTCTTTCAGAAAGGGAAAATCTGGTCTCTGCAAAAGCCGCAGCGTACTGGGCATGATGAGGCAGGAATGCAGAGAGCAGAGCTACAGAGAGGCCTTCACGAAGGAGAGAGGGAATAGGAGGCATGATCGCCACAGTCTTGGAGCTACACAGTGGGAAAAAAAGCCCCTGCATCCCAACCCCCCAGTTCCCCGGGCCAGCTTCCAGACCCGCGCACCAACACGCACGCTGGAGTGAGTGCCTCAGGCCAAAGACCAAGTCTGAAGAGCACCCACTCAATCTGTGCTTATGCAACGCAGAGATGAGAGCAATGAGGAGGAGCCAACAACGTTAGCAGTGGCAAGGAAACTTGTGAGTACATCTCAGACTTGGAAACAGAGTCTTCCTCTAAAAGAGTTTGGAAATTATCCTCATAGTAAATGGTACTTAGTATAGACCATTGTAGTAAAAGTTCCTGAATAGGAGGAAACACAGCCTCTGTATCTCTGTATCGTTATGTGTGTTTCCCTAATACATCATCAGCTCCAGAAATGTTCATTAAACTTGGCCAGTTCAATATGTACTGTCCTCCTGGAGTGGCTGCTTTGGAAGTGACCATGAGCCTGCGAATACTTCTCAAGCACACTGATTGCTACCCTTCCCTTGTTCTTACGAATACAGATGAGAGACACAACTGGAAGAAATATTGCTTGGGGCAAAGATAGTCTTTTTTGTTAAAAATGTTAAAATTCTAATTAAATGCAGGCATACTGGAAGAGGAAGGAAGATATGGGAAATAAATGACTTTACTGCAGATAATGAAATAAGATTTGACTTTCTAAACCACAGCCTGCTCTAACTAGATTTCCTTTTTTAATTAGGTTAGTTGCTTGACTGATGCGGAAATACAGTGGACAGTGTATCTCTGGGTTTTAGCAAGACGTTTAATAAGATCTCTGAACAGTGTGATAGCAGAATGAGGTGGATTCGTAGCCAGTCATATAAATCCTGTTGCTTAGTGTCATCCTGGACGGAAGTCTGTGATGGGATGCCTCAGGGCCCATTTATGTCCTGTGGAGCACTGACTTGGATAAAAATGGTAAAGACATGCTTATCAAATCTGTCGGTGGCATGAAAATGGGAGGCAGAGCAAAACGTGGGATGGCAGAATTAAAACATTCACGAAAGCTCTTGACATTGGGATGATGATGGCTAAATCAACTCTTAACAGGATGGCATACTAAAGGGATAAATGTAAGGTCCAATAAACCAGTGGGATAAAGCAAAGGATTGGGAGATGTGGCTTAACAACAGTATTCATGGAAAAGACTCAGGGATTTTAGTTGACAGGCAAATGGATTTATCATAAAGCTAAAGAAGCTTAAACTTCAAGGCTCCTCACTGGCATGGTCCCCTCCCAGAGCCCTGTACTTAACTGTGTACTGATAATTTTATTTTCTTTTTCTTAAAGTGAGCCCCCAACTTTTGTAAATTATAGCACTCCTCAAAGCCTGCATCCCCTCCCCACTGACATTTAATTATGGATGTTGATGGTCAAAAGTTACTTTTAGACTTTCTTAATAGAAGATTGTATTAAAAACTACAGAAGTCAGGTTAGAAGTCCTAACCTGGTTAGTGACTCCTGGAGTATGGTATCCCATATGAGTCATGACATTTTAAAGAAACTAGACCAAAACCAAACAGACAAACTGAAATTGCTGGCTCCTTGTCCTTGGACATAACCTCTAAATGCTAGACCTGAGCCCCTTGCTCTTCAATACACTTCTCTCTCTAGATTACTTCATCTGCTCCCACATGTTTCCAGCCCAGCTCTTGGTTCCTTGAGCCCTTGACTCATGTATCTAATTGTCTGATAACACCAAGGCACTAAAACATGACCAAGACAGCTTCTCACTTTCTGCCATACCCATGTCATCCCTTTCCTGCCAACAGGTTTAAAGGAAAGTGACCAGAGAACGTAAGGAACTTTTACTATCTTCTTTTACAAAGAACAGTGTGCAGAACTGAAAATAATTAATCTGAAGGAAAAACACAACTGGCAGTGTTGGTGAAGGGTGTCTGAGATATCATCAAGTGGGAAAGGGAGCACATTCCTTCCTTAAAGATACAATGAGACAAAGAAGGAAAAACTTTCTAACAGAGAGACTGAAAACTGTCCCAGGAGATGTGATTTCACCATCCTCAGATTTCAGGAAGGAATGGGTTAGCCAGATGACTCTTCTATCTGTTAAGTTCTGGTTATGTAGTTGACCTCCAATGACTAAGACTCCCACAACCTGAAGCTCAAAATGTGTTGGTAATTGTACTTCTCAGTCCACTTATTTTTATCTATTTTTATTTTTAAAAATGCATCATTTTGTCTTTCCTAAATGGTGTTTCTGGTTTCCCTGGAGTGTCTAGCATATATCAAGGACTGGATAAAAGGAACAAAACTAAACACCAATGACCTTTAAGGTCCCTTTGTTACTGAGTCATTCTGTATTCAAACCCTTTTTCCAAGACCACAGTAGGCAATCATGGCTCTAAAAGGCTGGTGACCATTGGTCTAGTCCAGTGATTTCCAATCATGCAGGCTGAACTCTTGTAACCTTGGAGGTAGGCAGATGACAAACTCTGGAGAAAGAGGGACAAAAGCCTTCATTCGTTTTGAAGTGGTAAAGATGGTACCCGCTGTGAGTGTACCCTGGGGCCCCTTCCTGCTGTGGGGAGCCAGGGCTATCTGCCTCAGGACCCAGCTGACATCACACCTTCTAAAAGTGGGGGCTTTAAACGCTAAGTGAAATGTTTCTTTTCCCTGTTTTTTATTTCCCCCAGTGGGTGGAGAGTGAAACACTGTTAGGTCACCTAGCCAGAGTTTTCGCAAAGCCTCCACGCAAGCCAAACAAAGCTGGGAGGTTTATTTACAGCTCTCGCCAGCGATGACAGGTACAGAGACCTCTCTGTGAAGCCCAGGGCTAAGGAAGCTTAAATGCAGAAAGACAGATGGCCCTTTGCCACTCGGGAGGCTGAGAGGCCACCAACTCAGGAAGTTCTCAGGGCTTCAAGTGGACACGGAGACTCCTCCTATGCACGCATCCCTCAACCCCTCCACGTAGAAACCTGTGATCCGCCGTGGGCAGGCCCCAACCCGCCAAGCTGATGGCCCTGAATAGTCTAACTACTAAACAAATAAACAAAATGAAAGAGGCATGTTGTTTTGGAAAGGGAATTTTCTCAGCCAGGATAGATTCTCAAGCAGAAATAACCAAATTAGACTCTTCAATCTGATTTTACCAAATACCACTACTGTCATATAATATTCAACACCTCACATGTATCATCAGTGAATAAGATATGTTCATTAGAAATAGTAATGACCCAGGTTCAATCCAGCTACTTTAACCATCTTTTTTCTGGGGGGCATGGATGTGTTCCATTTTCCTACCTGCTGCCCTTTCTTGAGCCTTCTCTTTGTTGGGCTGTTCAAGCAGCCCAAGTTCAAACATCAGGACCAGGCATTAACAGTAAGAGCAGTCAGAAATAATTAGACCAGGAAAAGTAAGTACAAATACTGAAAGAGGGGCGCCTAGGTGGCTCAGCTGTTTAGCGTCTGCCTTCGGCTCAGGTCATGATCCCAGGGTCCTGGGATCGAGTCCCGCATCGGGTTCCTTGCTCGGCAGGGAAGCCTGCTTCTCCCTCTCCCACTCCCCCTGCTTGTGTTCCCTCTCTTGCTGTCTCTCTCTCTCTGCCAAAAAATAAATAAAAATCTTTAAAAAAAAAAAAAACAAATACTGAAAGAGATCAGGGCAGTTCAATCCTACCAAAAGACCAAGACATCGTTGGAGTACTCTTTCAGAAAAGAGGACACCTGGGTTTTCTTCTGGGCTCTGTCATTTCAAGTCTCTCCATTATTTTTGCCATCTCTAAAATACTGACTGTTCCAATCCCCCTCTACCTCCATCTCCGGCACAACAAGAATGGTTCAAGTTCATTATAGATGGCTGCCCCGAATTCTTTTGGTGATGAGTCGTAGAACTACAGTATGTTGGATCGTGCAGTTGTGCTTATTTCAAAGGAGGTGTGACATTCCCTCCCCTTCTCCTAACCCCATCCCATGCTTTCAAAGTGGAGCCTCAGGCTACAACCATAACCAAGCAGCTGTAAAGCTTAGCTATTTCCAGACAGGAGCCCACCTCTTGATCGGTGAAAATCTCTATGAAGTTCTGGAAGGAGAAAGAGCCGGACTGGAGAATGAGCTCTCCGGTATTTTCAAAGCACTGCCCGGTCAGCACGAGCAGCTTGTGTCGGGCAGCGTCCGTGATCATCAAGCGCACCTGAAACAAAGCACAGGGGGCAGAACATGAGCCACGTGCAACACTGCCCGCCATCCCACTCGCAGGACAGGGCTAGCCCTTGTAGGGCTTGACACCCATCACCAACCAAACTCATTCATTTCCCCCGGGGAGGTGGACAGAGCCAACAACTGTGGTCATCTGGTCAACTGGCCCATGAATGCCATCTTCCATGTTCGAGACGGCCAAACCAGTAGTGGTGATTGACCTTCTCCCCCTAGTCCCCTTGTCTTTCGCACAGCAGTCTCCACAGCTGTGTCTGCTAGCAGCGCACGCTCTGTGAGACTTAGGGATGTCTCACAGGCTGAGTCACCAAGTACAGTCCAGCTCCCCTGACTGCTGTCTCAGGAAGCACAGGTTTCCAGCGAGGGTCCCTAGTCAGCCCCTCCCTTACAGGACCCCTTTCCTTCCAAGCCATCCAGCAATTGCTCAGCTCCAAACACCGTCTCCAGTGGGATCAGCAAGGTGCCTGACATTGAACAGAAACAAAAGGCTGCCCCAAATGGGAATCTTTTTCTTTTTTTTTCCCAAGTGGGAATCTTTTAAATAGAATTGTAAATGGTTTTCACGAAAGAACTCTCTGTTCTTTAAGTGGCAGGAAGCCAGCCTGTCCTTCAGCAGAAACACTGCTCCAAGCACCAAGGTATTCGTTCTGAGCACAGTTTAGTTCAGCACAAATTCACTGCCAGGCATCATGCTAGACACCAAGGAGGGATACAAAAGTAAACAGGACATGACGCATGGCCCCCAAGAACCTCGAGTTCTAATCAAGGAAACACACATAGACCGAAATAATTGTTCCAGCCCCTTCTGCTCCACAAGCAAGCCTGGATTCCTTCAGGAAATTCTTTATTTTTCCTTTTCCATTTCAAGTTGTCTTTACTTCCTGATTCTGTTAATCACAGTGAGACTGCTAGCCCCCCATTTGCCTCGGCCTTGTGCCTTCATGGATTGTCAAAGAGGTCCTGCTGATCTGGGGCAGATGGAAGTGGGATCACAACAGGCTACACAATGACTGCCAAAAAGTGGAAGCGACCCAGTGTCCATCAACTGACGACTGGATAAACAAACTGTGGTGCATCCACACAATGGAATAGTATTCAGTCATAAAAAAGGAATGAAGTACTGATGCATGCTACAGGGTGGATGACTCTTGAAAACATCATGCTGAGTGAACTAAGCCAGACACAAAAACCACCTAGAGTATGATTCCGTTATCCAAAATACTCAGAATAGGCAAATCCACAGAGGCAAAAGGTAGATTAGAAGTTGCCAGCAACTGGGAGGAATGGGGAGCATTGGCTAATGGCTTGGGGTTTTTAAGGGGTGGTGGACATGTTTTGGAACAGAGAGTGATGATAGGCACACAACTTTGTGCATATACTAAAAACCAATGAATTACACACTTTAAAAGATGGATTTTATGGTATGTGAATTGTATCTCAATTTTAGAAAGAGGCTCAAAACATGCGCAGAGGAGACGTTGTAGATAATGAAGGCCCCCCAGGGACTGTGGCAACGTTAATGTCCAAGAAGCACTCAATCTCAAAGGTGCTAACCTGCAATAAAAGAAGAGGAAAACGGAGCTACAGCCATTCCTCCTGCCTGGGGGGCCAGGGATTCTTGGCTTCAGCCAAGCTCTTATCTAACTATAGTCTCTAAAATACCCAGTTATTCTTTTTTGGCAATAATTTCAAATGACAGTAATAATAATATTAATAAGAACAACCAACATTTATATTTCAGTGGTTCCACGCTATGTGCTGTTTTAAGCATTTGACACTTCTAATCACATTAGAAGCACTGTTGTGATCTCCATGTCACAAAGGTAGAAATGGGGACAAAAAGACCATAAATAATTTGCCCCAGGCTACCAGCTAAAAAGTGGCAGAATCCAGGGAGTCTGGGACCCAAGGCCATGCTCCTGATCGCCAGGCTAGCCTGCCTTTCAGTGGGGATTATAGGGGGTAAGCCAAATGGCTCTGAAGGGAGCTTGCCTCTGCGATACCATTTTTCTCCAAATTTGTGTCCTAAATGTCCTGGCCTGAGGGCTTGTAGTCTATTTCCCCTGCTACGTCCCAGCCAGACACCACCCAGCAGCACACCCTCCATAAATACCCAAGATTTCAGATTCCCTTGCCTGTATAAAATATCAGTCACAGTTCTGCCTAGCATCTTCCACTTTGTCCTTACCGGGAAGGGCAGTCTGGGGTGGCACTGAGGTAGAGAATCGGCCGCTGGGTAAGGGTGTGTCCCTGGATCCAGAACTTCTCTGTCCGTGTCCTTCTCCTGCCCCACCGGGCCTGCCCCTGCCCTCCCAGTCAGGCGGTCTCTGTCCACTGTGTGACACCGCGGGGCCAGATGCTTACCTCAGTGCTGACTGCTTCATCTGAGGGGTTGATCAGGACCACTGTTTCTAAAACGTCACTTCGGTGATGAAGGATCTTTTGTCCTGTGGACACAAAAACACAGACAAAAAAGGGAGACCTTTAGTTTTTCCCGGCTGACACTGGCCCACTGGCTTCAGGGACAGCAGACCTCCCCCGCCCTGATGGGCACACAGCACGGGGGTTCTCCACGCTATCTTGGGAAACACAATCGGTGTTGTGAAACGAGAGCGCAGAGCCTGCAGGTTCCTCCCGGAGCGGGGTCCGGGTGTCCGGGGCTCCTCATGCTCTCGCAGTGCGCGAGTTTTCAGGCCTGCTCGCCAGGCGGCCTCTCTGCGCGCCTTAATGGCAGTTTTCATCTGAGACGAGGGGTGGATGCCAGGAAAACTCAACGGGGCTCTTGACATTTCCTTTCTCATGGTAATCGGGGATGTTTCCCCGCATCAGCCTTTCTTCTGGTGAGAATGGTGCTGAGATTAATTAGGAGCTTGATTGTGAAATGAATGACATCCAGAAAGCCTGGCTAACAATTACCCAACAACCAGAATGGCTGTCTGAGGCGGGCTTACAGTCTGCTGGAGTATTTGTTAATTAATTCACTTGCTCAGAGAAAAGTGGAGAAGCTGTGAGCAAATGAAGAGTGGAGAACAACTCTCCCGCCGGAGAGAGTGGCCAAATCGCCCGTAAAGACAAGCGAAGTTGATGCAGAAAAAAAAGGCAAGGTGTTGTGGGGGCGAAGGAGCATGTCTAAGGAGGGCTGCAATCCTGCAGGGCCTTTGGCTCCACATCCCTGATTTCCCACACCTTCAAGTAAAACGTTTTAGGGGCATCTGAGTGGCTGAAATCACCCCCAGACGAAGTAGACTGAGGCCTGTGGATGACCTACGTAAACTCCCCTTCCTTGGACAATTAGACGAAAAATGACTGGGTGCATGAGGGGCCAGAGTGAGCAAGATATGCTCGGCCAGTTCAGGAGGAAGAGAGAAGTGGGCTGTTTCCCAGACGCATGGAGGGGAGACACGTGGTCAGAGGGGACAAGAACATGTCTGCTGCTTGGAAGTACAGGGAAACTCGGGCGACAAGACAAAAATGGAACAGGATCTGAGGAGAGGAATACCAGAGGACAGAATGACCTTTCCAGGAAAATAGCTGCCAGTTCTTCAAAAAGCTAAAATAGAATTACTATATGGCCTAGCACTTCCACTCCTCAGCAGATTGAAAGCAGGGACTTGACCAGATGCTTGTAAGCCAAGGTCCACCGTAGCGTTACTACAATAGCTAAAAGGAGGAGACAACCCAAATATCCACCGATGGATGACGGGATAAACAAAATAGGGTATAGCCACGCAATGGAATATTCCCCAGGCATAAAAAGAATGGAGTTCTGATACGTGCAACAACACGCGTGAACCTTGAAAAAAGGATGCTGAGTGAAATAAGCCTACACCAAAGAACACATACTGTATGACTCCACTGACATGAAATATCTAGAATAGGCTCATTCATAGAGTCAGAGAGCAGATCAGAGGTTACCAGAGGCCGAGGGAGAGGGGCTGGGATGTTACTACTTACTGGGCAGACTTTCTGTTGGGGGTGAAGGAAAAGTTGTAGAGATAGAGGTCATGTTGTATAACATTATAAATGCAACTAGTACCACTGAACTGTACATTTAAAAAGGGTTAAAATGGCAAATTTTGTGTTTTGTATATATTTTACCAGAGTTTAAACAAGATTAATAGTATAGTATACCCCAAACTGTTGAACAATACACTCTCGATGGATGAACTGTATATGTGAATTTTATCTCAAGAACCAATCTAGGGGGGGCGCCTGGGTGGCTCAGATGGTTAAGCGTCTGCCTTCGGCCCAGGTCATGATCCCAGGGTCCTGGGATCGAGCCCCACATCGGGCTCCTGGCTCAGCGGGGAGCTTGCTTCTCCCTCTCCCTCTGCCTTTCTCCCTGCTCATGTTCTCTCTCTGTCTCTCTCTCTCTGTGTCTCTTTGTCTCAAATGAATAAATAAAATCTTTTAAAAAATACATTTAAAAAAAAAAAAAGAACCAGTCTAGGGGACACAGGGCTTTTTTCCTTTATATCAGGAAGGACCAGAAGTACCACAGAAACAATATGCTGAAATACCACCACCACATCATCAAGCCCATTCTCCTCCATTGTCTGATCTTTCCCAAGAGCTGATATTTACCCTATATCAGAAATGGAAGAAGCCCACACTAAACCATAATGATGTCGGGCACTGTTCTGAGCACCTCACCAGTACGAAGTCATTGAATCTCCTAAAGAGCTCTATGACAGAGGTACTGTGTTGTCCTCTCTTACTGTGGAGGACAATGAAGTCTGCAAAAGGGAACTAACTAGCTCAAGGTCACGCAACTAGGGAGTGTTCGAGTCAGGACTTGGACCCTGTGCACCTGGCCCCACAGCCCCCAGCTACATTGCTCTGCAGGGCTAGTTGCTAGGACTAGGGTTTGGAAAAACGGGCATGGCAGACAATCAATGCCAAGGGAGAGCTAGGGAAAAATCCAAAGGAATAGCAGCAGGGATGTGCTCAAAGAAGCAAGAAGCCAGAAAGCATTACAAGAATATGGGCAAAAAGCAAAAGAAGTCAAAGGTGGCAGAAAACCCACACAATAGAGGGTGAAATTAAGAATTTACTCCAAATGCCTGAAAATGAAGAAACTCCAAAACAGAACAATGTCACAGAGCTTAAGCCAACAAAGGACTGAGCTTCCAGAAAAATAATTCAACTAAGCCACGAGAGAGAACGTTTATTTATATGAATACCAAAATCTATACTTTGTTGGGCATCGTTTTTTGGCATGGCTGGTTTTGCTTTTGACAACCGTATGCATTTAAAGCTAAAGCAAAAGAGCATCAAACTGAGTAAGGAAATGATAAAATGACAATCAGCAAAACACAGGAAACCATCCTCTTTCTCGGTCCTTTCGTCAGTGGCCTCCTTGAAACAAAGACTGTTCGGGAGGTTCACTAGCACTAAGTTGACACGAAATGGAGCAAAAGCTTAAGCCAAGGAGAAATGAATGGTCATTTCCTTGATGGTACTTTGGATGTGACTGTTTTCAACACACAAAGCCTCAGGGAGCATCACGCCAAGGTCGGACTGCAGTCCCGGCTCTATGCTGTAGGAACCCGCAAAAGCAGACTTGAGCAAGGTAGGCGCAAGTGGCTCCCTCCGCAAGAGGTGGTAAAGGAATCAGAGCCCCTTCCTTCCCCACGTGATCGACACAGCGCCAGACCCTGCTAACCCCAGCTTCCAAATGCACCTCTAAGCAACCAGCCCAGTGCAGCCCGAGCTCTGCCCGCCCAAGCAGGCCCTTCCCCAGACACGTAGCAAGGACAGTGCCACCCAGGCACTCCCTGGCGGGGGGCTTCTTACCATCCACGAGAAACTCCCTTCCTCTTTGGCTTCATCCCTTGCAGACACGACAAATGCCACGTGACCACTGCCGTATACCTCTCCTCCCTCCAAGTCAATTTTCAGACCTGTTTGCTCAGGAATTCAACGAACGATGTTCCTTCTGTCCATCTTTGGACACACTGAGAGCGGTGACACAGCCGTGCACCACGATGCCATGGCCGCTCCTTCAACAAAAGCCTTTTTATAGGATTGGATTTAAATGAAGGAGGAGATTTAAAGAGAGAGAGAGAGAGAAGCTTCAAGCTCTTGTCACAGCCAGGCTGTTGGACAGATTCTTTCCCTGGACGACGTAACTAGGGGCTGGGGCGTCCTGGCATCTGGCAAGCGCAGGGGCGCCCCCGCCCCGGCACCCCGGGGGGAACGCCAGCTCTCCGGGCCCGCAGGCGGCTCTGGGCTCTGGCGGCTGGGACGCTTGCAAAGTTGCATATTTGGGGAATGTTTCACACTGGGAAACAGGCCAGGCATTCTGAAGGGGAGGCCACCACCCTCGCCTGCAAAGGCCTCATTCAATTGCTTCAGAAAAGAAGTTCCCAGGAAAGAAAGACAACCCGGTTGCAGCCTTTCTCTCTCCCATTATAGTCTGCATTCTCCAGAAACCGCTCACAGCGAAACCATTAGGCAGCCCCAATGAATAGGTAACTCCGCTCAGCACTGGTCGGAGGGAAGCAAAAAGGAGGGGCTTGAGATGGAAGGATTGTGTCACTCGCTGCTTTGATAAGAAAAAGTCTTTTGACAGCTTCCCCACAAAACTCAGTGTAATTGTGAAGGCTCAATCCTGGGGTGACTGGGGCAGGGACTGTTGTGTGACAAAAAAAAGAAGTCTGTTCCACCTTAGATTCAAAAGAGGATGGTCCGGGGGAACCCCTGAAGCAGCAGGGTCCTTGCAGACAATGAGACCTCTGTCTGTATGCTCCCAAAGGCTATCTTTGAGACTCAAATAAGCCTGTATTTTTCAGTTATTGCTGGGACTTTTTTTTTTTTTTTCAGTTATTCCAAGTCTGACAGATTATTTCAATCTATGTGTCTTTTAGGATTGGGCTGTTTCAGTGGTTTATGGTGTACTCTAATCCAGATGACTCTCAAATCTCTGAAAGCAAAATGTTATTTTCTAGGTATATAATTGGTTGGAGAAGAGACCCCACAGAGCTTAATATCCATCTAAACACACAGACATGCACACACACATGTGCACACACACAGGCTCTTTCCTGGTTTCTGAAGAGGATGACATGACTGAATTCAATGACACCCACTACTGAGGCACAGCCATCACCATCCCCATAAAACTCAGAACCTTCTCTCCTGCATGCAGCTGACCCTTCTTTCCCACACATATCCCACACATCGTGCCAGAACACAGCGGCGTAGGACGTGATGCCATCACGGCTGGGGCCAGAGCAAGACCCCCAACGGTCCCAGCCCAGACAGGCAGCTGCTTAATGAAACAGCCCAGCTCAAGGGAGAGAATGCCAGAGCCAAAGTTCGAGAAGCACTAAGAGATGGGAGAAGCCCTTCATGAAAACGCTAGTGATGCTGAACCCTTTTAGATCGCCTGTAAGAGGGCAAGCACTTGGTATGTCTTGAGAATAAACATTTCATTTCCATTTCCACGGATGATCACAATCCAGAACTTGATTTCCACAACTTCCTTCTCCTGGAAAATGAACACTTTGCACACATAATCTAGAAATGGAAATCAAAGAATAAAGAAAGCCTCGATATCTATTCAGTACGGAAGGATGAAGATGAGGGGGATCCTGAATCACTGATATAGATGCACCAGTGACCGGGGTGGAGAGTCAGGGCCAAGGGCTCGGTGCCCGCCTACCTCCACCCCTTGCTGCCCCAGCTCCTACTGCTGCCCAGTCTTCACCCACTCGCTCCTCCTGCCCCTTCCCCAGGTGAAAACCAGAATGGATTCTTTATGGACACAGAATTTGATATAGTCATTCAGCACTAGAAAAACTTCCAATGTGAAGAAGCAGAAACTTAGAGAGGGTTAAAGAAGATTGTAGAATCAGAAAGGGAAAGCTTGAGGCGAAGGACTGGGATTATTTAGCTAAAAGTAAGGGGTGGGAGATCAAGAAAAGGCCACAAGCACAGAAAGTCTTGATGTTAAAGTCTGTTTTCGTTGGAGGGGGAAAAGAAAGAAGGGAAGGAGGGAAGCAGGGAGGGAGGTAGGAAAGAAAAAATAAAAGCAATGAGTTCTCCAACTATACCTCCCCACCCAAAGTGGATGTTCGAAAAGGAAACCTCTCGCCTCCAACCCCCACATCCAAAAAACACTCCCCAGGGTAAAGTTTAGCTAAATGGATGAAATCAAGAAATGAAAGGTACTCAGTGCAGGAACTAAAAAATTATTTACCAATGGGTCTGCCTATAGCTTTTAATAACAGCTTTTCATTTGGAAGAATATCCAGGCCTCCTTTCTGCAGGAATCCACATAATAACACAAAGCAAATATGCTAAGAGATGGGGGAAGTTTGAGGAGAAACAGAGCTAGTATGAAAGGAGAGGAGACGCCTACATCAGCAAAATTCTTGTGAATCTTCTTTCCTTCTCTATCCCTTACAACTAACCCCGGCTGCAACCAGGCCTGGTGGGAAGACAGCTCCTGGGCTCTCCCTTCCCAGAGGGAGGCAAGGGAAGAGCAAGTCAGGAAGCCTCCAAGTAGCAGAGAAACCCGTTCCCAGCAGCCTCTATTGGTTCTCCCTGTGTTCCCTCTATCCCACCCCATCATTTCTAAGCAAGAAAAACAGAAAGAGACAAAAGGTGCCCATGTGGTCACAGTGCTTCTTCAAGGCCACAAGCAGCCATATCTTTCCCAGATGCCCCAGCGTGAGGGTTCAGGGGCGGATGCAGGAGAGTGCAGGAGCCTGTCCTAACAGAAGCCTCCCCCTCGTTGCCTGGAAAGAGAAAGAAATCCCCTCAGGAGGGAGAACATGCCCAGGAGGCAGGCTAGACAGCTCAGCTCCCCGCTCCTGCCACTGAGGTGCCCTCAGAGAAACAGAGGTGCTGGGAGGCTCGGTACCTCCTGATTACAGGGTCCCACAGTGTCACCACAGACCACAGAAAGCCAGCCATCACCAGGAGCCTACCCGGCTTCCCTCCCCAGGGAAGCCAAACTCCTAAGGCTGGAAGGAGTCTGATTCCCCAGGGGCCCTCACACCTCAAAATCAACTCGTTCATCCTTCACTTTTGTCAGCTCACGTAGCTGTCAGCCTCATCCACCTTCCCGACCCACCTTTGTGCAAAAGAAAGCTTTTCAAGTTGTGATGCTTAGGACTCTCCATTGTAAGAGGTGAGCACGCAGCCTGGGGGAGCCACTGGGCAGCCAGGGCCCGCTGACTCCCATGCCCCTCGGCAGGCACGTCCGCCTCCCACTCGCACCCCGAGACTCACTCCCTCTTTGTTTCAGCTGCACAATTAGAGCCCAGTTCTCTCCCACCTTTCCCTGATTTTCCTGGAAATGGCGTTTCTTCCCTGTTGGGAATAAGCTTGTTTGTTTCTGCTTGTGTTTCCTCTCTGATGTGTGTTCCTGCATGTCACATTGCTCTCCAAATGTTCAGTGTGTGTTTTTTTAAGAGAACAAGAACTTGAATTCCATTATAAATAAGTTCAGGAGATTTCATAAATGATTTTTTTAATTTAAATAAGTTGATCATTGCTTGGGAGTTAGACAGCTTTTTGAACATTTTACCTTTGACATCTTTTGTGTAGCACAGAATTTAGTTATTACAGAACCTGAGTCTATACAGATCTTTCTCTACATTTCCTGGACTTAACTCTTTTTCTTTCTTGTTGCCATTTGGTTTAGTTTTTCATGTGTTTGCCAGTCCTTCCACCCCATCCTTCTCCTGGGTTCTGTGCTGTCTTCTACTCTATGTTTCCCTGACCATTAGACACCTAGATAAGCAAATAACCCAAACCGCCTGGACCGCCGAGGCCTCCTCCTCGTCCTAACCATGTTCCCTGCACGCAGATGCAGACTGAGCCTTGGCGACAGGCAGGCAGGCCTTGCTCCTGGTGGCAGAGGGAGGCTCATCTTGCATTTCACATGCCCTCCTGTTCCAACGGCTGGGGGACTGCTCACGCTGGGCACAGACCTGGTGGGGGAATGGGACGCCAGGCAGCAACAGGTCTCATCCCTTTTGCAGGGTTCTCATTGTACCCTCTTTCTCAATCCTCTTTACAGGGTCATTCTCCTTAATCCCATTCTCCTCGGGTCTCCTCTTCCCTCTACTCTCTCCCCCTTTTCTAAAGGCCTCAAGGTAGAGGAATGAGAATCCAGGCTACCAAGGGTTAGAAGTGGGAGACAGTGGAAGAAAGAAGTTTGTCTCTTTTTTCTTTTTCCCTATTTTATCTCCTAGCTGAAAGAAGTAGAAAGAAATACCATGGACGATGTTGATGAAGGTCTGGCTCCCAAGGAGAAACAGCAACACCAATGTGGGCCCCTGCTAAGGGCAAGAAGACAACCTGAAAGTTGTTTCATCGACAAGGTACAGATTTTAGAAGGCTACAGATGGGGGGGTGGGTAACACCCAGCGAAGGGGTATGTATTACCTCTCAGGGGAGCCAACTCCAGCTGTCATCAAAAACAGAGATCCACACCTGTCTAGTACTTTACCATTACAGAGCACCTTCCTCTGGGTTTGTGCACTGAAACCTTGAGGATGGTATTCCAAATCTATGAACCGGGTCTCCTGGGCCACAGCCAAGGTGGGAGGTCCCAATGCCCTGTTCCCTAAATAAAACGTGTTATAGACAAAGAAAAATACTTATGCTCCTCATGCATAAGAAAGAAATGCCTTCTGCCTTTAAGATTCAAGGAGTCCAGCAGCCAAGGGGAGAACCTCCTACCCATGAGCCTGTGAGAACCTGTCACTTATATGGCATAAAAAATCAGAATTTCCTCATCTCACAGAATGGGGGGACCCAAAGGAGCTCCGGTGACAGTTCTGTGCCCCCCACTATCTTTAAAAAAAAAAAAAAAGACGGGCCTTGGGGGTGAACAGTGACCTGTCCTAGTGAGCAGCTGTTGTTTTTGTACGACCGCCAAGGCAGTTCCTATGCCTACTGCAGACAGTTCTATTTGGGAACAGGTGCTGGACTACTAACCGCACCACCTTTCGTTTGTGATGCACTTCATGGTTTATGAAATCTTTTTACTTGCATGTTACCTCAGTGTATCACAAAGATTGTTATTATTATTCTTTTTTTTACAGATAGGGATAAAATAAACTGTTAAGTTGGGTTTTCAGTCTAGCCCATCTGACTCCTGATCTCTACTCTTGCCACTGCCCCTCAATGCTTCTCAGATTGTTCTAGGAGTTTACGTGGTCTAAATCCCTACTTTTTAAAAATAAGATTTGCCTGAGATACATTTTCCTTAGTGTATTATAGAGTACTCCCTGCATTCGGGATATAGGTTTGGGAATTCTTTCTGCTTTGGGGGATAACTGCCGTATGCCAGATACCCTGCCAACCGTCCGGTTAAACCATGAGATGGCCAATCTCGCCGACAAGTCAACTCAAAAATGGCACTTTCCTTTGGTTCAACAATTAGACCTCACCTTCTTGAGATCAGAGTAGGTTTTGGAGGTTGTTTTTTAATCTTACTGGTCTTCTCCTGGCCTTTTAAGAGATATTGTATTCCCTGTTTACTAAGAAAGTGTGAATTATTTAGAGGACACAGTTTAATTTTAGAGATTAATTCAGGCAAATTCAGTGCTACCTTCATAAACTAGCATTGAGATTAAAACATGGACGGGATGCCAGCCCTTTCCTGAAAGGAAGACAGTTTACTGGGGATGCTTGGAGTTTTGACAGTATCTCATTTGGAAAGCTTAAGTCAGAAGTAGTGTCCGATACACCACAGGAGCTCAATCAATATTTGATAAGGGAATGAATAATAAAAATGGCTAAGATATATTGAATGCCTGCCCTGGGTCAGCCACTGATCTAAGTTCTTTGTGTAGGGTTATTGCATTAAATCTGCACATTAACCCTCTGAATGCCCTATTCTCATTTTATAGATGAGGAAAATGAGACATTGGGCAGTTCAGCAACAGCCCTAGGGAATAAATAGTGAAACTAGGATGGTCACTGTCCAGAGCCAGGCTCTTAGCTAATAAAACATTTTATTTTATTTTATTTTATTTTACTTTGTTTTATTTTTTTAAAGGTCTTATTTTTAAGTAATCTCTACACCTAACGTGGGGCTCAAACTCAAAACCCCGTGACCAAGAGTCACGTGCTCCACTAACTGAGCCAGCCAGGCGCCCCCCGAAAAGACATTTTAAAGGGATGAAGGAAGACAGATAACAGTCAGTTTGATTTGGGGTCTGTTGAGTTTGAGGTCCCTATGGGAGATCCAGGTGGTTCTACCCAACGAGCAGGCAGAAATGTGGATTTGAGGCTGAGGCAACAGGTTGGACCGGATCTGGGAGGCATCAGTGTATTTTTAGGTGATGCTCTTGGAGAATGAAGAGAGCCTTTTGCTGAGAACAGTCTGGGGAAATGCCACTATTTAAAGTCTGGGGAAAAAATAAATAAATAAATAAATAAAGTCTGGGGAAAAGCAGCAAAAAGCCCATGAAGGTGATAGGGAAAGTGATGGTATCTTCTCTGCTCACCTTCACCCCAGCCCCTGAGGTGACCTGTAACTGCACTGCCTTCTTGATGTGCAAACTTAATCCACCTCCACAGAGAGGAGAGATGAGGCTGAATATTCCAAAGACCTTAAATGTGCTTTTCAAATTCAACCTGTGGACAGGGTGGTTCCCGCTCCTCTTGGTGGGCATAGAGGCGGGAAGAATTTATCACAAGAACTTTCTCCAACTAAACCCTTCACCTGTCACCTCTCCTCCCTCAACCAAACCCAAACCTTACCCTTTAGCAGTAAAATATTGATTAGAAGAGCAAAAAGGAGCAGTTACGTGAACTAATTCAGTATCCCTTAAGAACATCATACACGGGGGCGCCTGGGTGGCTCAGTTGGTTAAGCGACTGCCTTCGGCTCAGGTCATGATCCTGGAGTCCCGGGATCGAGTCCCGCATCGGGCTCCTTGCTCAGCGAGGAGTCTGCTTCTCCCTCTGACCCTCCCCCCCCCCTCATGCTCTCTCTCTCTCTCATTCTCTCTCTCTCAAATAAATAAAATCTTAAAAAAAAAAAAAAAAAGAACATCATACACGGAGTTTGCCTTCTTACTGCCTTTCATACCATTTCTTATTTTTAGAGGGGAAAAGGGTATGGAATCCAGCTTGCTGCTGACTCAGGCCTAATGAGGTGTCATACGTTGATGAGTAGAATGCAGGACCGTGACTTTCAAGTCAGCCACTCGGTTTTTTTCATTGCACCTAATAGCATTTAATTTCAATGAGTTATACTATTAAAAGTTTGCATGAAATAAACCAGTAATTTATAATGCTGATGTATTCATTTAATTTACACTAAGTAATTGAAATTTTCAGTATATCAGATACTCATGCTAATTGGTCACTGCATTTATTTTTTACCCCAGTGGGACAGGTGGCTGAAAGGTTGCTTTAAATGAAGGGTGTTGTTTGAGGACACCATTTACTATGTCTTAAAGTAAGGCCTCGTGCTTACTTAAATCTAATCAATTCCTTACAGATCCAGTTCACATTTTATTTCCTCTGGAAATATCTCCTGTCCCCTTCAACAACCGGAGTTGTCTCTTCCCTCAAAATTCTGATGGTGGTTAACGGTCCTTGTATCATACAACTCAATTAGAGGAAGTGTATAAAAATTTACATGAGCCATTGCTTCCAACTAAATGAGAATGTCTTAGTTAACAAAACGCTCTCACATACTTGTGAAAATCATGGGCAATACCTCATTTGGACTTCCTGTGAAGTTGGCAATTTCCATGTAAATCTCACAAAACCCAGATTGGGCATTCCACCTATAGGCATTCGGTGTTGATGGTCTTTTGCAAAATAGGACAACTAAAAATATAGATAGCCATAGTTGCACACACCACCCATGCAATCTCTGAATAGGATTTAACATAATCATGTGGATTGAAATTCAGGCTTTAGAAAAAGGAGTAAATCAAGTGATATACCTTTCAGGACCTGGAAAAGGTACCCCTGAGTCACCATTAGCAGAAAGCTCACCGCCATATATAAATAAAAAGGAAGCACTGTCTAGCTCTTTTTATGTGATTAGGGCCCCAAAATGTCCCAAAGTGTCAAAGTTGTTTTTTTCACAAGTACACTGAATTTTGCCTCTGGTCAGCAGCCTCTCCTTACGATTCCTGAAAGAATTAAGATAGGGCATCATTAGGACGATTTCGTTTTGATTTTATATTCAAGTACAGGTCTTCACAAGGTCACTACCAATGGGGTGCCGTCACATGTCCCCGTACCACAACTGACCTCCTCCGGAAGATTGTAGCTGAACAACTGTATCTGCAGATCTAGGCAGACCTGATGTAGGAAACAAGGAATAACTTCAGGGCCACACATTTAGTTACCATTGACTTGACAAGCAGAGATTTGTTTCTGACACAATTCAATTAAATCTGGCTAAGGGGCATTTTGAAGATATTGATAAATGCATTCTGAACCAACAGACATATTTTTCCTGAGGATAAAGACTCAGAACCTACTGTGCAGAAGTGATTCAGACAGTCGGTTAAGTAAATTCTACCCTCTTCTGTCTTCTTTTAAGAAAGACTAAAATTCCAGTGTGGAATGAGTTCAGGGAGGAAGGCAAATAAACTGGGGGCTTTGGAAAAACTTGCTTTTCAGAAAATCTCCAGATTTCAATGTCCATGAGAAATAACAGGTTTTCGTAAGAAAATGAGCATGCATAAAATCACTTTCTACATTTCTGTCTTGCATTATTCTCTGTTGGTTGTTTTTTATGTATTTATACCCGTGGAATATAGGCAGTTATCCATAAGCATGCTAAGCAAAGTTCTTATGATGACTACTCTTTCCTCCTTCACAAATAAAAAAAAGTGTACATTGGGAGTACATTCTGTACCAGTAAAAATGCTGACGGGTAAGCCAGCTCTAGAGAAGAATGGACTGACTCGGGCTCCCCAGTGTGTCCTCTGCCGGAGCTCCAGAGTATAACTGTAAGAAAGAGCATCTGCGTCTGTTCCAGAAAGCAGTACTGAACACGTTCCCATTTATTTTGGAGTAGAGGCTGTCATGGGAGAAGCTAGAAAGATGAGAGAGGGTACCGCAAAGGTTGTAGAGGGCACTACTCACTCAATTTAAGCTCAGATATCAGGAAAATGCAAGGATTCAAAATTAAGGGCTGGAAAGGCAGAAGCTGAGCACGCTTGAGCCCTCGGTGGCTCAGGGCCTTGAGGGCAGCATGACCGCACAGGGATGGGAGCAAAGGAGGGGGGAAGCAGTGCCTGACCTGTTCCCTGAAGTCGTTAGTCCAAGGACAGGAGAACCTAACCTGTTCCCAATTACCAGCTCCTTCAAGGACAAAAGGACCCCCAAACCTAGGAAATCGTGATGTAAGTTCTGGGTCAGGTCTAAGGCTTCACATTCTTTTCTAAGAGACGAGAATAGTCTGCTCCATTCCTAACTGCAGGGCTGGAGTGCAGAAGGCCAGAACCCGGTGTGCTGGTCACGATCAGGGATACACAATTGCACTAGAAGATTCCTGGCACTCTCCCCAATCTGGTTTTTGGAACTCAGTACACACTTATCTTACATGGAGAGGCAGGTACTGGTGGGTTTACCGCAGTCCAGTTATTATGCAAAGCACACTGAAGAAAAGGGACCATTTTTCAATCCTGCTTCCAGGCAAATCAACGTGATCCTCCCTTTAAAGCCTAACCTTTTTCAGTGAAGAGGTAGCAGGACCTGAAATGCCTTCCCTCTTCCAGAGGACTACTCTGGATTAGGCTCTGGAAGCAGCTTCCTAACTGAAATCAGACCAGAATATCAGCTCCAGGTGAAGAGGATGCACTTTCTTTTGCAACTTTAGGCCTCGCAAAAGGAATCTGCCCTCAGACAACGAGGACAGAAAATGGATGAGAAAATAAATGGAAATAAAATAGAGGCTTTCCCCACTGGCATTTGACTATATATTCTGCATCTTTTGTGTAGTATGGCTAAATATTTAATCTTAAAACAAAAGTTTCATAGGCATTTTAAAACATCTGGAGAAGCTCAAATTTATGTCACTTTTTTCCCTTAAAGGATATAACCTGATGCTCTAATGTGTTTTCTATACTGTTCGGGAAAATCTCTGCACTGCCTTTCTTTCATATCCAGTAAAATGCATTATGAAATTCCCTAAATGTCTCATGTCTATAAAATTGCTCTCGAGAATAAATTACATTTTTTTCTTATTATGAAAAAAATTAAGGGTTCTTGCAGTAAAGATAAGAAGTCCACTTACCAGTACTTCAACCTTCGGAATTTTGATGTCAGACATGAAAAAGAATATTTTTTCCCCTAGCCCATTTTTTTCCAATATAAAATGCCTGTGTACTTTGATAAGTTTCATTAAAGAAACCATTATTTTAGTATGTTGGGTTTTTTAAATATGGTTGTTTTTATTTGATTTAAAGAATGACCATCGCCCAAGGGTATATAATCAGACACTAGAGTTACATGGTTTGACAGGTAAAAAAAAAAAATTCTGAGTCTTTCCTATCAATGGATAATTAACTTAAGTGGGCTCAATTGCGTGCCCTCTCGAGTTTGCATCAGAGTCTTATAATCTACACAGAGAGGTGTCTTGTCCAGAGGAGTCACAAAGAGAGAACCACCTCATACTTTCTTATTAATATTTTCCGGAAGTTATGATAACTACTGTGGGATTTCATCTTGCTAACTTTCTATTCTTCCCATAGGTGGAATTTTTGCCATGGTTGAAAAAAGTCCAACTAACAAATTTCAGGTTATGGAATAGAGGCTGCAGAAAACATCACACAAAGAAATCATATCCTTCTGCTCACTTATTTTCTCTAAAACTTGCGTGGAAAAGACAGGTGCTGGCTGAGCATGGTGCTCAGCCACCTTGTACATTTGCATCCTCTGTTCCCCTTTGTTCCTTCACTCTGTTTTTGTAATGTCTACATTTTGGCCTTTCTGCGCTGCCTCTTTGGTTTCCGAGCTTTCCAACTGAGCATTTCCCGTGAAAGAAAAAGAAAAAAGAAAGATAGCAATTAGCATACATTATGTGGCTGCACCAGCTAGTAAGCTCCCAAACACGTCTGTGTGAAGGACAAGTGGGCCCCGTTTTGTCTTGTCTCCTGGACCGTCTTGCCCTGCTCACAGCCTGCCATTTGCCGCCTACAGACACCGCCCCTTCCCTTCCTCTGCTTGCAGCCTTCCCAGGACGCTGCACAGCCCGGCCAGCTTTACTGGCTCGAAGGATTTAATGAGTTTCTAATTCAGTTTGGGCTCTGGAACCCAGCCAGCTACCGCTGCCCGGGGCTTGCATTTCCTTTATACATGATCAGAGAAGAGCCAGAAAGACAGCTCTTGTCACTACTGGACTTCGATGGGGAGGATTCACTCGTCTTCATGTTATCACACGGCCTTGCTGACTGCAGACAATCCAGGGGCTGAAGCCCATCCCCTCAGAGAGCAGGGGGAGAATGAGGGAGACACACCTCTGGGTGCTGGGAAGCAGCTTCTAGGGAAGGAACACTGCTCTGTCATCACTGGACCTCAGTCCAGCAGGACAGGGAGAAGAACTAGACCACACTGAACACTTTTGGGGCCAAGATTCCATGCATTTTACATACAGGTGCCCGTCACCTAACCAGACCCTGGAACATTCTTCACCATGATTCCAGGGGCCAACTCTCTCCATGGGTTCACATGCTGCCCTTACTCCCCTGGATGCCCGTGTGGCTCACAGAACAACAGTGCTCCCCAGAGGAAGGCTCTGTATAAGCCACAGAAGCTATTACTCTGGGAGAAACTGTTGAGGAAACATTTTGGACTTAGAGTGCTGAGACATGCCTCATCAATTATTCCGTTTCTATGTTAGCTATGCAAATCACAGTCAGGATGTTTCAATATAGTCTACCTGGTCTTCCTGGGGCTTTGCATGTGCTGTTCCCTCTGTCAGGAATACTTGTCCCCTCCCATTTACTTGGCTGCTTCCGATTATTCCTTCCAGTCTTGGAGACACAGCCTCACCTCTGGCAAGTGCCCCCTGAGTGCCCCATCCCAGAGCGGCGGGCGTTCATGTCCTGCGACCATCAATACCACACAGAGCTTCTGCACGCGGCGAGCACAGAGGGCCCACTGTGATGTCGGGAGATCAGATTTCGAGACAGAATCTGGTGCTTTCTTACAGAGGGATGCTTGGGCATTTATCTCGTATTCACAAGTGGAGAGGACTGTGTAGAAAAAGCCTCCCTCATTGAAATTGTAGTTCAAGGTTTTTGAAAAGTATACAGTAATATTGATTGAACAATGGATGTAGAATAGTTGAAAAGAGGCTTTGCAAATGAGGCATACAGGAATAGAGACTGATTTAGACTAAAAGTTAGAGTTAGCTATTTTTAAATAGCTGCATAAATGTATCCCACGCAAGCTATGATTCTTACCTATTCGTAAATACCCAGGAACAAGTTGATAAAAATAGGTAACTGACTGAATCTAGTCATTAAATAAATGACTATATTTTACTTACAAATATGGGTTTTAAACCCAATCAACCAATAATTTAAAGCAGTTTAGGGTCAAAGTACATTTCCAAAGACTGGCTGAATGGGGTTGGTTATCTTATGAGGTAATAAGGCGCCCACTGCGGAGACAGATATGAAGCTAGGAGCTAATGTTCACCTGGAACTAGCAGTCTAACGCCGGCTCCTGACACTGCTGACCATCAGAAGCACACGGAGTGCTTGTTAAAATTACATATGACTAGGTCCGATCTAGACCTAGCAAATCAAAATCCTTAGAGTCAGAGTTAAAACCGGGAGTTTTACCAGGTGATTATGCTCATCACCAGACAGCTTTGGGAGGCTTTAGGAAGGCTTCCATATAAGACATCATCCAGATGGGACCTAAAAGATGGTGAGTAACATGAAGCAAGAAGGCATATGGCAGGGAAGCTCCAAGCCCTGGGGATGAGGTGATGATGCGGTCTAATTGGAGGGCTTACAGCCAGGAACCCAGGTTTATAGAATTGTGAATCTGGACACATCTATTCCAAAGCCTTGTTTTGCAGACATAGACATTAAGTTTCAGAAAGGCTAAGTGACTTGTCCAGAGTCAGAGAGCAAGATCATGGCAGAGCCAGTAGTCAAGTCTGGGTATCCCAATGCCCGCGCTTTTTCTTTCTTGAAAGGACCACTGCAGAGGCCGAGGATGCTCCTACAAGGCTTCTTGACCCCAGAGCTGTGTGATCTAGATGCTTCCCTCCTACACCTGCACTCACACAGCAAACAGAAGCTGTGTTTTATCATCTATTAGGTGGTATCATCCCAGGTGACATCAAAGGTCTTTGATTCTTAATCTAGATAGAGCTCAGATTCCTTATTGGAAGCCAGAGATGGGCTGCAAGAGAAGCAACGTAAGCTCAGTTCTTAGGTTACCTATTTGGGGCAATGATGGCAGAAATATGGACTTTCATCCACTTAGGCTAAAACTGTTGGTCACCCATCCTCCCTTCTTTTAGAAAAAGAATAGACTGAAAAGCCTAACTGTCCTATATACAAAATGCTTTAGAGTGGGGGCAGGGAACTCTAACACAGAATGTCCAGTGAGCCTCCTCTCCTGGGCTCCTCTAGGTTTTGCTTGTACAGCCCTCAGAGAACCCTCGTGGCAAACTCCAAAAGATGCATGAAATGAAAATCCTCGCACGCTGTATTGGAAGTCTTCACACCGGGTGGCATAATCACCCCGAGCAGCACTGTGCTGTGATTAATATTCCACTCGTAAGCATTCATAAAACGTAAAGGTCTCAGGGTGGAGTGGAGGAAGTGTTTTTTATGGTAGTGATTTGATATTTACTAAGTCCCTACTGTGTTGGGTCCCTCAAACTGCACGTAAACAGCAAAGCCTCTGGGCTCCACTGAGGTGACAGAATCTAAGGTAGGAAAAAAAATTATGTGGTCATCCTTGTATTTCTTTAGAAATATTTCACAAGCAGGTGCCTGGATGGCTCAGTCGGTTAAGCGTCTGCCTTTGGCTCAGGTCATGATCCCAGGGTCCTGGGATCCGAGTCCCACATCGGGCTCCCTGCTCAGTAGGGAGCCTGCTTCTCCCTCTCCCTCTGCCCCTCCCCCTGCTTGTGCTCGCACTCTCTCTGTTAAATAAATAAAATCTTAAAAAGAAAAAAGAAAGAAAAGAAATATTTCACAAGCATGACCATGCAGGAATGCACGTAACTACCGGGAGTAAGGTAGTCAGCTGTTTAGAAAGAGCTACTTCCTTCTGTTCTCGATGAACTCCCTTGTTTTTAAAAAATGCTTTCCTTTTTCTTAGAACAAGTTTATTTTCATCTCTCCTCCAAGTAGTAAGACAAAAAGGGAGAAAAAGAAGAGGCCATTCCCATCATGCCGTGGCCGTCATATCAGAGAGTTCTCAAGTGGGTAACCTTGGGGAGATGTCAGAGGAAACCAAGGGGCTTTTAAGCTGTCCTATTAACAATGACTTGAATGGGGCGGGGGGTGGGGGGGAAACACTTCTGTCTCTATGTTCGGCTCTTCCCTTTCTCCCCAGCTCAGACACTCATCTTGTCAATCACCCCAGTTTTGCCAAGTGACATGCCATATCCTTGATCGCAGAACATCAGGCCTGACGCACAGCCAAGTCAGCCGAGTGCCTCGGCACCTTGCGTGGAGTGAGGTTGCCTACGGCGCTCAGACTTAAAAAGCCCGTAAGGACTCAAAACAGGCTGTCAATTCTGGCTTTTTCAACACCCGTTTTTCACCACACCATCAATAGAGCCGAGTGTGAGCAGGCAGTGCAGAAATCCCAGGGGTAGGAAAGAAGGGCAGGGATTAGGAACATTACCAACCGCACTAAGAGCCACTTTCCCTGTCCATCTGTCTGCCGGATTCCTTCCTGGCTGTGGGGGCAGGAGGCACTTTGAGTTGAAAAGAGACTCAGAGAGAAGCATTCTCAGTTCACTCATCCCTTCTGTGTAACACCAGTACTAGTACTAGGATCCATACAGACCAGACAGCCACCATCTATTGACTGCTTAGGATGTGGTCCTTGCATACTGTAACATTACTTCTAATCGTCAACAAGAGCTATATGATGAACTTTATTGGATATGTGGAGAAACTAGATATGGAGAATTTAAGGACTTGGGCCAAAGCCATGGCTGGAGAGTGGCAAAGCTGCGATTCAAACCCAAGTGCACCTAGAATCAAAGTCCATCTTCTTGGCCCCATCAGAACCACCAAGTCAAACACTGTGGCCGACTCAAGTCTGTGCTCTTCTCTGTCACCTGACCCAGACCTGGGAATTCTTGCAGGTGGAGATCCCAAAATCTAAGGGAGAAGCGGTATGTTCTTACCAGGACCAGCATGTGGCCGAGGTCTGGGAGCACCACTAACTCGTCGCATGATGTAAGTCGTGTGCTCTGGAGCTACACAACCAAGTGGAACGTGTTCTGCAGTCTTTCTGGCACATGACATCTCCAATTTTCTAGGCCTACGGCTAGACCTCATCTACCCAGGTAATACCCCAAGGCCCAGGACCAATGAGCACTTAATTCTGTGGTCCATTAGCTTCTTCTTGAAGATCTCCAAGGACAAAGATCTACAACGGCCTCTAGCAAGTCACACAGAGGATGCTGGTCCCTGAGATGGAAAGCGTACAATCTCTTCCATTTGCCTTATTTCTACTTGCTGAGAAGGAACAGATGTCTTACAAGTCTGAGGTTGCCTCTATTCCTGTCGCAAGGAATACAGACTAGCCCTGTCACTCTCTGACAGACCTAAAATAATATATTCTAGCATTAAATCATTGCATCACGAGGCTACTGAATTGATATAAAAGAAGGCACCGTGAAACGATTAACCAAGGAACATTTATAAACCCTGCTTACTTAAAGAGACTGAAAAAGAAAGGCTTATTTCTAAACAGTGTAGTCATCCAGGCTATTTCCAACCTACACCCAATTCCTAGACAACAGTCATGGTTGCTGAAATAACTCTAGCTATTTCTAGCCGAGCAAAATAAATACAGGCTGAAAGAAAAGTATAACTTGTAGTAAAAGATCTAATACTATTGCTCTTGATTAAAGATGCTATTTGCTTTTCTGAGTCTTCTCCAAAACAGCTGGGAAGTGGCTATCAGAAGGGGCTTTGGGACTTGGTTTTCTGGGTTTCTTTTTTTAAGTTCTCAACATACAACATATAGGACGCTTGCCAACAATGCCATTCTCTCTGTCCCTCATCGACAGTATCTTTCCTCCTGCTTCCAGATTCTCATCTAAGCTCAAAGTGAACATGGAAACACAAAGAAGATAAAGCAGTGGTGGCACTCCTTCCCTTGCTCGGTCCCAAACCCCATTTCTGCCCTCCTCCACAAAAACTAAAGTAGTCATGCGTTTTAGCTCCAGAAGACACCACGGAAAGGCAAGGCAAGGATAAGGAGCTAGTCGGGTATCATCCTACCAGGTTAAAAGTATCACTTCCTGGGAACAGAGGCTGCATGTGCCCAGCTTCTCAAGTTCAAACAACCACGAGGAAGGTCTGGATCCCACACTATCCACAGCAGATTGCTCCCCTTAAAATTGGGCTCAGATGCAGATATGAATTTGGTATGAAACTCTGGCTCCTGTAAGGCCCCTAAGATCCATGCGGAATCCACAAACGTTCCTTTCTTGACTTCTGTCACTCCATGCTAGGCGGCTCCCTCCAAAACCCATCATTTTGGGGTTTTTTTAATGAACATTAAGAGAGTCTAGAAGGCACTTCTTCCTCCAGGGTATAAGGCATAATGAAGTTTTTCAACAATATAAAATATCCATTTAAACACATAATTTCATCTACAAAGCCAAGCTGGAAGATAGCCTGTTATTAATTACTTGCCAGTCTTTAGGAAATAGCCCTTAGGTAATACTCTTCTTTGGGTTAACATATCTTATTTGCCTTTCCACGAGCTTCCAGACCCTGGATGTTTTTTGTTCCCTCCAAAGACTGAGGGAGTTGTTGCTGCTTTTAAGGATTCCTATGAAATAAGTCTAAATGGAGGCATAATGGGGTATAATATATTGCTTTCATATATTAAGTATATTATATAACATAATAGGTATGTCATTTTAATATATATTTAAAATATTTAATATAATTATTATATTTAACATATTATTAAGTAGGAATATAATGACTGATTCCTAAATATCCTTCTTCAAGGAAGGAGCACCTTCTATAGTCTGTTACAGCACAGCTTTGGTTTTTTTTCAGTCTTGATCGCATAGGGCAACTTCTCTCCCAGAGGCAATGAAAGAAGCTGGGGAGATGGGCAACTTGAGTTCAAATCCAGACAAGGCAGTTGGCTAGCTCTGACCCTGGATAGATGATTTAATCTCTCTGACCCTCAGGCTCCTCATTGGTAAATGGGACTAACCACACCCACACTTCAGAGGCCCGAAGTCAGAATTAAATGAGGTCTTGTTCATGGGAGCCTGGCATGTGGGTGCTCAGTAATGGGTACAGCCTTAATCACCATACTAATTGAAATGGATATATTACCCAAACCCCAAACTTCCTCCCTGGCCCAAGAATCCTTCTTCCCGTCTCAAAGATGCCCCGCTCTGCTCCATTCAGTGTCCTCCACCCACCAGCACTCACTCCTACACTGCTCCGCCATGAGAGTCCAAGTGCCTCGTATTACCTCAATCTTGCCTCGCACCTGCCTTTTTCATTTCCACTGACCACAAGTCTTGGATCTCGCTAGGAAATGACCAAAATTCCAAGTTGTCCTTGCTCTACCAATGGATACATTGGTGATTCTCTTCGAATGAGTCATCTTAAACTCACAAAGCTGAAACACCACTGAAAACTTCCCCCACTCATTTCCCTTGCGTACCCATGGCTGCTATGTTTAAGGGAATCCAGTCACATTTTCCAAACACCTTTCTTCTCTCCAATTGCTTTAGCCGCCTAAACAGCTGTGTGAAATTAGGACAAGATTTAAGGTTCATTTAGGTTTACGTCATTTTAGAGCTTCTGACTATCCCGTACAATCCATCTGATTATAAGGACTATAATAAAAATCAGAGGAAGAGGGGTAATAACAGCTAGCATCTAGTAACTGCTTTCTATGTGCAAGGCACTGTCCAAAGTGTGTTGTGTGTGTTATCTCCTTCACTCCTGTCATTTCCCAGGGTCCAAAAGCAATTACTGGAAGCTTTGGACTTTGCTTCCCAAGCAATGATCCATTAGGGGATGACCATGAATCTTATCAGGCAGGTATGGGCTGTCTAGTCATTTTTTCTACTTTCAGGGACTGAAATCAATCATTCCTTTTAGATTCTGCTGCCTATTTGTCCCCCAAACCTCCCCTCCTTCTCTGTAATCACAGATGTCCTTCCCAGGCGAGCCCTGGGGAGGGCGTGGGAGCCCATGGCTGGCTGTCCCCAGGAATCGCATCTCCATCTTGTCCTTTGGCTCCCACTGTCTGCAACCCACAGCTGCAGCTGCTGACCTATGTTTTGCTGCTATTTGCATTTCAAATAAGTTAATAAAAGCAATGAACTAAATAATAAATTGGAGATTTGTGCTTAAAACAACGATAACAAAGGCCTTTGATTAACCCACGGTACCATAGAAAAGCAACTCAGTAATACCACTGATGATACTTTATACACATACAGAGCCTCTCAGCTGATTATCTCGGGATTTTTATAAACATTACCCTCTCAATCCAGAGTGAAAAATAACATCTTTGCGTAGGAAAACTAGGTCAAGACAGATATAAAAGAAATGTACTGATTTGCATACGGTTACAATTAAAGTCAGTCAATCATTCATACATCTGTTGAACACACATTTACCAAACACTGACTAAGCACTAGTCACTTGGCCCCCAGCCAGTCAGAGTAGATGTGGGGAGCTTAGAATCCATTGCCCATTCCAAATAGACCTACTGCAATTAGGAGCCAGGCAGGCCAAAGGTCTGGTCCACAATATGCTGCTTCTCAGCTTTGACTCAAGTGGTTTTCCCGGGGCCCCGGTCTCCTCAACTGCGAGGTGGGAGTGGGTGGGGAGGGAGTTTGTACTGGCTGCTTTTGAGAGTCTCTTTCCGCTCTGATGCTCAAAGGGAACTCAGGTACTTCATTCTTGCTCTGTGTCCCTGTTTATGTCAGAGAAAACACTGTTACCCAGATTGTGCAGGAAAATGCATGGCAACAGAATTTGGAACCAGAAGAACCATAAAGTCCCTACATCTTACCAGGCCCTGATTTCCTGGTATACAAAATGGGAACAATGACAATTCGTATCTACAAGGTTGTTCCAAGACTTAAAAGAGGTAACGTATGAGAAGCATGTGGGAAAGCACTGTACAAATATGAGTTATCACGAACATCCAGAAATTTAACAATCCCCTTCAGGATTAGGAGTCAATAGCTCGTCTCTCCTCTGTGCTGAAGCATCTCTGCCATTATTTTATGCTTATACTACTCAATTAGCTCACAATGGCTTTTATTATGTGGCCATGCTCTTCCATTATCATGTTTCTTTTTTTTTTTTTTTAAGAAGATGAGATTCTAAAATTTCCTGCCTTCATCTGCTATCTCCTTGGTCCCTAAGTGTTCATTTGGCCGGACAGATTTCTGTTTTGTCTTCTAAATGGAACACTTATCCCCCTGGGTGGGGAGGCTTAAGAAATTCTATACAGAAGAAAGGTAGGCTGAGGAGCAGGGAGGGGTCAGGGTCACAGGCAAGGTCCACACCCCGCAGGCTGGTGCTTTTTCCTCCTGCTTTCACGCAGCCTGGAGGAGCAAGCGCAGTGGCCAATGCCATGAAGGAAAACCAGTGTTTCACAGCAGAGGAAATGAAGGGCAGGCAAGACAGGGGCAGAGGTGCAAGCCTGAGGAGCTAGATGTGTCCAAAATGAAAACCTCCAACCGCTTCCCATACTCTTTCTATCAGACGTTCCACCAAAATGCTACTCCAAGTGAGGAGAAAACTGTCAAGAAATGAAGTGATTCAGGAAATATTTTTATTTAAAGTGGCCATCATGGATCCTAACACCACCACTCTCCCAAATCTGCTGATGTGGGGAACACAGCGTGGAGAGCCTGAATGTGGCCGTGTATACCTGGGAATGATGGTTGGGCAATCCCTTCATAAAGGACGGCGTTACCCCCTGCACAGACTCTGCCCTATGTACAAAGAGATTTCATTTAATCCAACACAAATTTTTGTTGTTAGTATAACCACCAGAAACGTCCAACAAACGTCCTTTTGTTCAACAGGAGAGATCTGCAGGGCATTTTAATCAAGAACTTCTTCCTAACTGTATTTCCACCCTGCAAGTTTTAGTCAGAAATTATGTTTTGACAGGAATACACAAAACCACAACTTCTGTTGCAAATGTGCAAAACGTGGGATTATCATTCTTGAGGAGTTTAATATGTTAGTCAAAGAGACCAGATAGATTTTTGTTTAGAAAATAATGTATTCTAGTATATAATCAATTGCTAAGCCAGTGAAGGGATGCAGTATGCAAGGACATGGATTTATCTCCCATTCGCCAGAATGCCCAGCCTTCCATTTCTACTCCGTTCAGAAAAATACCTTATCCATTGTTCAGCCTGAAGGCTAAAATAATCTAGGCTTTAAAGTAATTGATGACATGCACAAATTTGCAGTGCACCTGGATTTGTCAGGGCCAAAATTCCCCGGATGAAAACCTCCTAGCTTAGTAGACACTCTCCAGATATGCAGAAACTGACAGGAACCATTCAGGTGCCTGTTCACAGTGCACAGAGGGACCCACGAGAAAGCCCAAGACCTGCTGGAATGCCCAGAACCAGTGGGTCTGAGGCAAAGAGATCTCGGGAACAAAAAGCAGCTTCCAAATCCCCCAATCCTGGTCACAAAAAGCAGTACAATGGGTAGGCCTGGAGGCCTCGTTCTGTGTGTACCTCTCTACCTGGTCGGGGTCCCATGTTTATTTATTCGGGAAAACCCTGGTTGGCAAAGTGCATGAGCTCTGCTGGGCAGGGAGCTGGGCACAGCTGGGACGATAAGCCCCACAGCTCCAACACTGCCTGTGATCTTGCCTACCTGCGGCCTTCTGCACCGGCCACATTAACTAAAAATTGTCAGACGTCCTCTTGTGTTGTAGAGACACTACCGCTATGTCTGTCTACAAACAGAAAAAGTTGTTAACAGCAAACTGGAATGGGACCAAAAGCATTCAATTGGTCCAAAAATATGTCAGCCTAACGTACCCTTGGAGGAAAGTCACATGGTCTGTGTGGCATCGTACACGGGCCCTGAGCGAGGCTGTCCCGATGCCTTGGCCCTAAGTCCCGTGCCCTCCGCTCATGAGGACACTTCCTGTACATACTATTTCTAGAGAATCTGACAGTGTCGTGTGCACTGTGACAGACACACAAGAATGAGCTAGGGATAGTAGACAAGTAATAAAGAAAATAAATCCCCCAGTGGAGCAAAATAATAAAAGTAATAATAATTCAGTACCAATACGCTTGCTTTTGGTTTTGCTTTTGTTCAACAGGAGAGATCTGCAGGGCATTTTAATCAAGAACTTCTTCCTAACTGTATTTCCACCCTGCAAGTTTTAGTCAGAAATTATGTTTTGAAGGTCATCTTGTCAACCTCAGGAAAGATTTTTTTTTTTTTTAATGGAAATCATAAAAGTGATAGCACAAGGCTTTGGGAAGGAATCTGTGCAGCAGACTGGCCACAAGTTCCCACAGCTGAGAGCTGGAGATGTTCTTGGCATTTCCATGCTCATGTGTTATTCAAAGTTGACCTGTGGTCTCTAAACATAAGGTAAGGAATGCCCTCTCTCCTTGTCTGATGACCAGCAGAAGGGAACCCAGAGAATTAATAAGGAAACGTAGACTGATTTGGTATCTTAAAGGGTGTATATTCCTCACTGCCCATCGTATTTATCCCCCACCCCACCCCGCCCCACCACCACCCAAAGCCACAAACCATCTCACTGCCCGGGTGGTCTCGCCAGGACTCGGTTCCAGTCCACAGTCCCGTTACAAATCACCACCACACTCTCCCTGGGCCTCAATTCTGCTTGGCTTCACCTTACTTTTGAGCAAGACTGTAATGGAAGATTGGTACCCACGAAAATGGCAAAACACGACTGCTTCCAACAAATATCTCCAGACTTAAGCCAATTAAAAGACCTCATACCTTCACATTAGGAAGCTTGGGCGAGTGATTCTTATCAAGTCAAATCTGGTCCCTGCACCTTTGTGAAGTCTGTGAGATCGTTCACAGCGGGGAGGATGACGTGGGTTTGGCACGCGAGCACCTCGTCTCCGCTCCCTCGTCTGAGAACTCAGGCGGCTAGAGGCACGGCCTGCTGCTATCTGACAGAGCAAAGCTAACGTGCGGTCTCACGGGTGCAAACGGGAAGGCAAGAGAGACAAATCTGCGTAAAAAGACTCAGCAAACACGCATATCTGAGGCAAATACAAGGTAACTGAGTAAATATTTGTCTATCATCTGCTCAGAATTCATAGAGCCAGATGCCAGACGTAGCCATAGTGCAATTTCCTGACTTCAGCATTGTTTTTTTATACTCACTCCGGGGACCTTAAACAGGCTTTCTTCTCAGACCTCAGACGGCCTTGGTTTCCCTTCGGTTCCTCTGGTGGAACCACGTTGCTTCTTCTGGTTACAGCAAGGCTGGCCAGAGGCCCAGGATCCACATCGTAGCCACACTGCTTGCAAAGGCCTGACTGCACAATGTTCGCCCTTGAAATGGTCTCTTTCAACGAAAGCTGTACTTTTTTTTTTTTAAAGAAAGCCTGGCTGATTCATAAGAAATGTCATAAAAAATAGCACGAGATTTTCCAAATACTTTCTTTTTCTACATGTTTCCTTCATAGACCTGTTGTTGGTCAACATAATGCTTGGGGTAGGAAGGGGAGAGAACAGGGTTAGAGGCTTTGGTTCTGCAGGAAAAAAAAAAAAGACATTCCCATTTTAAGAAGTGAGGGGCTGACTGCTTAACTGTGTCACACCGCTCCTAGAGAAAAAAATACCTTGGTTTTTTTTTTTATGTCTATAAAACAAGATAGGATAATCTACATACATACTCTGCCAGAATGCTGTTCTGATTTGTACCTTTAAAAAGGACCACCTTCTAAATGAACTGAGGAACCCCATACTGGATCCCACAACAGTAAAAGGACATAAGTGGACAAAATGGGGAAATTCAAGTAAAATCTGTAGTTTATCTAATAACAGCCTACCAATGTTAATTTCTTACTTTTGATTAAAGTGCTGTGGTTATAGAAGCTATGAATAATGTGAGAAGCTGGGTGACGGGTCTACAAGAATGCTCTGCACTATCTTTGCTAAATTTAAAATTACTAAAAATTCTGTATATCTAAAATCTAAAATTTTTC